>NC_141110.1:24183747-24783747 GCF_041138505.1 Cibotium barometz
TGCCTTTGGGAATTTGGCAGATGCGGTACATTGCACTTGCAAGAGAAGATTTGACAAATCAGGTAGAAGGGCGTGCTCTTAGAACAAAGAGTACGGAAACAGTATGCAAATTTCTCTTGGAAGATGTGATCTGCCGGTATGGTTGTGTTGGGAAGATAACAGCTGATAGGGGTGAGCTAGATGTTGAAGAAGCAAGGGAATTCTTCTCTAGAATTGGTATCAAACTGTCCCTAACATGTGCTTACAATCCTGAGGGCAATGGGAAAAGTGAGCGAGGACATCCTCCAATCATTAAAGCTTTGGCTAAGGCATGCAGAGAAAGAATGCGAGAGTGGCCAAAGCTACTACCATATGCCTTGTGGGCTGACCGTACAACTCATAGCTTAGTGACAGGATATATGCCTGCAGAATTGATGTATGGTCAGAAGCCAGTGATGCCAGTTGAAGAAGTAGTTCTAACTTGGAATGTATTGCCCTGGGTCGAAGGATTGAGCAGAGATGACCTCCTTGCATTGCGAATAAGACAGTTAGAGAGGAGGCCTGGAGATATAGATCTTGCTAAAGCCCGCTTGAAAGATGCAAGGTTGAAAAATAAAGAAAGATTTGATAGTAGACACAGACTCCGGCCAAAACCTATTGAAGAAGGTGATTGGGTTCTAATGTATGACAGTAGCCTTGACAACCAATTCACTGTTCAAAGAAAATTTGCAAAAAGATGGTTTGGCCCTTACATTGTCAAGCATGTGCATGGAAATGCCACGTATACTCTGTGTGAGCTTGATGGAACAGAAATAAAGAATCTTGTGGCTGGCAAAAGAATCAAGATATTTAAAAGAAGGCATGATATTGATCCTTTTGATTCACAAGAGGCTCAGGATGAGAGGCTTGACAGTGGTAGTATGGATATGGTTGAAGAGGAAGAGGATGATCTTCCTGGAACTACAGAAGATGAAGACGACATCCAATTATATGTGGACCTTGATGATGATTTGGCACATACCAGAGGATGTGCAGGTTTAGAGGGGGTGGATGTCGTGCCATGGCACGTCTATGATGTGAAACCGTGCATGTGAGGCCATCAAATACACATCCAGATGCATGAGGTTATGTGCCATGACGAGTCATTATATGATGCCATGTACATATGTTCATATTGTAAATGAGGTTCAATAAGACAAGCTGAGGCTGAGCCAGATCTAGGAGTTTCTGTATATGAGTGTGGAGGGTGGTGGTTCTGCTGTTACTCAGAGCCCATGGGTAAGTTAGAAACATCCAGTTATATATGATGGTATGAGTGGCACGCCAAAGGGATAAGTTAATGATGTTAATGGCTTCCCATGTGCATAATGTGTGGTAGCTTTTAAATGGTATCGATTGGGTCAAATCAGTGAATACCTCTTATGGAATGCAAACATGAGGGCATCTCAATGCACAAAGGAATGTATTTATGAAGATATGGGAAAATACTTGAATGAACAATTGGGGAGTCTATAAATCACATGGCCAATATGATGATTTATACACTACGGAGGCATCAAGAGTAATAGAAATTCAATGGACATTACAGTGCCGAAGAATTTGTCGAATGCCGGGGAATAAAATTAAAGGTTATGCCTTGCATTGAGAACTTTAACCTTAATGCTAAGGTTATGCCTTGCATTGAGAATTCTAACCTTAATGCTAAGGTTAGAAGTAATACATAATGGGTGGCAGCGTACGTGGAAAAGGAAGATATTTCTTTTATTTGGAATTTTCTAGAGCGAGCGCAGCCTTTGTAATTGGAAATTTCCGCGTGAATAGCTGAAAAAGGTGGTGGGGGGGCGCGAATTCTCCGCGGGAAAGAGAGAAAAAACGAGAGGCAGACGGCGGCGAAGTTCAATGTGAGGAAAAATTCTGCAGAGAGAGGGAACAGCGTCCATTCGACCAGTTTCTTTTATTTCAAAAATATATATACTGCTTGTGCTTTGTAGGTGTTAGAATTAAAGGGTAAATTTATTACTACATGATGATATACTTTTGGGAAAAACCATTTTCAAATCGACACTGAAGCGATGCTGCTCCCCGCGTTTCTCCTTCGCATAATCGGCGTTGAAGCGACTTTTGAGACAAGCAAAAATAAAAAAATCAAAGTGTAAATCCACTCATACTTCAGATAAGCTTTTTTTTTACTACTTTATTGGACTAGGAAAAGGGGTAAGACCCAAAAATCCTTAAAGGATTTGGAATTGAGAAAAGCTTGGTGAACAAGCTAATGGTTGTTTTTTAGAACTTGATGTTTTGTGGAAAAAGGTATCCTCTTAGCACATTTAAACACGGGAAGTTGGCCTTGTTTCTGCTTGATTGAGTTTCGGAAATTATGAGCATGAAATAGCTATGCCATATGCTATCTTTTGCTTGTGAAATGTTAGAATATTAAGGCAGGTTTTCAGGTGAAAAAGTGCATCTCGAAATAATGGTTTTGATGGCACTGGATGTAAAGGATGTAACTGGTCACATGTATATTGGGAAAATTGGAAGGCCTTGTTATGCCTACATGTGAATGGTTCAAAGGATTTCATGCAATTTTGTGCAATCATCAGGATGAATTCAAGGATGTTTTGAGGTGAATCGACACATGTATTTGTCATTGGAAATAGTGATGTTCAATACTCCTTGGGAAATTTTGTGTGTGAGTTTCCTTGTTAGATTTGACATTCACTCTCACAGCTAGAAGTCTCGTACTTTCCTGGCTGTACCGCACACTTCACGACAGCGCTCACACCACTCACACATGCACTCGCACTCGCACTCGCACTTGCACTCGCACTATCAATCTCTTCTTCGATTTTATGTGTATTCCTCTTCTTCATGTCAAAAGGAAAAAGTAGCCCTTTTGGAGCATTCTCGATCTGTGTGCCATATTTTTGACGATGTTGCCCTTTTTTTAAAAAGCGTGTTCAGGAAGCTTTCTTCATACGTGGTCATGATTCCCATGAGATTATGCTTTTTTTTTAACACTGGGAAAACAACCCTTTTCCATTCACGCCTCGGTGATCCGAGGAGGCTGCTCACTAGGTCATCTTGAACATTCCATTCTCCTCTTCGACTTTGTATCTCTTCTCAGGATTTTACTCAATAATCACAATACAATTCAGGGAAATAGAGTTTTGCATAAATCTTTAAGGCATAAAGAGAACAATTCTGTATATAATCAAGAAATCTTACAACAATCTGATATGAAGCACTCTTTTAGGAAAGAGTTGGAACCACCCGACCACCCGTGATCTATCTCACTTGCACTTTCTCTTTCATGAGAAACCCGCGCTCACACTCACACATGCACTCGCACTTGTAATATCTTCTTTGATTTCTTTGTATTCCTCTTCCTCACGTCAAAAGCCAAAAGTAGCCTTTCTAGAGATTTCTTGATGAGCATGCCATATTCTTGGCAATGTTGTCCCTATTTTTGGAAAAAGCGTGTTCGAGAAGTTTCTTTCATACGTAGTCATGATTCCCATGAGATTATGCTTTTATGTTAACACTAGGAAAATTGCCCTTTTCCATGGTATGCCATTCGCGCCTCGGTGATCCGAGGAGGATGTTCAATAGCTCATCTCGAACATTCCATCTTGATCTTTGACCTTGTATCTCTTGTGATCTTTGACTCAGTAATCAAAATACAATTCAAGAAAATAGAGTTTTGCCTTGAGATAGAAAGTGAACAATTCTGTATATAATCAAGAAATCTTACAACAATCAGATATGAAGCAATCTTGGAGGAAAGAGCTCTAACCACCAACCACCCCCAAGCTATCTCACTCGCATTCTCACTCTCATAAAAAACTCGCACTCACACTCCTACACGCACTTGCACTTGCACTCTCAATCTCTTCTTCGATTTTCTCTGTATTCCTCTTCTTCACGTCAAAAGCCAAAAGTATCCCTTCAGGAGCTTTGTCGATCTACATGCCATACTTTTAGCGATGTTGTGCTTTTTTGGAAAAATCATGTTGGGGAAGCTTTCTTCATACGCGGTCATTATTCCCATGAGATTTTTTTGTTTTGTTTTTTACAACACTAAGAAAACAACCCTTTTCCATGGTCTGTCATTCGTTCCTCGGTGATCCGACGAGGATGCTGAATAGCTCATCTTGAACATTCCATCCTTCTCTTTGACTTTTTATCTCTTCTGAGGCTTTGACTGAATAATCACAATACAATTCACGAAAATAGACTTTTGTACAAATTTTTGAGGCACAAAGAGAACAATTTTGTATATAATCAAGAAATCTTACAACAATCTGATATGAAGCTCGAACCACCCGACCACTTCTGAGAGTGTGTTCGGGAAGCTTTCTTCATACACGATCATCATTCCCATGAGATTATGCTTTTTTTATATATATAACACTGGGAAAACAACCCTTTTCTATGTTTCTGCATTCGTGCCTCGGTGATACGATAAGGATGCTCAATAGCTCATCTCGAACATTCCATCCTCCACTTCGACTTTGTATCTCTTGTGAGGCTTTGACTGAATAATCACATAACACAATTCAAGAAAATAGACTTTAGCACAAATTTTTAAGGCACAAAGAGAACAATTTTGTATTTTCTTTCTATTTCTCTTCTTCACATCCAAAGTCAAAAGTAGCCCTTCTGGAGCTTTCCCGATGCTTACGTGTAGTGTTTCAATTTCAGGATTCTATTTCACCTTATCCAAATTTTACTTGTTCGTGGAACTTCACTTATTTAAATTCTAATTTAATTTTTGAATTACATTCTTGTAACTTCGTTATTGATGTGTTGGGTGAGATAAAAGTAGCATGTGGAAGGAAAAGAAACTGCATGACTTTACAAAAGTTCTTGATGATGAAAACATTAATGTTTCATGACATTCTTTGAGAAATGGTGATAATAAGATTAGTATTATGAATGAACATACCAAATGTATGTGAACAACCATTTGTACTTAACAGTGTGTATGTGATTCAATCTGTATTAGGCCCACATGAAATGAGACCACACTGTAGTCATACGTCCCCCTATTTCTAAATCAATGCACTAACACTCTATGGAGAAAACTAGCTGTGCTGATGCTCAATGGTGGATATATATCAAAGACATGCTCAAAGTACCCAATGTAAAAAAATCTAGTGATCTGGGGTAAATGTTTGGAGCAATGGGGAGTGGTATGTTACCCCCAAACATTTCTAAGAGTTTCATAAGGCATAGGCTTTGGTTCAAAGGTTTAAAGGGAGCCCAAAGGATGAAGATGTACAACCCATAAGGAGGCCAACAGTAGGCATCTAGAAGAAGTGGAAAGGTTAGATTATTAAAATGGTTAGATGTTTTTTGAAATTTTAAATTTAAACTACTTTCAAACATATTTTCCCATCTTATATCAAGCTCCAAAATCAATACGAATAAAAGGTTTTTGCTCCATTGACTTCAAGAAGCCATACCTTGGAGAGCTAGGTCTTCAACTCATCACAAGGGGAGCATTGTTTGTTTATCAAATCAAGTGCATCAAAAGTGCCCACAACACTAGTTGGCAGCAATTCCTAGCTAGGAGGGGTAATTTATCATTTCATTTTCCCATCATACTCTCAAGAAAATGGTTCATGGGCTCAATGCACGAAAAACACTACACCTAAGCATCCACCATCACCTCATCGTCGTCCACCTCCCTCTCCCCCCTCATCCTACCTAAAAAGGGAGTCCTTTTAAGAGAAGGGTGTGTTCAAAACAAGGTGAAACCTTATTTCTTTTATTGTTCCTTTTTGTGTTCTTATTTGATGTCCATATTTTACTTTTTACTTCTCTCACTTGTACTTTTACACATCCCTTTCAATTTTGAGGTTCTATTTCACCTTATCCAAATTTTACTTGTTCTTACAACTTCACTTATCTAGATTCTACTTTAATTATTGAATATATTCTTGTAACTTCATTATTGATATGTTGGGTGAGATAAAAGTAGCATCTCGAAGGAAGAAACTGCATGACTTTACAAAAGTTCTTGAAGACATTAATGTTTCATGACATTCTTTGAGAAATGGGTGATAATTAGATTAGTATTATACATGAAATGAGACCACACTGTAGTCATACGTCCCCCTATTTATAACTCAATTCACTGTAGTCATATGTCGAAAAAGCTAGTGATGTGGGGTAAATGTTTGGAGCACTCTATCTATTGGTGTACTCTATCCCATAAAAATGCACTCTATCTATTGGATCAAAAATATGATTTTTTGAGCTAAACCTCTTGCCTTATCATTAAGCTTCATTTTTATCATTACCATTGTCATTAGTGTTAATTTTTTCCTTGCTTTGTAGCATTCTACAATGTTGATTATGATCCATTTCTATACACCCTAATCAACTCTAGGTGCAAATCTCAAGTTGGTATCAAAGCCACCCCCTGGATAGCTATACACTTACGATAGGTTAGATTATTAAAATGGTTAGATGTTTTTTTAAATTTAAATTTAAACTACTTTCAAACATATTTTCCCATCTTGTATCAAGCTCCAAAATCAATACGAATCAAAGGTTTTTGCTCCATTGTCTTCAAAGGTTTAAACTACCTTCAGATCAAAAAGCTCCCTTCGCCCTATGCATGTAGGAGTGTGGTTCATCACTGTCACTTGGAGATCCACACAAGTTGGGGTTTGGAAATTGCTTTCCTTCTAACAAACGGCATTAGACCGGAAGAGTCCGTTTAGCCCCCGCCCTTTGACTTGCCATCTTGCTAAGCTCCAACCCTTCAACTTGCCATCTTGCTAAGCTGAGGAATCCCACATCCAACCATTTTTTTCAATCTTCCTTCGCTCTAGCACTCCATCGGATTCTTCTTAGGTTTCTCTTGTGTTTTGTTACTCTGGATTCTGATGAATCTCACACCCATCCAATTTTTTCATTCTTCCTTCTTTTTGTTTTCCCTTCTAGCGTTTCATGGAATTCTTCTTAGGATTCCCCTATGTTTGTTACGTTATGTGGATGTCCACCATCGGTCGAGGATATTTCATTTCCAAACAACGCCTCCAAGTTTTAAATTAATGTAATTTTACCTCCCTCATATATAAAGAAACAAATGTAACTACCCTACATTATTCTTAGCATTCTAGGTAATGTGTCGTGTTATCGTCTAAAACTGGTTTTTTGTACAACAACCAACATCATTTTGTCAACTCTTTGAATCTAGTGTACATTCAATATTTTGTTTTGGTAACAAGGGATGGAGTTTCTTGATTCAAGATAATTTGTTTTGTTGAAGGATCACAAGTAGTATAATCAAAGATGCATACCCTCATAATGAAAGTAGGGTGAAACATGTAGAGTTTAGGATTGCGAAAACACTTGGAAGGAACACAACTAGTATAATCAAAGTTGCATACCCTCATTATGAAAGTAGGGTGAAAGATGTAGAGTTTAAGACTAAATAAATATGATAAGGAACAATAAAGCTTTCATCTTGGGATGGAGATAAGGAGACAAGACACATGGAAAAAAGTAGCAAATGAAGGGGATACTAAGAGCAACAATGCCCTTACCCAAAGGTACGGTTGGGGTATATAGGACATTCCATGAGAATAAAGAGATTTGGGGTACTAAGAGCAACATGGCCCTTACCCAAAGGCAGGGTTGTGGTATATAGGACATTCCACAAGAATAAGGAGATTTGGGGTAAGATGTGTGTGCATGCATGGTTTCGTTGTTTAGGCTCAATGGTACCAAAAAAGCATACACAATCAAGAAGGTAGTTCTCTCAATATGATGCACCAAGGAGAATGGGACATACACAGTCAAGAAGGTAGTTCTCTCAATATGATGCACCAAGGAGAATGGGACATACATGGTTTATAACATTAATTAGACCATGTGCTACATATCAAATAACTTGTGAGCACACAAAGGGCCTTAAGAAACATATGTGCACTCTTTCATTACACTACCCAACCAAAGGTTTCTTTTCTTCTACATATTTTTGCTCTAGGACTCTATGGGATTTTTCTTAGAGTTGTCTTGTGCTGATTACTTATGTAGATGTTACCTTGGGAACTACTTATTTCTGGCAATTCCTCCAAGTTATGAATTGTACTTTTCCCACTCATACTAAAGAAACAAGTATTTTTACCTTGGATGGTTTTTAGCATACTAGGTACCTTAAAAAAATAAAACCGTCGACGAATAAAATGAAATTTTAATGGGATTGTTCTTGGAAGTTTGGGATGAGTTGAATATCCCAGTGTGTTACTTCTTCTTAGGATTCCCTTGTGCTCGTTACTTTATGTGGATGCCCACCATCGGTCGAGGATATTTCATTTCCAGCAACCCCTCCAAGTTTTAAATTAATGTAATTTTTCCTCCCTCATATATAAAGAAACAAATGTAATCACCCTACATTATTCAGAGCATTCTAGGTAATGTGTCATCTAATTATCTAAAACTTATTTGTTGTACAACAACCAATGTCATTTGCATTGGAAGGCCCTTTCAAGTGTTAGACTTGTCAACTCTTTAAATCTAGAGTACATTTGATATTTTCCTTTGGTATCAAAAGGGATGGAATTTCTTGATTGAAGATAATTTGTTTTCTACAAGGAACACAACTAGGATAATCAAAGATGCATACCCTCACTATGAAAGTAGGGTGAAAGATGTAGAGTTTAGGACTAAACAAATACTGCAAGGAGCAATAAATCCTTCATCTTTGAATGGAGATAAGGAGACAAGACACATGGAAAAAAGTAGCAAATGAAGGGGATACTAAGAGCAACAATGCCCTTACCCAAAGGTAGGGTTGGTTTATATAGGACATTCCAGCCTCCCCTTCGATTTTGTATCTCTTGTGAGGCTTCGACTTAATTATCACCATACAATTCAAGAAAATAGAAATTTGTACAGATTTTTTAGACAGAAAGAGAATAATTTTGTATATAATCAAGAAATCTTACAACAATCTAATATGAAGCACTCTTGGAGGAAAGAGCTGGAAAAGCACTTGACCACCACCCCCAAGATATCTCACTCGCACTCACACTCTCAATATCTTCTTCGATTTTATGTGTATTCCCCTTCTTCACGTGATTAGCCAAGAGTAGCTCTTCTGGAGTTTTCTCGATCCACGAGCCATATTTTGGAAAAAGCGTGTTAGGAAAGCTTTCTTCATACGCTGTCATCATTCCCATGGGATTACTTTTATATATATATATATATATATATATATATATATATATATATATATACACATATATACACATATATATAACACTGGTGGGAAAATAGCACTTTTCCATGGTGCGCCATTCACGCCTGAGTGATCCGATGAGGATGCTCAAAAGCTCATCTCGAACATTCCATCCTCATCTTCGACTTTGTATCTCTTGTGAGGCTTCGACTCAATAATCACAATACAATTCAAGATAAAAAAAATTTTGTAAAAAAATTTGATGCACAAAGAGAATAATTCTTTATATAATCAAGAAATCTTACAACAATCTGATATGAAGCACTATTGGAGGAAAGAGCTCAAAACGAGCTATCACACTCGCACTCTCACTCTCATGAAAAACTCGCACTCACACTCGCACACAAACTTGAACTTGAACTTGCACTCGCGCTCTTGATAAATCTTCTATTTTTTGTGTATTCCTCGTCTGCACGTCAAAAGCCAACATTAGCCCTTCTCAAGCTTCCTCATACCATATTTTTGGCAATGTATCCCTTTTTAAGAAAAAGTGTATTCACAAAGATTTCTTCATACGTGATCATCATTCCCATTAGATTACGTTTTTTTTAAACACTAGGAAAACAATCCTTTTCCATGGTGCGCCATTCGCGCATCGCTGATCCGAGGAGGATGCTCAAAAGCACATCTCAAACATTCCATCCTCCTCTTCAACTGTGTATCTCTTGTGAGGCTTCGACTCAATAATCATATTATAATTCCAATTTCTTTTTTTGCATAAATTCTTGAGGTAGAAAGAGAACAGTTATGTATATAATCAATAAATCTTATGATAATCTAATATAAAGTACTCTTGGAGAAAAGAGCTGGAACCACCCGAGCTATCTCACTCCCACTCTCACTCTCATGAACACATCACACATGCACTCGCACTCGCACTCGCATGCACATGCACATGCACTCGCACTCGCAAGCACACTCTCAATCTCTTCTTCGATTTTTTGTGTATTCCTCTACTTCATGTCAAAAGCCAAAAGTAGCCCTTCTTGAGCTTTCTCGATTTGCATGCCATATTTTTGGGGTTGTTGTCCTTTTTAGGAAAATGTGTGTTTGGGAAGATTTCTTCATACGCGGTCATCATTCCCATGAGATGACATTTTTTTTTCAAACACTGGGAAAACAACCCTTTTCTATGGTGCGCCATTCGCGCCTCGGCGAACCGAGGAGGATTCTTAATAGCTCATCTCAAACATTCCATCCTCCTCTTCGACTTTGTATCTCTTGTGAGGCTTCGACTCAATAATCATAATATAATTCAATTTTTTTATTTTTATTTTTCATAAATTCTTGAGGTAGAAAGAGAATTGTTCTGTATATAATCAATAAATCTTATGATAATCTAATATAAAGTACTCTTGGAGAAAAGAGCTGGAACCACCCGACCGCCCCCGAGCTATCTCACTCCCACTCTCACTCTCATGAACACATCGCACATGCACTCGCACGCACACTCTCAATCTCTTCTTTAATTTTTTGTGTATTCCTCTACTTCATGGCAAAAGCCAAAAGTAGCCCTTCTTGAGCTTTCTCAATCTGCATGCCATATTCTTGGGAATGATGTCCTTTTTAGGAAAATGTGTGTTTGGGAAGATTTCTTCATACGCGGTCATCATTCCCATGAGATGACATTTTTTTTTCAAACCTGGGAAAACAACCCTTTTCTATGGTGCGCCATTCGTGCCTCGGCCGGCGATTTGAGGAGGATTCTTAATAGCTCATCTCAAACATTCCATCCTCCTCTTCGACTTTGTATCTCTTGTGAGGCTTCAAATCAATAATCACAATACAATTCAAGAAAATAGAATTCTATACAAATGTTTGAGGTAGAAAGAGAACAATTCTAGATATAATAAAGAAATCTTACAACAATTTGATATGAAGCACTCTTGAAGGAAAGAGCTCGAACCACCCGACCATCCCCGAGCTATCTCACTCGCACTATCACTCTCATGAAAAACTCGCACTCACACTCACACATACACACTCGCACCACTCGCACTCTCAATCTCTTCTTCAATTTTCTATGTATTCCTCTTCTTCATGTCAAAAGCCAAAAGTAGCCCTTCTGGAACTTTCTCGATCTACTTGCCATATTTTTGGTGATTGTCCATTACTCACACACTTGCACTTGCACTCTCAATCTCTTCTTTTATTTTCTATGTATTTTTCTTCTTCACATCTCTCAAAAGCCAAAAGTAGCCCTTCTGGATCTTTCTCCATCCGCGTGCCTTATTTTTGGCGATATTGCCCTTTTTTGGAAATAGCATGGGAAGCTTTCTTTCATATGTGGTCATAATTCGCATTAGATTATGTTTTTTTTTTAACAGTGGGAACACAACCCTTTTACATGGTGCGCCATTCACACCTCGGTTATCCAAGGAGGATGCTCAATAGCTCATCTCGAACATTCCGTCCTCCTCTTAGACTTTGTCTCTTGTGAGGCTTCAACTAATAATCACGACACAATTCAAGAAAATAGACTTTTGCACAAATTTCTAAGGCAAAAAGAGAACAATTCTGTATATAATCAAGAAATATTACATAAATTTTGTGTATTCCTCTTCTTCATGTCAAAAGCCAAAAGTATCTCTTCAGCAGCTTGGTCGATCTACATGCCATACTTTAGTGATGTTGCGCTTTTTTGGAAAAATGGTGCTCGGGAAGCTTTCTTCATACGCAGTCATTATTTCCATGAGATTTGTTTTTGTTTTTTATAACACTAAGAAAACAACCCTTTTCCATGGTCCGCCATTCGTTCCTAAGTGATCCGATGAGGATGCTCAATAGCTCATCTCGAACATTCCATCTTGCTCTTCGACTTTGTATCTCTTGTGATGCTTTGACTCAATAATCACAATATAATTCAAGTAAATAGAATTTTGTAGAAATTTTTGAGACAAAAAGAGAACAATTCTATATATACTCTCATCAAAAGCTCACACTCACACTCGCACACGCACTCGCACTCGTACTCGCACTCTCAATCCCTTCTTCGATTTTTTGTGTATTCCTTTTCTTCACGTCAAAAGCCAGAAGTAGCCCTTGTGGAGCTTTCTTGATCCGCATGCCAAAAATTTGGCGATGTTTTCCCTTTTTTGGAAAAACTGTGTTCAGGAAGCTTTCTTCATACGTGATCATCATTCCCATGATATTATGCTTTGTTTTTTTAACACTGGGAAAACAATCTTTCTCCATGGTGCGCCATTTGTGCCTTGGTGATCCAAGAACAATCCCATTCAAATTCCATCTCATTCGTCGACGGTTTTATTTTTTCCCAATCACCCCTTCATTGTAGTTTCTAAGGGTGTAATCATCATAAACATAAGTTACCTTTATATCAGGAAACTCCATCCCTCTTAAGTTAGAATTTGTAAATATCACAAGAAACTTTTATGTATCCCTAGAGACACTCCAAAGGTTGTATAATAACGAGAAGGTCCCAAATTGTTGCACACTTAATAATGTTAGACAACAAGACAAAAAGATACCTAGTATGCTAAAAACCATTCACTACAAGACAATGCTGCCATACACGCATTTCATACACGCGATAAATTACGAGCGCGTGTATGGTCGCGCTTGTATTTGAATAGAATCGGGCGCGTGTATTTTATCATTTAAGTTCGCGTGTATATTTGCATTTATCAACGCATGTATAAACGCGTTTATATACACGCAGTAATACACGCATCTATACACGCTAATATACACGGATTAATACACGCTATCATACACGGATTAATACACGCCACTATACACGGATTAATACACGCATGGTAAAGAAAAACTGAAGAAAAACTGAATTCCTTTACAAAATTAAAAACTATTTTCTTTAAACCATCTCATAGTACATTACAGTATACATCATTACATAATCCCACTACATGCATTTACAACAATGAAATATATTCAAAAATAAATCATGCATATGAGATGATAGAAATGTCATCAATTTAGAACGTACAGTGACGGATTGGTAAGGTTCGATCTCATCTTCAATAAGATCCATCCTTGCCAAATGATTAGCATCAATATCCATTTGATCAATTTGTAAGGCTACGATTAAATTTATTCCACTATCGATATTCTGTACTCCATTGATAATGGTATCGATGTCCTGATCATCCTCATCAACATCACCATCATCCTCAATGGTAGGGTCATTCTCATGATCATGAGAAATGGCACGCTCATCCTCATTATCATGATCATCTCTTATTTCTTGATCATCGATCACAACATCTTCATTGGCATGTTCGACATCATCTTCATTGCGGCTTGTTACATCCTCCATATGCTCCATATCAGTGAATGTATTATACATCACTTTGGAACGTGGTGCAATAGGGATGACGTACCACCATTTAATGTCATGCACCATTGGTAGATAGATAACCTACTCAAATACACATAGTACAGTAATTAGTTAGCATATCAAAAGTCAAGGGGTACGCGAGCTTAGATATATATGTACATGAAACACATTAGTAAAAAAATGCATACCTGCTCACATTGTTGTGGCAATACGAGCCTATCTTTCTTTGTTTGCCAAAACTTTGTAGAGTCAATAGTTACATAGCCACTTGCATGGCGTTTTATCGTTGCATCAGGCCCTTTTTCCACCACGTTCATTTGCCATTTGACATCCAAAACATACACAAAGAAGCGACGAAAGTCAAGCCTAAATATGTCTTGGATTATGCCACAATAATCATCCATTTTTCCATTAGCTCCCTCAAAGCTACTAATGACACCGCAATCTTGTGTATTTCTCTTTTCATCAATTCTTTGTGTTCGAAAATGCTTGCCTTCACACCATATAGCATTGAACATAGTGCACTGGACCAAAATAGAAGCAATATTTGTGTAAGCAATGTGAATAAATATTAAAAGCAAATCACTTACAACTAATGCAAAACATTAGTTCTATGTACCTTTAACATGCATCCTCGTGCATACTCCCATTCTTCCGCCGTTATATGCAGCCCCTCGTCGCTCTCTGCTCTCTCCATTTCCTCATGCAACCAATCAACATGGATATCATTCGGAAGTGTTGCTAGATGCTTAGGGTACGCCTTCCGAGAGCCATGTTGCCTCCGAAAGAGAGCTCTTTTTGCTTGCCTTTTTGTCTTTGCATCCTCATATCTTGTAACCCATCTGCTCATCACATCACTATTAAGGATACAAGTGAAATTGAGATCATCAATCAATGTTCTGTCAATTACTTTACTCTGTCTTTTTCCTTGAGGCACAATAGAGGTCATCCTCAAGTCCTCTTCATTGCTCCATAGTCGTGGCAAAGAGCTGTCCACCTGACCAAGAAATTTTGAAATATATACAAGAGACTCTTGTATCAACCAACCCTCGGCCATGCTTCCTTCAGGCCTTGCACTTTGCTTCACAAAGTCTTTTAAGGTCTTCATGAAGCGCTCTAGGAAGAACATCCAACGTGCATGCACAGTACCACATAAAGCGATTTCGTCCACTAAATGCACAATGAGATGTAGTTGACTTGTGAGAATGGTTCGCGGAAAAGTCTCCTCTACCAAACAAACCACCTCCACTGCCATAACACCTCCATTGCCATAACACGCGCATCATCCCTTTCCCACTCATCTCTGACAATAGATCCCGAAGCTCCAGCATCATCTCGTCGACGCTTTGCGTGCTCTCGTCGCGCGTAGGGTACCATGTTAGGGTGTGGTACTGCATCCTGCTTCAATTAGAGTTTATATATTACAACTCTATTAATTTAATTTGGATACCATGAGTCATTTGAATACCATCAATTTACATCTACTCACCTCTAAACCTGTTTGATTCCATTCTCCATACATGGAGATGTGATTGAAGGTAATTCGACGTGCTCATACAATGCATCCTTGACATCGATTACACATACATTTGATCCGTTGTCCCAACCACACATCGCGATTACGATGACGCATTGTCTCATCTTCCCCAGAACTGCTTGAAGAGGTTGATGACATCCTATGTACAAACCAGAAAACACAAAATCATAATATGTTTTTAATGAAAGTATAAAAATCGCGTGTATTGACGCGGCTATTTCCTAAAAATTGCGTGTATTAACGCGGCTATTTCCTAAAAATCGCGTGTATAAACGCGGGTAATTGCTGCAAAACGCGTGTATAAACGCAGCTAAATTATCATACACGCGAACATACACGCAAAAATAGCCCGCCTTCCCCAAATATACATTTTGAAGTAACATATCAACACTGCTTTCGTTTTCGCCTCTTCCAACAGAAACGAAACCTAAGTGCAAGGAGGGAGCAGAGAAGGAGCACACGGGAGGAAACCGAGCAAGAAAGAAGACTCACTTTTTCAGAGGTGAGTCAGTTTGTCCTTTGCCTTGTCTCCTTCCTCAGATTTGTTTATGCTATTTTCTCTTTGCTTTTTGGGTTTGTCTCCGTCTTTTTGCTTCTGTGCACACGATTGGGTGAATGATTCTGACAGGGGCGACAGTGGACCTTTTATAAGGACACTTTGTCTTTGTCGGAGGTCGGTCCTTTTGGAAAAAAAATTTCGCAGGTCGCATGTAGAAACGCGTGTAAAAGCGCGTGTACCCTGTCTGCAGAGTCTGTTCACGCGGATATACACGCGTTTCTGGACAGGTGTATACACGCGTTTTTTGACAGGTGTGTACACGCGTTTCTGCACGAGTGTATACACCAGACTGTGTTTCCTGTTTCTATGATTTGCAGGCAACACAACTGACTTGAATGATGATATTTGTGTGAGTCAAGTGACAGCCCATGATGTACATGGGGATTTTTGTTGCAGGTTCTTTATGGATATTCCAGGTTCTTCATCCGATCCATTTACGTACAACAATTGGCTGATGGAGATGCTGAATCATTTTGGGCACCATCCTGGTCCAGTTAAGCTTACAGAGTATATGTATGCCCATCCCCCTCCCTCCCTCCCTGGTGTCTATACCCCTACCGCGAGTATCCAGGGCACTCCAGTGCCGTCTATTCCTATGAGTCCGACGAGACGGCATGCAGCTTCTCCTCTTCCACGTCCACCGAGGAGACATACCTCATCCCAGACACACTCTTGCACACCCTCACAGCCACCATCACGTGCTCCCTCAGAGCCACCGTCACGTCAGGGCTCACAGCCACCGTCACGTAGACAATCCCCCAGTCGTGACTCCACCCGCAGCAGTAGGAAGAGTGGGAGTGGAGGATGCGGCGGGTGCTTTGGTGGGGGAGGTAGTAGGGCACGCGGTGAGAGAGGAGATAGAGGGAGAAGAGTTAGAGGAGACAGTTCGGAAGAGGAGGAGATGAGAGAGGTGGAGAGAGTGATCTGCTATGATGTGACTGATAGGGGCGCGATAGTGATGGATGCGAGGGGGAGGGAGGTAATGGAGTACATGCGTGGGGTAGTATCAAACTCATATAGAAATTGTTTTATTAAATTTAAAGATCAAAATAGCCGATTAGTTGGGGAGGTGATAGAGGCTGTACATAGTCGGTACCCCAATCCCCCACATGCTACATTCTCGGATGTATGGGGAAGGACGCGAAAAAGGGAGATCTTAAGTAATAAAAGATCTCACCTTAAAAAACTCGTGTACGATGTTCGGCTAAATGTAGCTGCGAGTGGCTATCCTGCCGAGAAACCTGCCACTGCGCACAAACGTGAGTGGAAGGAGGCAAAGAAACGAGCAGAGGGTGGCGTGAAGAGCAGGCAGCATGTGGAGGCACGACGGATCCAGATGGAGACCATTGGATCTTCGCATTTCAAATCTGGCGGCGTCGAGTCAAGGGAGGCAGAGTTCGTAAGTATCTTGCCACTTTATTTGATTGTTTACTTAATTCATTGATTCTATGATTGTTTTAATCTTACAAATTGTGTTGATTATGATACAGCGACGGGTTACGGGGAGGAAGCCCACAACCCACGATAGTGCGTATGCTCGCCGGCATAGCAGATGTGACATGTGGGCCATCTTCAAAGCCGAGGGACGTATTACGGACGTGCAGTTTGAGATGGCCATGAGACCATACGGCCGACAGGTACTTGAAAATTCTAAACGAATGATTTTGGTTTATTGAATTACATATATATATACTTATATACTATATATTACTTGAACAGGCACAAGCTGCTGATGATCCACCCGCCGCCACTGCAGAGGGTGGACGTGAGCACTACTCATCGGACATTCCGACCGATGTGAGCTCATCTGAGCATGGAGGGAGCACCGAGTCATCATCTGGGTCTGAGTAGTACTCAGACTTATAGTATCACATTCCATATTGAGGATGTGGTTGTATATATTTTTTTGTAAACTGAAGCCATGGGCTACTTCGAGATATGGACTCCCTTGTATACATGTATGAAATTTTGATAGTAATATTGAATCGTGAATCGATAGTATTACATTCATGTCTGTCTTGAATCGTGTATTGACAATGTATGCATTCACGTCGTTCTTGTCTTAATCTCCCTCGTGCATATGTTCTTCGTGGATGGTCTAATGCACAAAAAAAAAATCCAGAGAGTGTTATTGGGTGCTGGAATGCTGGAATAGTATTCAGGCACCAAATAGCACTCTCTCGATTTTTTTTTTGCTCTCTGTTCGCGTGTATAAACGCATCAGAACTGCTTAAAATCGCGTGTATATACGCGGATAATCTGTAAAATACGCGTGTATTAACGCGTCAAAACTGACAATTACGCGTGTATAAGCGCATCTAAATTAAAGAAACGCGTGTATAGACGCATGTATCAACGCATCTGAGTACATCTGAACTGAACAGAACGCGGCTATACACCCGTGTATAAGCGCGTCTTGGACGTCCTATACACGCACTTTTACACGCATGTCTGTGGCCGTGATGATACACGGGCCCGCTACTTTTTTTCACAAGTCATTTTTAGCGGCTAGGAGCGCGGGTATGAGCCCGATCCCTTGTAGTGATTCAAGGTAAAAATATTTGTTTCTTTAGTATGAGTGGGAAAAGTAGAATTCACAACTTGGAGGAATTGCCAGAAATAAGTAGTCCCCAACCTGACATCCACATAAATAATCAGCACAAGATGACTCTAAGAAAAATCCCATAGAGTCCTAGAGCAAAAAAATGTAGGAGAATAGAAAACTTTGGTTAGGTAGTGTAATGAAAGAGTGCACATATGTTTCTTTAGGCCCTTTGTGTTCTCAGAAGTTATTTGATATGTAGCACATGGTTTGATTAATGTTATGAGCCATGTATGGCCCATTCTCCTTGGTGCATCATATTGAGAGAGCTACCTTATTGACTGTGTATGCATTTTCGGTACCATTGACCTAAACAACGAAACCATGCATGCACACACATCTTATCCCAAATCTCCTTATTCTTGTGGAATGTCCTATATACCGCAACCCTACCTTTGGGTAAGGGCTATGTTGCTCTTAGTACCCCAAATCTCTTTATTCTCATGGAATGTCCTATATACCCCAACTGTACCTTTGGGTAAGGGCATTGTTGCTCTTAGTATCCCCTTCATTTGCTACTTTTTTCCATGTGTCTTGTCTCCTTATCTCCATCCTAAGATGAAAGCTTTATTGCTCCTTGCCATATTTCTTTAGTCCTAAACTTTACATTTTTCACCCTACTTTCATAATGAGGGTATGCATCTTTGATTATCCTAGTTGTGTTCCTTCAAGAAAACAAATGATCTTGAATCAAGAAACTCCATCCCTTGATACCAAAACAAAATATCAAATGTAAACTAGATTCAAAGAGTTGACAAAATGATGTTGGTATATATATGAGGGAGGTAAAATTACATTAATTTAAAACTTGGTGGGGTTGCTGGAAATGAAATATCCTCGACCAATGGTGGACATCCACATAATGTAACAAACACAAGGGAATCCTAAGAAGAATTCCATGAAGTGCTAGAGGGGAAACAAAAAAAAGGAAGAATGAAAAAATTGGTTGGGTGTGGGATTCATCAAAATCCTAAGTAACAAAACACAAGAGAAACCTTAGAAGAATCCCATGGAGTGCTAGAGCGAATGAAGATTGAAAAAAATGGTTGGATGTGGGATTCGTCAGCTTAGCAAGATGGCAAGTCGAAGGGCGGGGGCTAATGGACTGCTCTGGTCCAATGCCGTTTGTTGTTGCTTCATTGTCTTCAAGAAGCCATACCTTGGAGAGCTAGGTCTACAACTCATCACACGGGGAGCATTGCTTGTTGATCAAATCAATTGCATCAAAAGTGCCCACAACACTAGTTGGCAGCAATTCCTAGCTAGGAGGGGGTAATTTATGAATTCATTTTCCCATCATACTCTCAAGAAAATGGTTCATGGGCTCAATGCATAAATTGTAGAGGATGTGTACATTAATTAGTTGAACATAAACAAAAAACATTGAAGCTTTATTTGACAAACCATTCTCTACTCTAAAAATTACGTTTATTAATAGGATAATTAGTGTTGTTTACAATCAACTTTTAGAGCCATTGAAGGTTCTAATTTATCATTGGGGTATTTTTAAACACTTGTGCATCATTAAAATAAACTTATCCCCCTAGTCTAGTACTCAAAATCTCTCTCCTCAATCAAGGTATTTCTTAATTTTATAGTTTTTAAATTTGGGAAGTGTATATCACATCAAATGAATATCTCCACTTTTGTAACCGGCTAGGCATTGTCTTTGGGTAACCTTGTTTTGCAAAGGCCTTCCCACATCACCATGAGGAAACCATGTCAAATCCACTCATAGTAAATAAATTTAATGGTGAAGGTTTCCACATATGGCAAGTAAAACTCAAGTTCATTAGGAAAAATTTGGACTATGAAATGGACCCTGTAAGAAATCCTTGTTTTTAGTAATCTTTTGATTAAAAATGCTATTTTTGACCCCATAGTGGGAAACAAAGCAAATGATTCTCCAAATTTTTATAGACTTTTTAGGTCATACCATCTACATTTTATCCACTCTCTCACTAACTTTTAGTACTTTTATAGTCTATAGTTTTGGAATATTTTAACCCATTACTTTTAGATGCAAGTTGCATCACCATTCCCAAGGCTTCCCTTTTCGGCCATAAGGGGGACCCAAAAATTGACTTTTTCAAAAAAATTTATTTTTTTGAGTTTTACTATCAAAAAAACTTTCCTTATACATATATAAACCCAAAAAGTAAAATTTTTATATCATTTCTTAGTCATAACTACCTCATAACGATCTTGTCATATCTTTCTAACTTTTATGATATCTAATGATTGCAAGGTGCATTCTAATATTTTATACCAAAAATAGAATGCAAGTTGCATCACCACGCCCATAAGGGAGGGTCCAAAAATTGATTTTTTAAAATTTTTATTTTTTTGAGTTTTTCCATCACAAAAACTTTTCTTATACATATATAAATCCAAAAAGTGAATTTTTTATATCATTTCTTAGTCATAACTACCTTATAACAATCTTGTCATATCTTTATAACTTTCTCAGAGTCTTCACTCTTGTCATATCTTCCTAAGTGCTATGCTATCTAATGATTATAAGACGCATTCTAATATTTTATATCCCAAAATGGAAGGGCATTTTTTGAGGCCATTAAAATAATGACTTTTTGATACTTTTCATAGTTTAGTGTAGTTTCATTTAAAACTTTCCTCCCAAATATATATATATATTGAAAAGTTTATTTTTTAATATCATTTTTAAATCCTTGTCTCATTTAATGTCATTTTCTAATGTCATTTAATGCCACCCCACATCTTTCATTCTTATCATCTCTCCTAATCATGACTGAAATCTTTATTTTTGGAATATCAAAAATGGCTTTTTTAGAGAGATATATTCTTAATATATATTTCTCTAAGATCATTCTAAATGTTAGAATATTATTATCTAATATAAATCTCTTTTTTAATCTTCTATTAATCTTATTTTTCTATCATCTTGAATTAGACATGCCTTTAGATGATATTACGAATGGTAGAATGCGTAAAGTAGACAACATTAACATTCATATAGATGAAGATTATGCACTAGCAAAACGTCCATATGTTAGGTAACCATTACCTAATTCAACCATATCTACACTAAGAAATGAGGAAAAAAAGAATGTTGATCTTTGGGTGGATGGCAACCCTACCTTTGGGTAAGGGCCATGTTGCTCTTAGTACCGCAAATCTCTTTATTCTCATGAAATGTCCTATATACCCCAACCGTACCTTTGGGTAAGGGCATTGTTGCTCTTAGTATCCCCTTCATTTGCTACTTTTTTCCATGTGTCTTGTCTCCTTATCTCCATCCTAAGATGAAAGCTTTATTGCTCCTTGCAGTATTTCTTTAGTCCTAAACTCTACATCTTTCATCCTACTTTCATAATGAGGGTATGTATCTTTGATTATCCTAGTTGTGTTCCTTCCAAGTGTTTCTTTAGTCCTAAACTCTACATCTTTCACCCTGCTTTTATAATGAGGGTATGCATCTTTGATTATCCGAGTTGTGTTCCTTCCAGAAAACAAATTATCTTGAATCAAGAAACTCCATCTCTTGATACCAAAACAAAACACTACACATTACCTAGAATGCTAAGAATAATCTAGGGTAGCTACATTTGTTTCTTTATATATGAGGGAGGTAAAATTAGATTAATTTAAAACTTGGAGGGGTTGCTCGAAATGAAATCTCCTCGACCGATGGTGGACATCCACATAGCGTAACAAACACAAGGGAATCCTAAGAAGAATTCCATGAAGTGCTAGAGGGGAAAACAAAAACAAGGAAGAATGAAAAAATTGGCTGGCATGGGTGTGGGATTCATGCGAATCCTGAGTAACAAAACACAAGAGAAACCTAAGAAGAATCCCATGGAGTGCTAGAGCGAAGGAAGATTGAAAAAAATGTTCACTCTATGGAGAAAACTAGCTGTGCTGATGCTCAATGGTAGAGATATACCAATGCCATGCTCAAAGTACCCAATGTCGAAAAAGCTACTAGTGTGGGGTAAATGTTTGGAGCAGTGGGGAGTGGTATGTTACCCCCAAACATTTCTAAGAGTTTAGTAAGGCATAGACTATGGTTCAAAGGTTTAAAGGGAGCCCAAAGGATGAAGATGTACAACCCATAAGGAGGCCAATAGTAGGCATCTAGAAGAAGTGGAAAGGGATGCCAAATGGGTGGTCACCTCAAAGAAGGTGGTGCTCGAATATATAATAGATTAGCGGATGCTTAATCAAGCTTATGGGCCATGTTTAATGGCTAATGGAGGTGTACTCAAGCCTTTAAAAATGCACTCTATCTATTGGATCAAACATATGATTTTTTTGAGCTAAACCTCTTTCCTTATCATTGAGCTTCATTTTCATCCTTAGCATTGTCATTAGTGTTAATCTTTTCCTTGCTTTCTAGTTTTCTACAATTTTGGTAATGATTTATTTGTATACACCCTAATCAACTCTAGGTGCAAATCGCAAGATGGTATCAAAGCCACCCCCTGGATAGCTATACACTTAGGATAGGTTAGATTATTAAAATGGTTAGATGTTTTCTGAAATTTAAATTTAAACTACTTTCAAAAAATATTTTCCCATCTTGTATCAAGCTCCAAAATCAATACGAATAAAAGGTTTTTGCTCCATTGTCTTCGAGAAGCCATACCTTGAAGAGCTAGGTCTATAACTCATCACAAGGGGAGCATTGCTTGTTGATCAAATCAAGTGCATCAAAAGTACCCACAACACTAGTTGGTAGCAATTCCCAGCTAGGAGGGGGTAATTTATCAATTCATTTTCCCATCATACTCTCAAGAAAATGGTTCATGGGCTCAATGCATATATTGTAGAAGATGTGTACTTTAATTAGTTGAACATAAACAACAAACATTGAAGCTTTATTTGACAAACCATTCTCTATTCTAAAAATTACGTTTATTAATAGGATAATTAGTCCTGTTTACAATCAACTTTTAGAGCCATTGAAGGTTCTAATCTATCATTGGGATATTTTTAAACACTTGTGCATCATTAAAATAAACTTATCCCCTTGGTTTAGTACTCAAAATCCCTCTCCTAAATCAAGGTATTTTTTGGTTTTATAGTTTTTAAATTTGGAAAGTGTTCATTACATCAAATGAATATCTCCACTTTTTGTAACCGGCTAGGCGTTGGCTTTGGGTAACCCTATTGAAAAGACCTTCCCACATCACTTGCATAGGAAACATGATATGGAGCATCGTATCCCACACCTGAGTGTGACATCGGATGATGACCAAACTTTTCAAGTGTGTGGAAGGGTTTTCCCACACATGCTTGCAATGTTTGGTAACTACCAGACATTGTTCCAGTAAGAAGGGATCCAAAAAGCCTAAATTTTGTGCATTTGGGCCCTGTAAATGTGATGGAATGTGATAAACAAGTAGAAAAAGCTCTAAAAATGGGCACACGGCTCTCCTGGCTGCCCTTCAACTCCAATGTGCAGCTCGCTCTACAAGGCACCAGCATCCTCAGCACCGAGAGTCACCCCATCCACCTCCACGGCTAAAACTTCTTTGTGGTACGCCAAGGAGTCGGAAACTACAATAGCATGAGCGAGCCCTCTACATTCAACATGGACGACCCTCGTGAGCGCAACACTGTAGGCGTCCCCAAGGGAGGGTGGGTCGCGCTCCGCTTCCGAGCGGACAATCCAAGTGCAACTACACCAACAATATTATGCCTTCAACAAGTTTTCATGTTCTTGCATTGCTGACATTTATGCATGGAGGAGTATGGTTCATGCACTGTCACTTGGGGATCACACGAGTTGGGGTTTGGAAACTGCTTTCCTTGTAACAAACGGCATTGGACTAGAGCAGTTCGTTCAGCCCTCGCCCTTCGACTTGCCATCTTGCTAAGCTGACAAATCTCACATCCAAACATTTTTTTCAATCTTCCTTTGCTCTAGCACTCCAAGGGATTCTTATTAGGTTTCTCTTGTGTTTTGTTACTCAGGATTCTCATGAATCCCACACCCATGCTAGCCAATTTTTTCATTCTTCCTTCTTTTTGTTTTTCCCTGTAGCACTTCATGGAATTCTTCTTAGGATTCCCTTGTGTTTGTTACGTTATGTGGATGTCCACCATCGGTCGAGGATATTTCATTTCCACCAACCCCTCCAAGTTTTAAATTAATGTAATTTTACCTCCCTCATACATAAAGAAACAAATGTAACTACCCTAGATTATAATTAGCATTCTAGGTAATGTGTCGTGTTATTGTCTAAAACTTATTTGTTGTACAACAACCAACATCATTTTGTCAACTCTTTGAATCTAGAGTACATTTGATATTTTGTTTTGGTATCAAGGGATGGAGTTTCTTGATTCAAGATAATTTGTTTTCTGGAAGGAACACAACTAGGATAATCAAAGATGCATAGC
This sequence comes from Cibotium barometz, assembly GCF_041138505.1. NCBI lineage: Eukaryota > Viridiplantae > Streptophyta > Polypodiopsida > Cyatheales > Cibotiaceae > Cibotium > Cibotium barometz. The sequence goes on from NC_141110.1 coordinate 24,208,386, forward strand.
CTCGTTATGAAAGTAGGGTGAAAGATGTAGAGTTTAGGACTAAAGAAACACTTGGAAGGAACACAACTAGGATAATCAAAGATGCCTACCCTCATTATGAAAGTAGGGTGAAAGATGTGGAGTTTAGGACTAAAGAAGTACGGCAAGGAGTAATAAAGCTTTCATCTTAGGATAGAGATAAGGGGACAAGACACATGGAAAAAAGTAGCAAATGAAGGGGATACTAAGAGCAACAATGCCCTTACCCAAAGGTACGGTTGGGGTATATAGGACATTCCATGAGAATAAAGAGATTTGGGGTACTAAGAGAAACATGGCCCTTACCCAAAGGTAGGGTTGCGGTATATAGGACATTCCACAAGAATAAGGAGATTTGGGGTAAGATGTGTGTGCATGCATGGTTTCGTTATTTAGGCTCAATGGTACCGAAAATGCATACACAGTCAAGAAGGTAGTTCTCTCTATATGATGCACCCAGGAGAATGGGCCATATATGGTTTATAACATTAATCAAACCATGTGCTACATATCGAATAACTTGTGGGCACACAAAAGGCCTAAAGAAACATATGTGCATTCTTTCATTACACTACCCAACCAAAGTTTTTTATTCTCCTACATATTTTTGCTATAGGACTCTATGGGATTTTTCTTAGAGTTGTCTTGTGCGGATTACTTATGTGGACGTCACGTTTGGGACTACTTATTTCTGGCGATTCCTCCAAGTTGTGAACTGTACTTTTCCCACTCATACTAAAGAAACAAATATTTTTACCTTGAATGGTTTTTAGCATACTAGGTACCTTCTTGTCTTGTTGTCTAACATTATTAAGTGTGCAACAATTTGTGGCCTTCCCATTATTATAAAACCTTTTGAGTGTCTCTAGGGACACATAGAAGTTTCTTGTGATATTTACAAATTCTAACTTAAGAGGGATGGAGTTTTGTGATATAAAGGTAACTTATGTTTATGATGATTACACCCTTAGAAACGAGGATGATGAGGTGATTGGAAAAAAAGAAAACCGTCGACGAATGAGATGGAATTTTTATGGGATTATTCTTGGAAGTTTGGGATGAGTTGAAGATCCTAGTGTGTTACTTCTTCTTAGGATTCCCTTGTGTTTGTTACTTTATGTGGATGTCCACCATCGGTCAAGGATACTTCATTTCTAGCAACCTCTCCAAGTTTTAAATTAATGTAGTTTTACCTCCCTCATATAAAGAGACAAATGTAATTACCCTATATTATTGAGAGCATTCTAGGTAATGTGTCATCTAATTATCTAAAACTTATTTCTCGTACAACAACCAATGCCATTTCCATTGGAAGGCCCTTCAAGTGTTAGACTTGTTAACTCTTTGAATCTAGAGTACATTTGATATTTTCCTTTGGTATCAAAAGGGATGGAATTTCTTGATTGAAAATAACTTGTTTTCTACAAGGAGAAACACAACTAGGATAATCAAAGATGCATACCGCCACTATGAAAGTAGGGTGAAAGATGTAGAGTTTAAGACTAAACAAATACTCCAAGGATCAATGGTACTGAAAATGCGTACACACTCGAGAAGGTAGTTCTCTCAATATGGTGCATCATGGAGAATGGGCCATACATGGTTTATAACATTAATCAAACCATGTGCTACATATCGAATAACTTGTGAGTACATAAAGGCCCTGAAGAAACATATGTGCAGTCTTTCATTACACTACCCAACCAAAGTTTTCTATTCTCCTACATTTATTTCGTCTAGCACTCTATGGGATTTTTCGTAGGGCTCTCTTGTTGTTGATTACTTATGTGGACATCACAATGAGGACTTCATCACATCTTATTCCTTGCAATTCCTCCTAATTGTAAATTTTACTTTTCCCACTCATACTAAAGAAACAAATATTGCTACCCTAATTCTATTAAGCATACTAGGAAACTTTTTGTCTTGTTGCTTAACATTATTAGGTGCACAACAATTCGTGACCTTCCCATTATTATATAACCTTTGGATTGTCTCTAGGGCACACACAAAAGTTTCTTATGATATTTACAAATTCTGAAGATGGATGGAGTTTCTTGATCTAAAGGTAGCTTTTCTTTATGATGATTACACCCTTAAAACTAGGATGATAGGGCGATACGGAAAAAATATAACCATCAAATGGGATGGAGTTTCAGTGGAGTTGTTCTTGGAATTTTGAGATGAGTTAAAGAGCCCAGTGGAGTTCCCAAACATGTTTGGAGACCAATGCTTACTGTGGTGTACAAGATATTGGCCCAAATTTTAGTATTTTACAACCCTAATAGGTACGTAGAGGGTTTAGGTACCTCTTGAAACCAATTTGTTTTATTTTTAGAGTCTAAACAAGCCCAAAAAATGTATTTCCCAGCATAGACTGAGTAGAGCCATTTCCCCTTTTCTTGGTCCCAATGTAGAGGATGGAGACCCTCTTGAGGGTATTTTGATATGCTAATGTATATGTGAAGTTTTTCGAGCTTGTTCTACTTGTTTATCAAATTCCATCTTATTTAGAGGACCCAAATGCACAAAATTTAGGTTTTTTGGATCCCTTCTTTATTGGAACAATGTCTCATAGTGGCCAAACATTGCAAGCATATGTGGGAAAACCCTCGCACACACTTGGAAAGTTTGGTCATCATCCGATGTCACACTCAGGTGTGGGATACGATGCTTCATCTCATGTTTCCTATGCAAGTTTCTCAAAGAGGGCCCAAACGCATTAAATTTTGGTTTTCTCAATCTTGTCTTACCTAAAAGATGGCTGATAGTGGTCAAACTTGCAACCGTATGTGGGGTACCCCTACCCAAATAGTTTCAAAGTTTGGTCATCATCATTCGACATCGTTCAAGTGAGATTGGTGCTTCACCTAATGTTTTCCATTCAGGAAAGAGAATCCAAACGCACAAACTTTAGGTTTTCTCAGTCTCATCTTGCTCGAACAATCTTGCTCGAACACCATCTAATGGTTTTGACGAACTTTGTAAGTGTGTGCAGAGTAGCCATCCTCACACACTTGCAAAATTTGGTCACACCATCATCGGATGTTGTTCGGGTGAGATATGTTGTTCCATCTCACATTTTCTATGTAGGTTTCTCCCAAAGGACACAAACACAAAAATTTTAGCTTTTCTCAATCCCATCTTACCCGATGACATTGGATGATGGTTGAACTTTGCAAGTGTGTGGGAAGATCACACACCTTTTGGGTGAGATATTGTGCTTCATCTCACGTTTTCTATGTGGGACGTTTCTCAAAGAGGGCCCAAATGAACCTTAGATCTAACCTTCTTAATCTTAGATTTTCTCTAATACTTACTAAGAATATACATTACTTACTTACTTCCTCTCTAAACTTGAAAATTAACTTTTTTTTTGGATAAAGTTATGGAGCGTATTAAGGATAAGTGAAGGATTAAATAAAGATAGTCCATATTTGTTGATCCTAGTCTCTCTCTCACTCACTTCCCTCACAATAAGAGTAGCTATTCCTACTATCAAATAGAATTTCTTGTTTCAAAGGTTGGAGAAACCCCTCTATTTTGCAAATTTGTATTCCTACTATTTCATGATATTCAAATAGAATTTATAATTCAAGTGGTTGGATATTAAATGGAGAACAAATCTTCCCAACCCCTTTATTTTGAAAATTGGTACTTAATATGTTATGTGTATATTTGTAAAAGTCCACATATTTTGTGGAAAAAAGAGGTGATGAGCTATTGGTTTCTTATGAAGGGAATGCAAGAATAGGTTGTTAATGCAATCATAAACCATTGGGATAATAAGTTTCATATATAAATCAAATGCAATATTAATAATCTTGTCAAATCGAGTGAAGATGACGATGCTCATAAGAAGAGGTAGAGATTTTAAAAGGATTTTTCATGTTTCTTTTACCCACTCTTTCTCTTGCAAAGGGGGTGGGGAAAGATTCTAAGATTAAGAGAACCACCCTACCTCCTCTTGGAGAAGCTTGCATGGAAAAATCGAGATAGATCACCAATTTCACCCAAATGACCACCAATCGTTTACCAAACTTTGTAAGTGTGACAGGTGGGGTACACCACACGCTTGCAAAGTTCAGCCAACCAGACACCATTCAAATAAGTTAGGATCGAGAAAACCCATATTTTATGCATTTTTGTGTTAAGTTGTCCCATTCTCTTATAGATTTAGGAACAATAAAGCATTCCTTGATCTTTTCTAGATTTGAGTACCATACCTCTTTAATATCCCTTGAAGTAAGCACCCATTGGGTGTCCTTTACCATTTTTTTTAGGCACCTACTTTGGTCTCAGCATGGGCTGGCCATTCCACATATTCTTCATCCTTTGGGCCCCATAAGCTTTATTAAGCATTCCCTAATCTTTTGTAGATTTTATCACTATCTCTCTTGAGTATCCCTTGAAGTAAGCACCCACTTGGTATCCTTTTCCATCTTTTCTAGGAACCTATATGGTCTCAACATGGGCTCGACATTCCACATATTCTTCATCCTTTAGCCTCCATTTGACCCTTCAAACTGTAGTCTATAAGTTATTCAACTCTTACAAATCCACTGCCCCTTTCTGCAAACATTTACCCCACATCACTTCCTTTTTCAACACTCCCCCTCTCGAGTGATCAACTACTACCACCCTTGGGGGGGTCACTCATAAATATGTAAGTGTAGCACGTGGGTTCATAGAAGGTATTTTTAAAATCCTTTTTTAACACATTTCTTACATACAGAAGGGTAAAGGGGGTATTCACATGTTGAATAGAAAAAGGGTATGTTTTATTCATAAAAATTTCACTGATAAGGGATTTTTGAAATAGACCTTGAACGCACGTGATATAGAGAGTTTACTTATAGTAGTGAACCCCCCGAGCTACCACCATATGTACACACTTAGTTATTTGCTAGAGTGGTCTATCACAGGTGCCTCATAGGCTACAATGTTGGTGGACCTACACACTTAGTTATTTGCTAGAGTGGTCTATCACAGGTGCCTCATAGGCTACAATGTTGGTTGAGAGCCTATAGTTTACTTAAGGGTAGGAATACAATGAGTGCTATAAACATAAGATGAGAGGTGTGCCTTCTTACATAAACTAGAAGACTCTTTCTAATTATTAGCCTTCTTCTTGGCAAGCCCGCTTAGTTGGCTCTTCTTTCCTAATGATTTATGTTTAATGCTTTAATGCTGTGGTAAAGGTTGGGTCGGGTAGGTTCTTCAAGGTAGCCACCAATGGGTTGAATTCTTCCAAGATCATACTCTTGAGAAGAACTGATGTGGCATACTTATCATCCACTAGAGACCCAACACATGCAAGTTGTTGCATAACACATTTAATTTTATTTAGATGTGCTAGGAGTGACTCATTCTCTTTGATGTCCAACCCAAAAAATGATTTTTTTAGACTGACTTTGTTTGGCTCCAAATGGTTTCTTGAGTTCATCCCATGCTCCTTTAGAGTTGTTCCTTTTTTTAGAGTTTTCTTCTAATGCAATGTGATGGTGGATGAAACTATCACCTAGCCCTAATGTAATAATGGCTCTCATCTCTTTTATCTTCCCCTTCTAAATAGGGACACTTTCCCTTCCAATTACTATCCCCCAAAGCCCATCTTTTATGAGAACAAACTTGAGTTTTACTTTCCATATGTGGAAACCTTCACCATTAAATTTATTTACTATGAGTGGATTTGACATGGTTTCCTTATGGTGATGTGGGAAGGTCTTTGCAATAGGGTTACCCAAGCCAACGTGTAGCCGGTTACAAAAGTGGAGATATTTATTTGATGTGGGAAGGTCTTTGCAATAGGGTTACCCAAAGCCAACGTGTAGCCGGTTACAAAAGTGGAGATATTTATTTGATGTGGGAAGGTCTTTGCAACAGGGTTACCCAAAGCCAACGTGTAGCCGGTTACAAAAGTGGAGATATTTATTTGATGTGATTAACACTTCCCAAATTTAGAAACTATAAAATCAAAAAATACCTTGATTTAGGAGAGGGATTTTGAGTAGTAAAACAAGGGGATAAGTTTATTTTAATGATGCACAAGGGTTGAAAAATACCCAATATTAAATTAGAACCTTTAATGGCTCTAAAAGTTGATTGTAAATAGCACTAATTATCCTATTAATGAACATAATTTTTAGAGTAGAGAATGGTTTGTCAAATAAAGCTTCAATGTTTGTTGTTTATGTTCAACTAATTAATATACACATCCTCTATAATATATGCATTGAGCCCATGAACCATTTTCTTGAGAGTATAATGGGAAAATGAATTGATAAATTACCCCCTCCTAGAGCTGGGAACTTTTGATGCACTTGATTTGATCAACAAGCAATGCTCCCCTTGTGATGAGTTGTAGACCTAGCTCTCCAAGGTATGGCTTCTTAAAGACAATGGAGTAAAAACCTTTTATTCGTATTGATTTTGGAGCTTGATATAAGATGGGAAAATATGTTTGAAAGTAGTCTCAATTTAAATTTCAAAAAACAACTAAACATTTTAATAATCTAACCTATCCTAAGTGTATAGCTATCTAGGGAGTGGCTCTGATACCAACTTGAGACTTGCACCTAGAGTTGATTAGGGTGTATAGAAATGGATCATAATGAAGATTGTAGAATGCTAGAAAGCAAGGAAAAGATTAACACTAATGACAATGCTAATGATAAAAATGAAGCTTAATGATAAGGCAAGAGGTTTAGCTCAAAAAATCATATGTTGGATCCAATAGATAGAGTGCATTTTTATAAGCTTGAGTACACCTCCATTAGTCATTAAACATGACCCATAATCTTGATTAAGCATCCCCCAATCTATTATATATTCGAGCATCACCTTCTTTAAAGTGACCACCCATTTGGCATCCCTTTCCACTTCTTCTAGATGCCTAATTTTTCCTCCTTATGGGTTGTACATCTTTATCCTTTGAGCTCCCTTTAAACCTTTGAACCAGTCTATGGCTTATGAAACTCTTAGAAATGTTTGGGGGTAACATACCACTCCCCATTGCTCCAAACATTTACCCCATATCACTAGCTTTTTTGACATTGGGTACTTTGAGCATGGCATTGATATATTTCTACCATTGAGCATCAGCACAGCTAGTTTTCTCCATAGAGTGTCAGTGCATTGAGTTAGAAATAGGGGGACATATGACTACAGTGTGGTCTCATTTCATGTGGGCCTAATACGGATTGAATCACATACACACTGTTAAGTACAAATGGTTGTTCACATACATTTGGTATGTATGTGAATCACATCACATACGGATTGAATCACATACACATTGTTAAGTACAAATGGTTGTTCACATACATTTGGTATGTTCATTCATAATACTTACCTAATTATCACCCATTTCTCAAAGAATGTCATGAAACATTAATGTCCTCAAGAACTTTTGTAAAGTCATGCAGTTTCTTTTCCTTCCACATGCTACTTTTATCTCACCCAACACATCAATAATGAAGTTACAAGAATGTAATTCAATAATTAAAGTAGAATCTAGATACGTGAAGTTATAAGAAGAAGTAAAATTTGGATAAGGTGAAAAAGAATCTTGAAATTGAAAGGGATGTATCTTCCTCTCAAACATTCCATCCTCCTCTTTGACTTTGTATCTCTTCTGAGGCTTCGACTGAATAATCACAATATAATTCAAGAAAATAAACTTTTGTACAACTTTTTGAGGCACAAAGAGAACAATTTTGTATATAATCAAGAAATCTTACAACAATTTGATATGAAGCTTGAACCACCCGACCACCCTTGAAAGTTTGTTCAGGAAGCTTTCTTCATACACGGTCATCATTCCCATGAGATTACGCTTTTTTATATATATATAACACTAGGAAAACAACCCTTTTCTATGTTTTTGCATTCACACGTCGGTGATTTGATAGGGATGCTCAATAGCTCATCTTGAACATTCCATCCTCCTCTTCGACTTTGTATCTCTTGTGAGGCTTTGACTGAATAATCACAACACAATTCAAGAAAATAGAATTTTACACAAATTTTTAAGGCACAAAGAAAACAATTTTGTATTTTGTGTCTATTTCTCTTCTTCATATCCAAAGTCAAAAGTAGCCCTTCTGGCGCTTTCTCGATCTGCATGCCATACTTTTGGGGGCGATGTTACCCTTTTTTGGAAAAATCATGTTCGGGAAGCTTTCTTCATAGGTGGTCATGATTCCCGTGAGATTATGCTTTTTTTTTAAACACTTGGAAAACAACCCTTTTCCATGGTGCACCATTCGCGCCTCAATGATCCGAAGAGGATGCTCAACAGCTCATCTCGAACATTCCATCATGCTCTTCGACCTTGTATCGCTTGTGAGGCTTCGGCTCAGTAATCACAATACAATTCAAGAAAATAGAATTTTGCACGAATTTTTGAAACAAAAAGAGAACAATTTTGTATATAACCAAGAAATCTTACAACAATCTAATATGAAGCACTCTTGAAGGAAAGAGCTAGAACCACCCGACTACCCACCACGAGCTATCTCATGAAAATTTCGCACTCACACCACTCACACTCGCACTCGCACTATCAATCTCTTCTTCGATTTTGTGTATTCCTCTTCTTCATGTCAAAAGGCAAAAGTATCCCTTTTGGAGCATTCTCGATCTGTGTGCCATATTTTTGACGATGTTGCCCTTTTTTAAAAAAGCGTGTTCAGGAACCTTTCTTCATACGTGGTCATGATTCCCATGAGATTATGCTTTTTTTTAACACTGGGAAAACAACCCTTTTCCATTCACGCCTCGGTGATCCGAGGAGCTGCTCACTAGGTCATCTTGAACATTCCATTCTCCTCTTCGACTTTGTATCTCTTCTCAGGATTTTACTCAATAATCACAATACAATTCAGGGAAATAGAGTTTTGCATAAATCTTTAAGGCATAAAGAGAACAATTCTGTATATAATCAAGAAATCTTACAACAATCTGATATGAAGCACTCTTTTAGGAAAGAGTTGGAACCACCCAACCACCCGTGATCTATCTCACTTGCACTTTCTCTTTCATGAGAAACCCGCGCTCACACTCACACATGCACTCGCACTTGTAATATCTTTTTTGATTTCTTTGTATTCCTCTTCCTCACTTCAAAAGCCAAAAGTAGCCTCTTCCTCTTCCTCACGTCAAAAGCCAAAAGTAGCCTTTGTAGAGATTCCTTTTTTTGATTTCTTTGTATTCCTCTTCCTCACGTCAAAAGCCAAAAGTAGCCTTTCTAGAGATTTCTTGATGAGCATGCCATATTCTTGGCAATGTTGTCCCTATTTTTGGAAAAAGCGTGTTTGGGAAGTTTCTTTCATACGTAGTCATGATTCCCATGAGATTATGCTTTTATGTTAACACTAGGAAAATTGCCCTTTTCCATGGTATGCCATGCGCGCCTCGGTGATCCAAGGAGGATGCTCAATAGCTCATCTCGAACATTCCATCTTGCTCTTTGACCTTGTATCTCTTGTGATCTTTGACTCAGTAATCAAAATACAATTCAAGAAAATAGAGTTTTGCCTTGAGATAGAAAGTGAACAATTCTGTATATAATCAAGAAATCTTACAACAATCAGATATGAAGCAATCTTGGAGGAAAGAGCTCTAACCACCAACCACCCCCAAGCAATCTCACTCGCATTCTCACTCTCATAAAAAACTCGCACTCACACTCCTACACGCACTTGCACTTGCACTCTCAATCTCTTCTTCGATTTTCTCTGTATTCCTCTTCTTCACGTCAAAAGCCAAAAGTATCCCTTCAGGAGCTTTGTCGATCTACATGCCATACTTTTAGCGATGTGCTTTTTTGGAAAAATCATGTTGGGGAAGCTTTCTTCATACGCGATCATTATTCCCATGAGATTTTTTTGTTTTGTTTTTTACAACACTAAGAAAACAACCCTTTTCCATGGTTTGCCATTCGTTCCTCGGTGATCTGACGAGGATGCTGAATAGCTCATCTTGGACATTCCATCCTTCTCTTTGACTTTTTATCTCTTCTGAGGCTTTGACTGAATAATCACAATACAATTCACAAAAATAGACTTTTGTACAAATTTTTGAGGCACAAAGAGAACAATTTTGTATATAATCAAGAAATCTTACAACAATCTGATATGAAGCTCGAACCACCCGACCACTTCTGAAAGTGTGTTCGGGAAGCTTTCTTCATACACGGTCATCATTCCCATGAGATTATGTTTTTTTTATATATATAACACTGGGAAAACAACCCTTTTCTATGTTTCTGCATTCGTGCCTCGGTGATACGATAAGGATGCTCAATAGCTCATCTCGAACATTCCATCCTCCACTTCGACTTTGTATCTCGTGTGAGGCTTTGACTGAATAATCACATAACACAATTCAAGAAAATAGACTTTAGCACAAACTTTTAAGGCACAAAGAGAACAATTTTGTATTTTCTTTCTATTTCTCTTCTTATCATCCAAAGTCAAAAGTAGCCCTTCTAGAGCTTTCCCGATGCTTACGTGCAGTGTTTCAGTTTCAGGATTCTATTTCACCTTATCCAAATTTTACTTGTTCGTGGAACTTCACTTATTTAAATTCTAATTTAATTTTTGAATTACATTCTTGTAACTTCATTATTGATGTGTTGGGTGAGATAAAAGTAGCATGTGGAAGGAAAAGAAACTGCATGACTTTACAAAAGTTCTTGATGATGAAGACATTATGGTGATAATAAGATTAGTATTATGAATGAACATACCAAATGTATGTGAACAACCATTTGTACTTAACAATGTGTATGTGATTGAATCTGTATTAGGCCCACATGAAATGAGACCACACTGTAGTCATACATCCCCCTATTTCTAAATCAATGCACTAACACTCTATGGAGAAAACTAGCTGTGCTGATGCTCAATGGTGGATATATATCAAAGACATGCTCAAAGTACCCAATGTAAAAAAATCTAGTGATCTGGGGTAAATGTTTGGAGCAATGGGGAGTGGTATGTTACCCCCAAACATTTCTAAGAGTTTCATAAGGCATAGACTTTGGTTCAAAGGTTTAAAGGGAGCCCAAAGGATGGAGATGTACAACCCATAAGGAGGCCAACAGTAGGCATCTAGAAGAAGTGGAAAGGTTAGATTATTAAAATGGTTAGATGTTTTTTGAAATTTTAAATTTAAACTACTTTCAAACATATTTTCCCATCTTATATCAAGCTCCAAAATCAATACGAATAAAAGGTTTTTGCTCCATTGACTTCAAGAAGCCATACCTTGGAGAGCTAGGTCTTCAACTCATCACAAGGGGAGCAGTGTTTGTTTATCAAATCAAGTGCATCAAAAGTGCCCACAACACTAGTTGGCAGCAATTTCTAGCTAGGAGGGGGTAATTTATCATTTCATTTTCCCATCATACTCTCAAGAAAATGGTTCATGGGCTCAATGCACGAAAAATACTACACCTAAGCATCCACCATCACCTCATCATCCTCCACCTCCCTCTCCCCCCTCATCCTACCTAAAAAGGGAGTCCTTTTAAGAGAAGGGTGTGTTCAAAACAAGGTGAAATCTTATTTCTTTTATTGTTCCTTTTTGTGTTCTTATTTGATGTCCATATTTTACTTTTTACTTCTCTCACTTGTACTTTTACACATCCCTTTCAATTTTGAGGTTCTATTTCACCTTATCCAAATTTTACTTGTTCTTACAACTTCACTTATCTAGATTCTACTTTAATTATTGAATATATTCTTGTAACTTCATTATTGATATGTTGGGTGAGATAAAAGTAGCATGTGGAAGGAAGAAAGTGCATGACTTTACAAAAGTTCTTGAAGACATTAATGTTTCATGACATTCTTTGAGAAATGGGTGATAATTAGATTAGTATTATACATGAAATGAGACCACACTGTAGTCATACGTTCCCCTATTTATAACTCAATGCACTGTAGTCATATGTCGAAAAAGCTAGTGATGTGGGGTAAATGTTTGGAGCACTCTATCTATTGGTGTACTCTATCCCATAAAAATGCACTCTATCTATTGGATCAAAAATATGATTTTTTGAGCTAAACCTCTTGCCTTATCATTAAGCTTAATTTTTATCATTACCATTGTCATTAGTGTTAATTTTTTCCTTGCTTTGTAGCATTCTACAATGTTGATTATGATCCATTTCTATACACCCTAATCAACTCTAGGTGCAAATCTCAAGTTGGTATCAAAGCTACCCCCTGGATAGCTATACACTTACGATAGGTTAGATTATTAAAATGGTTAGATGTTTTTTTAAATTTAAACTACTTTCAAACATATTTTCCCATCTTGTATCAAGCTCCAAAATCAATAGAATCAAAGGTTTTTGCTCCATTGTCTTCAAAGGTTTAAACTACCTTCAGATCAAAAAGCTCCCTTCGCCCTATGCATGTAGGAGTGTGGTTCATCACTGTCACTTGGAGATCCACACAAGTTGGGGTTTGGAAATTGCTTTCCTTCTAACAAATGGCATTAGACCGGAAGAGTCGGTTTAGCCCCCGCCCTTTGACTTGCCATCTTGCTAAGCTCCCACCCTTCAACTTGCCATCTTGCTAAGCTGAGGAATCCCACATCCAACCATTTTTTTCAATCTTCCTTCGCTCTAGCACTCCATCGGATTCTTCTTAGGTTTCTCTTGTGTTTTGTTACTCTGGATTTTGATGAATCTCACACCCATCCAATTTTTTCATTCTTCCTTCTTTTTGTTTTCCCTTCTAGCATTTCATGGAATTCTTCTTAGGATTCCCCTATGTTTGTTACGTTATGTGGATGTCCACCATCGGTCGAGGATATTTCATTTCCAAACAATGCCTCCAAGTTTTAAATTAATGTAATTTTACCTCCCTCATATATAAAGAAACAAATGTAACTACCCTAGATTATTCTTAGCATTCTAGGTAATGTGTCGTGTTATCGTCTAAAACTGGTTTTTTGTACAACAACCAACATCATTTTGTCAACTCTTTGAATCTAGTGTACATTCAATATTTTGTTTTGGTAACAAGGGATGGAGTTTCTTGATTCAAGATAATTTGTTTTGTTGAAGGATCACAAGTAGTATAATCAAAGATGCATACCCTCATAATGAAAGTAGGGTGAAAGATGTAGAGTTTAGGATTGCGAAAACACTTGGAAGGAACACAACTAGTATAATCAAAGATGCATACCCTCATTATGAAAGTAGGGTGAAAGATGTAGAGTTTAAGACTAAATAAATATGATAAGGAACAATAAAGCTTTCATCTTAGGATGGAGATAAGGAGACAAGACACATGGAAAAAAGTAGCAAATGAAGGGGATACTAAGAGCAACAATGCCCTGACCCAAAGGTACGGTTGGGGTATATAGGACATTCCATGAGAATAAAGAGATTTGGGGTACTAAGAGCAACATGGCCCTTACCCAAAGGCAGGGTTGTGGTATATAGGACATTCCACAAGAATAAGGAGATTTGGGGTAAGATGTGTGTGCATGCATGGTTTCGTTGTTTAGGCTCAATGGTACCAAAAAAGCATACACAGTCAAGAAGGTAGTTCTCTCAATATGATGCACCAAGGAGAATGGGACATACATGGTTTATAACATTAATTAGACCATGTGCTACATATCAAATAACTTGTGAGCACACAAAGGGCCTAAAGAAACATATTGGCACTCTTTCATTACACTACCCAACCAAAGTTTTCTTTTCTTCTACATATTTTTGCTCTAGGACTCTATGGGATTTTTCTTAGAGTTGTCTTGTGCTGATTACTTATGTAGATGTTACCTTGGGAACTACTTATTTCTGGCAATTCCTCCAAGTTATGAATTGTACTTTTCCCACTCATACTAAAGAAACAAGTATTTTTACCTTGAATGGTTTTTAGCATACTAGGTACCTTGAAAAAATAAAACCGTCGACGAATAAAATGAAATTTTAATGGGATTGTTCTTGGAAGTTTGGGATGAGTTGAATATCCCAGTGTGTTACTTCTTCTTAGGATTCCCTTGTGTTCGTTACTATATGTGGATGTCCACCATCGGTCGAGGATATTTCATTTCCAGCAACCCCTCCAGGTTTTAAATTAATGTAATTTTACCTCCCTCATATATAAAGAAACAAATGTAATCACCCTACATTATTCATAGCATTCTAGGTAATGTGTCATCTAATTATCTAAAACTTATTTGTTGTACAACAACCAATGTCATTTGCATTGGAAGGCCCTTTCAAGTGTTAGACTCGTCAACTCTTTAAATCTAGAGTACATTTGATATTTTTCTTTGGTATCAAAAGGGATGGAATTTCTTGATTGAAGATAATTTGTTTTCTACAAGGAACACAACTAGGATAATCAAAGATGCATACCCTCACTATGAAAGTAGGGTGAAAGATGTAGAGTTTAGGACTAAACAAATAGTGCAAGGAGCAATAAATCCTTCATCTTTGGATGGAGATAAGGAGACAAGACACATAGAAAAAAGTAGCAAATGAAGGCGATACTAAGAGCAACAATGCCCTTACCCAAAGGTAGGGTTGGTTTATATAGGACATTCCATCCTGCCCTTTGACTTTGTATCTCTTGTGAGGCTTCGACTTAATTATCACAATACAATTCAAGAAAATAGAAATTTGTATAAATTTTTTAGACAGAAAGAGAATAATTCGGTATATAATCAAGAAATCTTACAACAATCTAATATGAAGCACTCTTGGAGGAAAGAGCTGGAAAAGCACCTGACCACCACCCCCACGATATCTCACTCGCACTCACACTCTCAATATCTTCTTCGATTTTATGTGTATTCCCCTTCTTCACGTGATTAGCCAAGAGTAGCTCTTCTGGATTTTTCTCGATCCACGAGCCATATTTTGGAAAAAGCGTGTTAGGAAAGCTTTCTTCATACGCTGTCATCATATCCATGGGATTACTTATATATATATATATATATATATATATATATATATAACACTGGTGGGAAAATAGCACTTTTCCATGGTGCGCCATTCGCGCCTGAGTGATCCGATGAGGATGCTCAAAAGCTCATCTCGAACATTCCATCCTCATCTTCAACTTTGTATCTCTTGTGAGGCTTCGACTCAATAATCACAATACAATTCAAGATAAAAAGAATTATGTAAAAAAATTTGATGCACAAAGAGAATAATTCTTTATATAATCAAGAAATCTTACAACAATCTGATATGAAGCACTATTGGAGGAAAGAGCTCAAATCGAGCTATCACATTCGCACTCTCACTCTCATGAAAAACTCGCACTCACACGCGCACACAAACTTGAACTTGAACTTGCACTCACGCTCTCGATCTCTTCTTCGATTTTTTGTGTATTCCTCTTCTGCACATCAAAAGCCAACATTAGCCCTTCTCAAGCTTCCTCGATCCGCATACCATATTTTTGGCATACGTGATCATCATTCCCATTAGATTACGTTTTTTTTTAAACACTAGGAAAACAATCATTTTCCATGGTGCACCATTCGCGCATCGGTGATCTGAGGAGGATGCTCAAAAGCACATCTCAAACATTCCATCCTCCTCTTCAACTGTGTATCTCTTGTGAGGCTTCGACTCAATAATCATATTATAATTCTAATTTCTTTTTTTGCATAAATTCTTGAGGTAGAAAGAGAACAGTTATGTATATAATCAATAAATCTTATGATAATCTAATATAAAGTACTCTTGGAGAAAAGAGCTAGAACCACCAGAGCTATCTCACTCCCACTCTCACTCTCATGAACACATCACACATGCACTCGCACTCGCACTCGCATGCACATGCACATGCACATGCACTCGCACTCGCAAGCACACTCTCAATCTCTTCTTCGATTTTTTGTGTATTCCTCTACTTCATGTCAAAAGCCAAAAGTAGCCCTTCTTGAGCTTTCTCGATTTGCATGCCATATTTTTGGGGTTGTTGTCCTTTTTAGGAAAATGTGTGTTTGGGAAGATTTCTTCATACGCGGTCATCATTCCCATGAGATGATATTTTTTTTCAAACACTGGGAAAACAACCCTTTTCTATGGTGCGCCATTTGCGCCTCGGCGAACCGAGGAGGATTCTTAATAGCTCATCTCAAACATTCCATCCTCCTCTTCAACTTTGTATCTCTTGTGAGGCTTCGACTCAATAATCATAATATAATTCAATTTTTTTATTTTTATTTTTCATAAACTCTTGAGGTAGAAAGAGAATTGTTCTGTATATAATCAATAAATCTTATGATAATCTAATATAAAGTACTCTTGGAGAAAAGAGCTGGAACCACCTGCTGACCGCCCCCGAGCTATCTCACTCCCACTCTCACTCTCATGAACACATCGCACATGCACTCGCACGCACACTCTCAATCTCTTCTTTGATTTTTTGTGTATTTCTCTACTTCATGGCAAAAGCCAAAAGTAGCCCTTCTTGAGCTTTCTCAACCTGCATGCCATATTTTTGGGGATGATGTCCTTTTTAGGAAAATGTGTGTTTGGGAAGATTTCTTCATACGCGGTCATCATTCCCATGAGATGAATTTTTTTTTTCAAACCTGGGAAAACAACTCTTTTCTATGGTGCGCCATTCGTGCCTCGGCCGGCGAACTGAGGAGGATTCTTAATAGCTCATCTCAAACATTCCATCCTCCTCTTCGACTTTGTATCTCTTGTGAGGCTTCAAATCAATAATCACAATACAATTCAAGAAAATAGAATTCTATACAAATGTTTGAGGTAGAAAGAGAACAATTCTAGATATAATAAAGAAATCTTACAACAATTTGATATGAAGCACTCTTGAAGGAAAGAGCTCGAACCACCCGACCACCCCCAAGCTATCTCACTCGCACTATCACTCTCATGAAAATCTCGCACTCACACTCACACATACACACTCGCACCACTCGCACTCTCAATCTCTTCTTCAATTTTCTATGTATTCCTCTTCTTCATGTCAAAAGCCAAAAGTAGCCCTTCTCGAACTTTCTCGATCTACTTGCCATATTTTTGGTGATTGTCCATTACTCACACACTTGCACTTGCACTCTCAATCTCTTCTTTTATTTTCTATGTATTTTTCTTCTTCACATCTCTCAAAAGCCAAAAGTAGCCCTTCTGGATCTTTCTCCATCCGCGTGCCTTATTTTTGGCGATGTTGCCCTTTTTTGGAAATAGCGTGGGAAGCTTTCTTTCATATGTGGTCATAATTCGCATGAGATTATGTTTTTTTTTAAAACAGTGGGAACACAACCCTTTTCCATGGTGCACCATTCACACCTAGGTTATCCAAGGAGGATGCTCAATAGCTCATCTCGAACATTCCGTCCTCCTCTTAGACTTTGTCTCTTGTGAGGCTTCAACTAATAATCACGACACAATTCAAGAAAAAAGACTTTTGCACAAATTTCTAAGGCAAAAAGAGAACAATTCTGTATATAATCAAGAAATATTACATAAATTTTGTGTATTCCTCTTCTTCATGTCAAAAGCCAAAAGTATCTCTTCAGGAGCTTGGTCGATCTACATGCCATACTTTTAGTGATGTTGCGTTTTTTTGGAAAAATGGTGTTCGGGAAGCTTTCTTCATACGCGGTCATTATTTCCATGAGATTTTGTTTTGTTTTTTATAACACTAAGAAAACAACCCTTTTCCATGGTCCGCCATTCATTCCTAAGTGATCCGATGAGGATGCTCAATAGCTCATCTCGAACATTCCATCTTGCTCTTCGACTTTGTATCTCTTGTGATGCTTTGACTCAATAATCACAATATAATTCAAGTAAATAGAAATTTGTAGAAATTTTTGAGATAAAAAGAGAACAATTCTATATATACTCTCATGAAAAGCTCACACTCACACTCGCACACGCACTCGCACTCGTACTCGCACTCTCAATCCCTTCTTCGATTTTTTGTGTATTCCTTTTCTTCACGTCAAAAGCCAGAAGTAGCCCTTGTGGAGCTTTCTTGATCCGCATGCCAAAAATTTGGCGATGTTTCCCCTTTTTTGGAAAAACTGTGTTCAGGAAGCTTTCTTCATACGCGATCATCATTCCCATGATATTATGCTTTGTTTTTTTAACACTGGGAAAACAATCTTTCTCCATGGTGCACCATTTGTACCTTGGTGATCCAAGAACAATCCCATTAAAATTCCATCTCATTCGTCGACGGTTTTATTTTTTCCCAATCACCCCATCATTGTAGTTTCTAAGGGTGTAATCATCATAAACATAAGTTACCTTTATATCAGGAAACTCCATCCCTCTTAGGTTAGAATTTGTAAATATCACAAGAAACTTTTATGTATCCCTAGAGACACTCCAAAGGTTGTATAATAACGGGAAGGTCCCAAATTGTTGCACACTTAATAATGTTAGACAACAAGACAAAAAGATACCTAGTATGCTAAAAACCATTCAAGGTAAAAATATTTGTTTCTTTAGTATGAGTGGGAAAAGTAGAATTCACAACTTGGAGGAATTGCCAGAAATAAGTAGTCCCCAACCTAACGTCCACATAAATAATCAGCACAAGATGACTCTAAGAAAAATCCCATAGAGTCCTAGAGCAAAAAAATGTAGGAGAATAGAAAACTTTGGTTGGGTAGTGTAATGAAAGAGTGCACATATGTTTCTTTAGGCCCTTTGTGTTCTCAGAAGTTATTTGATATGTAGCACATGGTTTGATTAATGTTATGAACCATGTATGGCCCATTCTCCTTGGTGCATCATATTGAGAGAGCTACCTTATTGACTGTGTATGCATTTTCGGTACCATTGATCGTAAACAACGAAACCATGCATGCACACACATCTTACCCCAAATCTCCTTATTCTTGTGGAATGTCCTATGTACCGCAACCCTACCTTTGGGTAAGGGCCATGTTGCTCTTAGTACCCCAAATCTCTTTATTCTCATGGAATGTCCTATATACCCCAACTGTACCTTTGGGTAAGGGCATCGTTGCTCTTAGTATCCCCTTCATTTGCTACTTTTTTCCATGTGTCTTGTCTCCTTATCTCCATCCTAAGATGAAAGCTTTATTGCTCCTTGCCATATTTCCTTAGTCCTAAACTTTACATCTTTCACCCTACTTTCATAATGAGGGTATGCATCTTTGATTATCCTAGTTGTGTTCCTTCAAGAAAACAAATGATCTTGAATTAAGAAACTCCATCCCTTGATACCAAAACAAAATATCAAATGTAAACTAGATTCAAAGAGTTGACAAAATGATGTTGGTATATATATGAGGGAGGTAAAATTACATTAATTTAAAACTTGGTGGGGTTGCTGGAAATGAAATATCCTCGACCAATGGTGGACATCCACATAATGTAACAAACACAAGGGAATCCTAAGAAGAATTCCATGAAGTGCTAGAGGGGAAACAAAAAAAAGGAAGAATGAAAAAATTGGTTGGGTGTGGGATACATCAAAATCCTAAGTAACAAAACACAAGAGAAACCTTAGAAGAATCCCATGGAGTGCTAGAGCGAATGGAGAATCCCATGGAGTGCTAGAGCGAATGAAGATTGAAAAAAATGGTTGGATGTGGGATTCGTCAGCTTAGCAAGATGGCAAGTCGAAGGGCAGGGGCTAATGGACTGCTCTGGTCCAATGCCGTTTATTGTTGCTCCATTGTCTTCAAGAAGCCATACCTTGGAGAGCTAGGTCTACAACTCATCACAAGGGAGCATTGCTTGTTGATCAAATCAATTGCATCAAAAGTGCCCACAACACTAGTTGGCAGCAATTCCTAGCTAGGAGGGGGTAATTTATGAGTTTATTTTTCCATCATACTCTCAAGAAAATGTTTCATGGACTCAATGCATAAATTGTAGAGGATGTGTACATTAATTAGTTGAACATAAACAAAAAACATTGAAGCTTTATTTGACAAACCATTCTCTACTCTAAATTTAATTACGTTTATTAATAAGATAATTAGTGTTATTTACAATCAACTTTTAGAGCCATTGAAGGTTCTAATTTATCATTGGGGTATTTTTAAACACTTGTGCATCATTAAAATAAACTTATCCCCCCTAGTCTAGTACTCAAAATCCCTCTCCTAAATCAAGGTATTTCTTAATTTTATAGTTTTTAAATTTGGAAAGTGTATATCACATCAAATGAATATCTCCACTTTTGTAACCGGCTAGGCATTGTCTTTGGGTAACCTTGTTTTGCAAAGGCCTTCCCACATCACCATGAGGAAACCATGTCAAATCCACTCATAGTAAATAAATTTAATGGTGAAGGTTTCCACATATGGCAAGTAAAACTCAAGTTCATTAGGGAAAATTTGGACTATGAAATGGGCCCTGTAAGAAATCCTTGTTTTTAGTAATCTTTTGATTAAAAATGCTAGTTTTGACCCCATAGTGGGAAACAAAGCAAATGATTCTCCAAATTTTTATAGACTTTTTAGGTCATACCATCTACATTTTATCCACTCTCTCACTAACTTTTAGTACTTTTATAGTCTGTAGTTTTGGAATATTTTAACCCATTACTTTTAGATGCAAGTTGCATCACCATTCCCAAGGCTTCCCTTTTCGGCCATAAGGGGGACCCAAAAATTGACTTTTTCAAAATTTTTATTTTTTTGAGTTTTACTATCAAAAAAACTTTCCTTATACATATATAAACCCAAAAAGTAAAATTTTTATATCATTTCTTAGTCATAACTACCTCATAACGATCTTGTCATATCTTTCTAACTTTTATGATATCTAATGATTGCAAGGTGCATTCTAATATTTTATACCAAAAATAGAATGCAAGTTGCATCACCACGCCCATAAGGGAGGGTCTAAAAATTGATTTTTAAAATTTTTATTTTTTTGAGTTTTTCCATCAAAAAAACTTTTCTTATACATATATAAATCCAAAAAGTGAATTTTTTATATCATTTCTTAGTCATAACTACCTTATAACAATCTTGTCATATCTTTATAACTTCCTCAGAGTCTTCACTCTTGTCATATCTTCCTAAGTGCTATGCTATCTAATGATTATAAGACACATTCTAATATTTTATATCCCAAAATGGAAGGGCGTTTTTTGAGGCCATTAAAATAATGACTTTTTGATACTTTTCATATTTTAGTGTATTTTCATTTAAAACTTTCCTCCCAAATATATATATATTGAAAAGTTTATTTTTTAATATCATTTTTAAATCCTTATCTCATTTAATGTCATTTTCTAATGTCATTTAATGCCACCCCACATCTTTCATTCTTATCATCTCTCCTAATCATGACTGAAATCTTTATTTTTGGATTATCAAAAATGGCTTTTTTAGAGAGATATATTCTTAATATATATTTCTCTAAGATCATTCTAAATGTTAGAATATTATTATCTAATATAAATCTCTTTTTTAATCTTCTATTAATCTTATTTTTCTATCATCTTGAATTAGACATGCCTTTTGATGATATTACGAATGGTAGAATGCGTAAAGTAGACAACATTAACATTCATATAGATGAAGATTATGCACTAGCAAAACGTCCATATGTTAGGCAACCATTACCTAATTCAACCATATCCACACTAAGAAATGAGGAAAAAAAGAATGTTGATCTTTGGGTGGATGGCAACCCGACCTTTGGGTAAGGGCCATGTTGCTCTTAGTACCGCAAATCTCTTTATTCTCATGAAATGTCCTATATACCCCAACCGTACCTTTGGGTAAGGGCATTATTGCTCTTAGTATCCCCTTCATTTGCTACTTTTTTCCATGTGTCTTGTCTCCTTATCTCCATCCTAAGATGAAATCTTTATTGCTCCTTGCAGTATTTCTTTAGTCCTAAACTCTACATCTTTCATCCTACTTTCATAATGAGGGTATGTATCTTTGATTATCCTAGTTGTGTTCCTTCCAAGTATTTCTTTAGTCCTAAACTCTACATCTTTCACCCTGCTTTTATAATGAGGGTATGCATCTTTGATTATCCTAGTTGTGTTCCTTCCAGAAAACAAATTATCTTGAATCAAGAAACTCCATCCCTTGATACCAAAACAAAACACTACACATTACCTAGAATGCTAAGAATAATCTAGGGTAGCTACATTTGTTTCTTTATATATGAGGGAGGTAAAATTAGATTAATTTAAAACTTGGAGGGGTTGCTCGAAATGAAATCTCCTAGACCGATGGTGGACATCCACATAACGTAACAAACACAAGGGAATCCTAAGAAGAATTCCATGAAGTGCTAGATGGGAAAACAAAAACAAGGAAGAATGAAAAAATTGGCTGGCATGGGTGTGGGATTCATGCGAATCCTGAGTAACAAAACACAAGAGAAACCTAAGAAGAATCCGATGGAGTGCTAGAGCGAAGGAAGATTGAAAAAAATGTTTGGATGTGGGATTCGTCAGCTTAGCAAGATGGCAAGTCGAAGGGCGGGGGCTGAATGGACTGCTCTGGTCCAATGCCGTTTGTTACAAGGAAAGCAGTTTCCAAACCCCAACCCGTGTGGATCTCCAAGTGAGTGCATGAGCCACACTCTTGCATGCATAGGGTTGTGACACTAATGTCAGCAATGCAAGAACATGAAAACTTGTTGAAGGCATAATATTGGTGTAGTTGTACCTGGATTGTCCACTCGGAAGCGGAGGGCGACCCACCCTCCCTTGGGGACGCCTACAGTGTTGCGCTCAGGAGGGTCGGCCATGTTGAATGTAGAGGGATCGCTCGTGCTATTGTAGTTTCCGACTCCTTGGCCTACCACAAAGAAGTTGTAGCCGTGGAGGTGGATGGGGTGACTCGGTGCCGAGGATGCTGGTGCCTTGTAGAACGAGCTGCACACTGGAGTTGAAGGGCAGCCAGGAGAGCCGTGTGCCCATCTGCGGAGCGAGGTTCTTGGGTTGTGCACCAGTATAGTTGAAAGGCCTTACGGGGTTGTCTGGAAAGCTAGTGGGAAAGACATTCATGGCACTGGTCCGATTCTTCTTGACGCTCATTGACTTGAAGAAGAAGGACTGCAGGAGGGCGGTGTTGGGAAGGGTGAAAGAAACATTGCTGACTGCGGCTGCGAACATGCCTCCAGAGGGCCCCTGGCATACTTTGGCGCGAGGGCACGGTTTTTTGGCCAGGCCCACGGTGAAGAGCAAGTGGCGGTCTACATTGAGGGGAACGGTGGCTGGGAAGGCGTTGGAGTTAAGGCTTCTCAGACTAGCGCTGAAGTTGTTGGCCAAGGTGGTGTCGTTGTAAGGAGGAAGGGCTGGCAAGACCGGCGTGGAGGAGTTGGGGGATCCCAAATACTCAACCACTGCGGTGGCCGTGGTATTGTCGAAGGGCACGGTGGGACCTGCGGAGTTGTAGGCCCTCACTGCGAGCAAGTACCTTCCGGTTGGCTGATCGGCAGTGAGGAGGACGTTAGTGGTCTGCCCTGGCGCGAGCTGGCCTTGAAGGGCTTGGTATAGGTGGCGTCGATCTCCACCACGGTCAGCGTATGGTTGGCGAGGCTGAGGAAGAGCTCGTCATTGAGGCCGGCATTGATGATTCGTAGCAGGTAAGTCTAGTTCTGCTCCACCGGGAGCTTAAACATATCTGCAATTTAATACGCTGATTTTTACAACCACCAAATTGTGTACAGACAATAAAGCTGTCCGTGCCTGAACAGTAATGATTACCCTTAGCGGAGTAATTATAGAGGGCTCCCGGCTGCCAACTTATCTATTCGACGGGGGGCAGCGTACCGAGGACGATAGGGATCTCTTGGGCAGGCTGGGGGAATGGATAGCTGCGCTGTGCCTTTGGTAGGATGATGAAGGCCCCGTGCACAGTAGAGCGCATCCAGGAGATGTGGGCGTGCCAGAGGAGGGTGCCGCGCTGGCCGGTGACGGTGAGATTGTAGAGGTAGCTCCGCCCCGGCTGGATGGGGCACTGCGTGATGTAGGCCGGCCCGTTGAACCTACATATCGATCGATCCACAGCAAAAGTAAAAGCTGAAGTAAGTAAATAGCTATGTGGACGTAATGGCGTTGGTGTTAGTTCAGATCAAGTTATCAGTGGATGGTGATGTTCCTTTCAGGCATCTCGTTGATCACTTTGACCAGCACACGCTCCCCCTCTCGCACGAGCAGCGTCGGCCCGGTAAACGCGTCGTTCACCGTCAGCATGCGTTTGGTGTGGCAAAGCCGGGTGAAGTTGCTGTACTTCACCTGTGCGCGTGGCGGATTAAGCGACGTTTCAAACCGAAACTCTCTCTCTCTCTCTCTCTCTATATATATATATATTTTATAAGTATATATATAAAAAAATTTATTATATTATATTATAATATACATATATATTATATATATATGTATATATATAATATATATATATAATATATATATATGTATATATATATATACATATAATTTATGAGTGACCCCAGGGTGGTAGTAGTTCACTAGAGAGGGGGAGTGTTGAAAAAGGAAGTGATATGGGGAATGTTTGCAGAAAGGGGGAGTGGATTTGTAAGAGTTGAATAATAGCTCATAGACTACAACTCAAAGGGTCCAACGGAGCCCAAAGGATGAAAAATATGTGGAATGTCCAGCCCATGTTGAGACCATATAGGTTCCTAGAAAAAATGGGAAAGGATACCAAGTGGGTGCTTACTTCAAGGGATATTCAAGAGAGATGGTGATATAATCTAGAAAAGATTAGGGAATGCTTAATCAAGCTTATGGGGCCCAAAGGATGAAGAATATGTGGAATGGCCAGCCCATGTTGAGGCCACAGTAGGTGCCTAGAAAAAATGGAAAAGGACACCAAACGGGTGCTTACTTCAAGGGATATTAAAGAGGTATTGTACTCAAATCTAGAAAAGATCAGGGAATGCTTAATCAAGCTTATGGGCCTAGCAAAAATGGGAAAGTATACCAAATGGGTTCTCACTTCAAGCGACATTCAAGGGACATGGTTCCCAAATCTAGAAAAAATTAGGGAATGCTTATTCCAGCTTATGGGCCATTTTTAATGGCTAATGGATATGTACTCAAGCCTATAAAAAGGCATTCTATCTAATGGATTGCACATCTGAGCTTTTGAGCTAAACCTCTTGCCTTGTCGTTATGCTTCAATTTTGTTATTATCATTATCATTAGTGTTACACTCTTTCTTACTTTCTAGCAAGATAAGATGCTAAGTCTAATCCATTTTTACACAGCCACTCTTTATTTAAATCTCAAGTCCCCAAACATGCCATGTTGATGTCCATTATAAAGGGAGTCCACTCTAGATTTAAATTCCCATGATCTAAAATCACGAGATTTTGTTCATGCTAGAGATAGATTTGAGCTTGTAATTGTCATGTGTCACTTTTACCTCTTTATGTGCATTTATGTTTCTTGTGATAAATAGTTTGTGGGGTCATTTTTTGGCTTCTATCCAAAGACATGCTACTTTACCCATAATGAAGTATCATTGTTTACATTGGGCTTTACCTTTTCTCATAGTTTAGCTCGCAAATGTCTGAGCACATTCACTGGTACCGTCCAAAATGCCCATTTAGCATACTTGAAATATTGCATGGTAAGAACTTGAGGTGGCTCAAGTTGACTTAAGGCAACTCGTATGGGAATAAAATTAATGAACATACTTTATTTTCACATTATTGTTGGCATGTGTGACAAAGTGGCACTGTCCACATCCTATAACAAAAGATTAAATTAACATATGAGAATCCAAAGTGTAAGCTCCAACCACAACCCATAACAAAAGATCAACTTAACAAATGAGAATCCAAAGTGAAAGCTCTATGTTTTGAAAACCCAAAAAGTAATACTTCTCCCTACAAGGTGCTTTCTCCAATGGGAATATCTAATATGCCATGAACTAAGCTCGTAATCCATGGCTAGTAAATTTTCATCAGAGACTTTATCGTTCATCCACCGTGATCTAATGTGTCCGTACTTCAAAATTACCTCTGCTTCACTCAATGCACAATGCCACTACCGGCAAAGTTTCTTGTGCTCTTTTAGAAAGTTACTGGCTACTTTCTATGGATATTCAAGCTTTGTTCCAATGAAAAAGACACAACTTCTCTTTACCTGCCAATATATTCTCTTATCTGTTATTATAGACTGTTCTACTGCCCTCTAATTAGCTCTGGCCTCATCGGGCATAAAGCCATGAAAATCTAGTTTGGGAAAACCTTTGTGCACCACAACCTTTGTATATATATATATATATATATATAATATACTTACGTAGCCTAGTTCAAGGCTTCCAACTTAACTCTTGACAACGCACATCCACCTGTTGCACGTTACAAGCAATAAACACACTTGTATATATATCACGTGCTTTGACAACTTTTTTCCCCTTTTGTTCACTTTGCCTTTCTTTTTTTATCAAACTAAATTAAATTTCTTCCAGTTTTAAAACTTGTGAAACTGCAAAATTCTGATTGTAAAACTCATCGACCATATAAGAGTACATATATATTATTAATTAGCTTACTGTTGCTTTTTTTAATCTATTTTTTCAATGCTCAGGAGATATTCATTTTTTAAATACTTTGATTTTATATTTCATCCACTTTAAGATCGAAATATTCCTAACTAAGTTGTGGTTGTTTTTCTAAATCCACTTTTTATTTGCTCACGGATGTTAGATTTATTTAAATACTTTCTTTTGGGATTGTTTCCATTGCTTTTGGTATTTTCATAAACCTTAGTAACTAATGTGTGAACACACACACACACACACACACACACACATATACTAACAAGTTTGTTATGTGCCAACTATGCATCGCAAGAGAATGCTTTGTTGATGTGTACAAAACTTAGTGACATTCTATATTATATTACAATTGAATAGTATATTAGACAATATTCAATAAGTTGCTTTTTCATGGATCAAACCACTCTTACAAGTCTACAATAATAAGTCAGTGGATGTTTGTGATTTCCACATAAAACATTAATGAATCTATATCCGTACATTTACAATGGTATAACTTTAATAAAGTGAATCAAATTAATATAATAGCTTTGTATAAATTTTCTTTTCTATAATCTACATATAATATACAATACAACATGGAAACAAGGATTATATACAATTATTTATATTCTCTTGAATATCCTAATCATTCAAAAATCAATTATGATCTTATTTAATATTTTTTTTAAAATAGTGTAAGTCTTTATAATAGTCTAAAATAGAAGGTCAAGGCCATGCCTAAGAAAATAGGGTACAAGAAAAGAAAATGGGAGGTTAACAAATCTTGCTCAAAGCTTTAGCATGGCCCTGCTTAGTTTTTAGACAAGAAAGAGATTATTGAGTGCAATGGAGTCCCTACCTAAAAAGGGTGTCCTTTAAAGAGAAGGGTGTGTTAAAAACAAGGTGAAATCTTATTTATTTTAATGTTCCTTTTTGTGTTCTTATTTCATGTCCATATTTTACTTTATACTTCTCTCACTTGTACTTTTACACATCCCTTTCAATTTCAAGATTCTATTTCACCTTATCCAAATTTTACTTGTTCTTGTAACTTCACTTATCTAAATTCTACTTTAATTATTGAATTACATTCTTGTAACTTCATTATTGATGTGTTGGGTGTGATAAAAGTAGCATGTGGAAGGAAAAGAAACTGCATGACTTTACAAGAAGACATTAATGTTTCATGACATTCTTTGAGAAATGGGTGATAATTAGATTAGTATTATGATTGAACATACCAAATGTATGTGAACAACCATTTGTACTTAACAGTGTGTATTTGATTCAATCCGTATTAGGCCCACATGAAATGAGACCACACTATAGTCATACGTCCCCCTATTTCTAACTCAATGCACTGACACTCTATGGAGAAAACTAGCTGTGCTGATGCTCAATGGTAGAGATATACTAATGCCATGCTCAAAGTACCCAATGTCGAAAAAGCTACTAGTGTGGGGTAAATGTTTGGAGCAGTGGGGAGTGGTATGTTACCCCCAAACATTTCTAAGAGTTTCGTAAGGCATAGACTATGGTTCAAAGGTTTAAAGGGAGCCCAAAGGATGAAGATGTACAACCCATAAGGAGGCCAATAGTAGGCATCTAGAAGAAGTGGAAAGGGATGCCAAATGGGTGGTCACCTCAAAGAAGGTGGTGCTCGAATATATAATAGATTAGGGGATGCTTAATCAAGCTTATGGGCCATGTTTAATGGCTAATGGAGGTGTCCTAAAGCCTATAAAAATGCACTCTATCTATTGGATCAAACATATGATTTTTTTGAGCTAAACCTCTTGCCTTATCATTGAGCTTCATTTTTATCCCTAGCATTGTCATTAGTGTTAATCTTTTCCTTGCTTTCTAGCATTCTACAATTTTGGTAATGATTTATTTCTATACACCCTAATCAACTCTAGGTGCAAATCGCAAGTTGGTATCAGAGCCACCCCCTGGATAGCTATACACTTAGGATAGGTTAGATTATTAAAATGGTTAGATGTTTTCTGAAATTTAAATTTAAACTACTTTCAAAAAATATTTTCCCATCTTGTATCAAGCTCCAAAATCAATACGAATAAAAAGTTTTTGCTCCATTGTCTTCAAGAAGCCATACCTTGAAGAGCTAGGTCTATAACTCATCACAAGTGGAGCATTGCTTGTTAATCAAATCAAGTGCATCAAAAGTGCCCACAACACTAGTTGGCAGCAATTCCCAGCTAGGAGGGGGTAATTTATCAATTCATTTTCCCATCATACTCTCAAGAAAATGGTTCATGGGCTCAATGCATATATTGTAGAAGATGTGTACTTTAATTAGTTAAACATAAACAACAAACATTGAAGCTTTATTTGACAAACCATTCTCTATTCTAAAAATTACGTTTATTAGTAGGATAATTAGTGCTGTTTACAATCAACTTTTAGAGCCATTGAAGGTTCTAATCTATCATTGGGATATTTTTAAACACTTGTGCGTCATTAAAATAAACTTATCCCCTTGGTTTAGTACTCAAAATCCCTCTCCTAAATCAAGGTATTTTTTGGTTTTATAGTTTTTAAATTTGGAAAGTGTTCATTACATCAAATGAATATCTCCACTTTTTGTAACGGGCTAGGCGGCGTTGGCTTTGGGTAACCCTATTGAAAAGACCTTCCCACATCACCATAAGGAAACCATGTCAAATCCACTCAT
Source organism: Cibotium barometz (assembly GCF_041138505.1). NCBI lineage: Eukaryota > Viridiplantae > Streptophyta > Polypodiopsida > Cyatheales > Cibotiaceae > Cibotium > Cibotium barometz. Next base: position 24,237,598 of record NC_141110.1, read on the forward strand.
AGTAAATAAATTTAATGGTGAAGGTTTCCACATATGGCAAGTAAAACTCAAGTTTGTTCTCATGAAAGATGGGCTTTGGGGGATAATAATTGGAGGTGAAAGTTCCCCTAGCGGAAGATAAAAGAGATGAGAGAGCAATTATTAAATTAGGGCTAGGTGATAGTTTCATCCACCATCACATTGCATTAGGAGAAGACTCTAAAAAAAGGAGCAACTCTAAAGGAGCATGGGATGAACTCAAGAAACCATTTGGAGCCAAACAAAGTCAGTCTAAAAAATCCATTTTTTAGGTTGGACATCAAAGAGAATGATTCACTCCAAGCACATCTAAATAAAATAAATGTGTTATGCAATAACTTGCATGTGTTGGGTATCTAGTGGAAGAGAAGCATGCCACATCAATCCTTCTCAAGAGCATAACCTTGGAAGAATTCAACCCATTGGTGGCTACCTTGAAGAACCTACCTGACCCAACCTTTACGAGCATTAAAGCATTAAATATCAATCATTAGGAGTGTGACATCGGATGATGAAAAAACTTTGCAAGTGTGTGGGAGGGTTTGCCCACACATGCTTGCAATGTTTGGCCACTATCAGGCATTGTTCCAGTAAGAAGGGATCCACAAAACCTAAATTTTGTGCATTTGGGTCCTCTAAATGTGATGGAATTTGATAAACAAGTAGAACAAGCTCTAAAAACTTCACATATACATTAGCATATCAAAATACCCTCAAGAGGGTCCCCATCCTCTACATTGGGACCAAGTAAAGGGGAAATGACTCTACTCACTATGCTGGGAAAGACATTTTTTGGGCTTGTTTAGACTCTAAAAATAAAAAACATTGGTTTCAACAGGTACCTAAACCCTTTACCTATCTATTAGGGTTGTAAAATACTAGAAATCGGGCCAATATCTTGTACACCACGATAAGCATTGGTCCCCAATCATCTTTGGGAACTCCACTGGGCTCTTTAACTCATCCTGAAATTCCAAGAACAACTCTAGTGAGACTCTGTCCCATTCAATGGTTTTATTTTTTCCCAATCGCCCTATCATCCTAATTTCTAAGGGTGTAATCATCATAAACAAAAGCTCCCTTCAGATCAGGAAACTCCATCCCTCTTCGAAATTTGTAAATATCACAAGAAACTTTTGTGTGTGCCCTAGAGACAATCGAAAGGTTATATAATAATGGGAAGGTCACGAATTGTTGCACACCTAATAATGTTAGACAACAAGACAAAAAGTTTCCTAGTATGCTAAAAAGAATTAGGGTAGCAGTATTTGTTTCTTTAGTATGAGTGGGAAAAGTACAATTCACAATTTGGATGAATTTCAAGGAATAAAATATCATGGAGTCCGCATTGTGACATCCACATAAGTAATGAGCACAACAGAGCCCTAAGAAAAATCCCGTAGAGTGCTAGACAAAATAAATGTAGGAGAATAGAAAACTTTGGTTGGGTAGTGTAATGAAAGAGTGCACATATGTTTCTTTCACTACAAGGGATCGGGCTCATACCCGCGCTCTTAGCCGCTAAAAATGGCTTGTGAAAAAAAGTAGCGGGCCCGTGTATCAGCGCGTGTATCATCGCGGCCAGAGACATGCGTGTAAAACCGCGTGTATAGTACCACTCAGACGCGCGTATACACGGGTGTGTAGCCGCGTTTTTTTTACAGACGCGTTGATACACGCGGCTATACACGCCTTTTCTTATATTAGACGCGCTTATACACGGCTGTATAGCCGCATCCTGTTCAGTTCCAATGTCCCAGACGCATTTATACCTGCGTCTATACACGCGTTTCTTTAATTTAGATGCGCTTATACACGCGTAATTGCCAGTTTATACGCATTAATACACGCGTATTTTCCAGGGTATCCGCGTAGATACACGTGAGTTTTAGCAGTTCTGACGCGTTTATACACGCGAACAGAGAGCAAAAAAAAAAATCCAGAGAGTGCTATTTGGTGCCTGAATACTGTTCCAGCATTCCAGCACCCAATAGCACTCTCTGGTTTTTTTTTTTTTGTGCATTAGACCATCCCATTAGACCATCCCCGAAGAACATATGCACGAGGGAGATTAAGACAAGAACGACATGAATGCATACATTGTCATTACACGATTCAAGACAGACATGAATGTAATACTATCGATCAATCAATTCAATATTACTATCAAAATTTCATACATGTATACAAGGGAGTCCATATCTCGAAGTAGCCCATGGCTTGAGTTTACAAAAAAATATGTACAATCACATCCTCAATATGGAATGTGATACTATAAGTCTGAGTACTACTCAGACCCAGATGATTACTCGGTGCTCTCTCCATGCTCAGATGAGCTCACATCGGTCGGAATGTCCGAGGAGTAGTGCTCACGTCCACCCTCTGCAGCGGCGGCCGGTGGATCATCAGCAGCTTGTGCCTGTTCAAGTAATATATAGTATATAAGTATATATATATGCAATTCAATAAACCAAAACCATTCGTTACGAATTTTCAAGTACCTGTCGACCGTATGGTCTCATGGCCATCTCAAACTGCGCGTCCGTAATACGTCCCTCAGCTCTGAAGATGGCCCACGTGTCACGTCTGCTATGCCGGCGAGCATACGCAGTATCGTGGGTTGTGGGCTTCCTCCCTGTAACCCGTCGCTGTATCATAATCAACACAATTTGTAAGATTAAAACAATCATAGAATCAATGAATTAAGTAAACAATCAAATAAAGTGGCAGGATACTTACGAACTCTGCCTCCCATGACTCGACGCCGCCAGATCCGAAATGCGAAGATCCAATGGTCTCCATCTGGATCCGTCGTGCCTCCACATGCTGCCTGCTCTTCACGCCACCCTCTGCTCGTTTCTTTGCCTCCTTCCACTCGCGTTTGTGCGCAGTGGCAGGTTTCTTGGCAGGATAGCCACCCGCAGCTACATTTAGCCGGTCATCGTACGCGAGTTTTTTAAGGTGAGATCTTTTATTACTTAAGATCTCCCTTATTCGCGTCCTTCCCCATACATCCGAGAATGTAGCATGTGGGGGATTGGGGTATCGACTATGTACAGCCTCTATCACCTCCCCAACTAATCGGCTATTTTGATCTTTAAATTTAATAAAACAATTTCTATATGAGTTTGATACTACCCCACGCATGTAATCCATTACCTCCCTCCCCCTCGCATCCATCACTATCCCGCCCCTATCCGTCACATCATAGCAGACTACTCTCTCTATCTCTCTCATCTCCTCCTCTTCCGAACTGTCTCCTCTAACTCTTCTCTCTCTATCTCCTCTCTCACCGCGTGCCCTACTACCTCCCCCACTTCCCCCACCTCCCCCACCAAAGCACCCGCCGCATCCTCCACTCCCACTCTTCCTACTGCTGCGGGTGGAGTCACGACTGGGGGATTGTCTACGTGACGGTGGCTGTGAGCCCTGACATGACGGTGGCTCTGAGGGAGCACGTGGTGGTGGCTGTGAGGGTGTACGTGAGTGTGTCTGGGACGAGGTATGTCTCCTCGGTGGACGTGGAAGAGGAGAAGCTGCATGCCGTCTCGTCGGACTCGGAGGAATAGACGGCACTGGAGTGCCCTGGATACTCGCGATAGGGGTATAGACACCAGGCAGGGAAGGAGGGGGATGGGCATACATATACTTTGTAAGCTCAACCGGACCAGGTTGGCGCCCAAAGTGATTCAGCATCTCCATCAGCCAATTGCTGTACGCAAATGGATCGGATGAAGAACCTGGAATATCCATAGAGAACCTGCAACAAACATCTTCATGTACATCATGGGCTGTCTCTTGACTCACACAAATATCATCATTCAAGTCAGTTACCTGCAAATCATGAAATCTGAAACGCCGCAGTTTTCTGTCTGCAGAAACGCGTGTATACACCCGTCAAAAAACGCGTGTATACACCCGTCCAGAAACGCGTGTATATCCGCGTGAACATACTCTGCAGACAGGTTACACGCGCTTCTACACGCGTTCTTACACGCGACCTGCGAAAAAATTTTCTCGAAAAGACCGACCCCCCGACAAAGACAGAATGTCCTTATAAAAGGACCAGCCATTGTCGCCCCTGTCAGGATGCAGTAACCCGATCGTGTGCAAAAGGACAAACCCAAAGAGCAAAGAGCAAAGTAAACAAATCTGACAAAAGAGACAAGGCACAGGACAAAGTGACTCACCTCTGAAAAAGTGAGTCTTCTCTGCTCCTTCTCTGCTCCCTCCTTCTCCCGTGTGTGTGCTCCTTTCTCTGCTCCCTCCTTGCTGTTGGAAGAGGCGAAAACAGGCGAAAACGCATGCACAGTCGATTTCTTACTTCAAAATCTATATTTGGGGAAGGCGGGCTATTTTTAGTTTAAACATGCCGCCGCGTTTATATTCGCGTTTATAAATGCGTGTATATTCGCGTGTATGTTATTTTAGCTGCGTTTATACACGCGTTTTGCAGAAATTAGCTGCGTGAATACACGCGATTTTTAGGAAGTAGCCGCATTAATACACGCAATTTTTAGGAAATAGACGCGGTAATACACGCGATTTTTGTGCTTTCATTAAAAACATATAATGATTTTGTGTTTTCTGATTTGTACACAGGATGTCATCAACCTCTTCAAGCAGTTCTGGGGAAGATGAGACAATGCGTCATCGTAATCGTGATGTGTGGTTGGGACAATGGATCAAATGTATGTGTAATCGATGTCAAGGATGCATTGTAAGTGATTTGCTTTTAATATTTATTCACATTGCTTACACAAATATTGCTTCTATTTTGGTCCAGTGCACTATGTTCAATGCTATATGGTGTGAAGGCAAGCATTTTCGAACACAAAGAATTGATGAAAAGAGAAATACACAAGATTGCGGTGTCATTAGTAGCTTTGAGGGAGCTAATGGAAAAATGGATGATTATTGTGGCATAATCCAAGACATATTTAGGCTTGACTTTCGTCGCTTCTTTGTGTATGTTTTGGATGTCAAATGGCAAATGAACGTGGTGGAAAAAGGGCCTGATGCAACGATAAAACGCCATGCAAGTGGATATGTAACTATTGACTCTACAAAGCTCTGGCAAACAAAGAAAGATAGGCTCGTATTGCCACAACAATGTGAGCAGGTATGCATTTTTTTACTAATGTGTTTCATGTACATATATATCTAAGCTCGCGTACCCCTTGACTTTTGATATGCTAATTAATTACTGTACTGTGTGTATTTGAGTAGGTTATCTATCTACCAATGGTGCATGACATCAAATGGTGGTACGTCATCCCTATTGCACCACGTTCCAAAGTGATGTATAATACATTCACTGATATGGAGCATATGGAGGATGTAACAAGCCGCAATGAAGATGACGTCGAACATGCCATTGAAGATGTTGTGATCGATGATCAAGAAATAAGAGATGATCATGATAATGAGGATGAGCATGCCATTTCTCATGATCATGAGAATGACCCTACCATTGAGGATGATGGTGATGTTGATGAGGATGATCAGGACATCGATACCATTATCAATGGAGTACAGAATATCGATAGTGGAATAAATTTAATCGTAGCCTTACCAATTGATCAAATGGATATTGATGTTGATCGTTTGGCAAGGATGGATCTTATTGAAGATGAGATCGAACCCTAACCAATCCGTCACTGTATGTTCTAAATTGATGACATTTCTATCATCTCATATGCATGATTTATTTTTGAATATATTTCATTGTTGTAAATGCATGTAGTGGGATTGTGTAATGATGTATACTGTAATGTACTATGAGATGGTTTAAGGAAAATAGTTTTTAATTTTGTAAAGGAGTTCAGTTTTTCTTCAGTTTTTCTCTGCCATGCGTGTATTAATCCGTGTATAGCAGCGTGTATTTATCCGTGTATAATAGCGAGTATTACCCCGTGAATATTATCGTGTATAGATGCGTGTATTACTGCGTGTATATAAACGCGTTTATACACGCGTTGATATACACGCGAACTTAAATGCTAAAATACACGCGCCCGATTCTATTCAAATACAAGCGCGACCATACACGCGTTCGTAATTTATCGCGTGTATGAAACGCGTGTATGGCAGCATTGTCTTGTAGTGTTTAGGGCCTTTGTGTACTCACAAGCTATTCGATATGTAGCACATGGTTTGATTAATGTTATAAACCATGTATGGTCCATTCTCCATGGTGCATCATATTGAGAGAACTACCTTCTTGAGTGTACGCATTTTTGGTACCATTCAGCCTAAACAACAAAACCATCCATGCACACAAATCTTACCCCAAATCTCCTTATTCGTGTGGAATGTCCTATATACCCCAACCCTACCTCTGGGTAAGGGCCTTGTTTCTCTTAGTACCCCAAATCTCTTTATTCTCATGGAATGTCCTATATAAACCAACCCTACCTTTGGGTAAGGGCATTGTTGCTCTTTGTATCCCCTTCATTTGCTACTTTTTTCCATGTGTCTTGTCTCCTTATCTCCATCCTAAGATGAAAGATTTATTGCTCCTTGTAGTATTTGTTTAGTCCTAATCTAAAACTATGCTACTCCTTGATGTTTTTCTGGGCATGGCTTGTCTTTGTTGTTATGGTCATACGCGCTAAAAACTCCGACCATTCGGTTCTCTTTTTCATCCCCGTTTTCCACAATACTTCAGGTTTACTTCCCTTATTAGGTCCCGACTTCTCTGCTATGATCCTATTAGTGGTTTATATAGGTGCGATTGTTGTGTCACTTTCATTTGTAGTGATGATGCCAAATACCAAAATAGCGGAAATCCACGAGAATGTATTGCGCTACTTACCAGTAGGTAGTACTATTGGATTGATTTCCTGGTCGAAAATCTTTGTCATTCTAGACAATGATTACATACCAATACTACCAACCAATTTGAATACAACCTATCTGAGATATACGGTTTATGCTAAGTTAGACTTATTTGGAAACATTAGGCAATTTACTTTATACCAACTATCTAGTTCCGTTTCTCGGTGTCTAGTCCGATTTTATTAGTAGCCATGATCGGGGCTATAGTACCAACTATGCATAAAACTACTTAGGTCAAGAGATAGGATGTGTTCTAGCAGAATGCTATAATTTTGGAGGACAGATACGCGAGAATAAGCAAATACAAAGTCTTGTAGCCAAAACCTCATTTTTTTTTGTCTCCACCATAACTTCCATGGGTACTGGTTTAGACTCTACACAAACTTTCATAGATATTGGGGGCCAATACCCGAATGTTCATAGCGTGTGACCCCATTTGATAAATATGTTTTACTCAATAGCGGTTTCGAAAAGAAGGACTCATCAAGTATGCGTAGTGTCATTGATAGCACTATCGGATAATTCATGGGGACTGACATGAAAGGGAGGTAGAGAACGCATTAAGCAAATATAGTATTTGTAACTGTGAGTTTGATACAATACCACCTTCCATATCGGTTTGGATTCCATGTCGATTGCAACTTCTTCACATTACTAATTTCTTCAAGGGGCTAGACGTCATATCCAGGGGCCTGTCAAGCGACATTATTTCATTGACTACTTTTTCCCTTTCCTAAATCCTGGAGGGAGAGGTGATAGGGCCACACGGAGCCACCTAAATGATGGATTTATTGAAGCTATGTCCCGCATAGACTGAGCAAATATGGTCGTCCTGGATACACAATCAAGCCAAGATTGAGCTTATCTGCTAAGAATTATGGCAAAGCCATTTATGAATGTCTCCGTGGTGGACCCGATTTGATCGGGGGGGATGATGGGAACATAAATTCCCAACCATTCATGTGTTGGAGAGACCATTTCCCGTTCGTAGCAGAAGTTATTCTTGAAGCTCGGGTCGAAACAGCAAAATCAAGGGACATTGCTTAAATTCTACTGTAGGTACGTGTGGAGAAATGTTGAAAGAGAAATCTTTGCTAGAGAATTGGGAGTACCTATTAGAATGCATGGCTACCCGACTGGAGGGTTTATTGCAAATACTGGCTTGGCCCCTTATTGCCAAGACGATGGGCTGCTTCTCCACACTCACCATGCAATGCATGCTGTCTCACTGATAGAGAGAGAAATCACAGTATACATTTTTGTGTAGTAGCCAAAGCATTACATATGTCTAATGGAAATCATATTCACTCCGGGACTATAGTAGGGAAACTCGAGGGAGAATGAGAAGTCACTTTAGGCTTTGTCGATTTTCCTCGTCTTCGCCACACACAACTTTGCTGAGAAGGAGCCTGTATAGTAGGAGTGCCCTCAGTCCCTTTCCGTGACCACCTATCCCAACTATGTTTGTGGGAATAAGACCAGAAGTTTGATAGACAAGTTCAGCTCCACCTTCAAAACAAGTAGATGGGGCTGGAACCATCAATACTAATATGAGTGAGAGCTATAGAATCAGTAGTACCAGTACAAATGAAAGCCATATATATGATGAGATGGAACATGGGCAAGTGCGTTTCGTGTCAGGTTAAGAATTTGGATTATGAAAGTCTCTAAGCGAGCAAGTCTTTCAACTATTATCAAATTTTGGGAATTCGAAGTACCATTGGTGTTGTTATGTATGCACATTAATTTGTGGGAGAACTAGATACTGTGACTTGCAATGTGCCGATCGATTGGTTATTGATCGATTCTCCTAGAAATCCAAATACCATGACTTGCAATGTGCCGATCGATTGGGCCAAAAAAAGCTAACAATGTTGTTTGATAGCAATTGTGGGTAATCGCTAACAAGGTTGATTGATAGAAATTGCAATCGCACACAGTATTGATTGATAGCAACCACAACCTATAAGAATGAACATTTTGAAACACCACTTCCATTTTTACTCAAGTAGTGCCATAGATTGTTTTTCTAGCTCTGTCCAGTAGTTGTTCCTGTCTGGGATCTTCAAATCCAAGAAGGTGGGTTCATGGTTGGCATCGGACTCTAAGGCACCTTTCCATGCAAGAGACAATGATTGCTTCCTTTCAAGCGAGTTGGGCAACCTTTGGGGTTTCACAACTCTTGGCCGTTATTCTCATTAACCCATCACTTGGCACATGAAAATCGAATCATGCATGGACAAATGTGTGGCAAGAAACCCGGATCTTTCTTGTTGTGTTCAGATGCGATTCGGACTCATTTCGGATCCGACACTCTGTTATGGCGATTTTGCACTATCTTCGTCGTCAGGACCCAACTTTGACACGCTGGGAGAAGTGATTGCGATGCCCAAATCCATGCACGGAGTGATGTGGACATAGAGAAACCACCCTAGCACAAGTCCGTGTGGTCCGTTCTCTGATGGGGTCCCGGATCCTCAACTTCTAACTATCCGAATCCGCGTTCTCGAAAAAGATGCACGAGCGTGGCAAATGGCGGAAATTTCCAACAGTGGCCCAAACGGCGCCGAAGAGGCATGAAATTCGAATCATGCATGGACAAATGTGTAGCAAGCAGCCCGGATCTTTCTTGTTGTGTTCAGATGCGATTCAGACTCATTTCGGATCCGAAACTCTGTTATGGTGATTTTGCACTATCTTCACCGGGACCCAAATTTGACACGCCGAGAGAATTGATTGTGATGCCCAAATCCATGCACCGAGTGATGTGGACATAGAGCAACTTCCCTAGCACAAGTCCGTGTGGTCCGTTCTCTGATGGGGTCCCGGATCCTCAACTTCTAGTAGCTGTCCGAATCCGGGTTCTCAAAAAAGATGCACGAGCGTGCCAAATGGCGAAAATTTCCAACCGTGGGCCAAACTGCGCCGAAGAGGCATGAAATTCGAATCATGCATGGACAAGTGTGTGGCAAGCAACCCAGATCTTTCATGTTGTGTTCAGATGCGATTCGGACTCATTTCGGATCCGAAACTCTGTTATGGCGATTTTGCACTATCTTCGCCGGGACCCAACTTTGACGTGCTGCGAGAAGTGATTGCGATGCCCAAATCCATGCACGGAGTGATGTGGACATAGAGCAACTTCTCTAGAACAAGTTCGTGTGGTCCGTTCTCTGATGGAATCCCGGATCCTCAACTTCTAACTGTCCGAATCCGGGTTCTCGAAAAAGATGCACGAGTGTGGCAAATGGCGAAAATTTCGAACCGTGGCCCAAATGGTGCCGAAGCGGCATGAAATTTTAATCATGCATGGACAATTGTGTGGCAAGCAACCCAGATCTTTGTTGTTTTGTTCAGATGCAATTCAGAATCATTTCGGATGTGAAACTCTGTTATGGCGATTTTGCACTATCTTTGCCGGGACCCAACTTTGATACGCTGGGAGAATTGATTGTGATGCCCAAATCCATGCACGGAGTGATGTGGACATAGAGCAACTTTCCTAGCACAAGTCCGCGTGGTCCGTTCTCTGATGGGGTCCCAGATCCTCAACTTCTAACTCTCCGAATCCGGGTTCTCGAAAAAGATGTACGAGCATGCCAAATGGCGGAAATTCCCAACCGTGGCCCAAACGGGGCCGAAGAGGCATGAAATTCAAATCGTGCATGCACAAATGTGTGGCAAGCAACCCGGATCTTTCTTGTTGTGTTCAGATGCAATTCGGACTCATTTCGGATCCGAAACTCTGTTATGGCGATTTTGCACTATCTTCGTCCCGGGACCCAACTTTGACATGCTTGGAGAATTCATTGCGATGCCTAAATCCATGCACAGAGTGATGTGGACATAGAGAAACTTCCCTAGCACAAGTTCGTGTGGTCACTTCTCTGATGGGATCTCGGATCCTCAACTTCTAAACTGTCCAAATCCGGGTTCTTGAAAAAGATGCACGAGCGTACCAAATGGTGGAAATTTCCAACCGTGGCCCAAACGGCGCCGAAGAGGCATGAAAATCGAATCATGCAAGGACAAATGTGTGGCAGGCAACCCGGATCTTTCTTGTCGTGTTCAGATGCAATTCATACTCATTTAGGATGACCCGAATCTCTGTTATGGCATTTTTGCACTATCTTCGTCGGGACCCAACTTTGACGTGCTGGGAGAATTGATTGTGATGCCCAAATCCATGCACGGAGTGATGTGGATATACATCAACTTCCCTAGCACAAGTCCGTGTGGTCCGTTCTCTGATAGGTTCTCGGATCCTCAACTTCTAACTGTCCGAATCCGGGTTCTCGAAAAAGATGCACGAGCGTGGCAAATGGCAGAAATTTCCAACAGTGGTCCAAACGGGGCCGAAGAGGCATGAAATTCAAATCATGCATGGACAAATGTGTGGCAAGCAACTCGGATCTTTCTTGTTGTGCTGAGATGCGATTCGAACTCATTTCAGACCCGAAACTCTGTTATGGCGATTTTGCACTATCTTCGCCGGGACCCAACTTTGACGCGCCGGGAGAATTGATTATGATGCCCAAATCCATGCACGGAGTGATGTGGACATAGAGAAACTTCCATAGCACAAGTCCGTGTGGTTCATTCTCTGATGGGATCCCGGATCCTCAACTTCTAACTGTCCGAATTCGGGTTCTCGAAAAAGATGCACGAGCGTGCCAAATGGCGGAAATTTCCAACCGTGGCCCAAACGGTGCTGAAGAGGCATGAAATTCAACTCATGCATGGACAAATGTATGGCAAGCAACTCGGATCTTTCTTGTTGTGTTCAGATGCGATTCGGACACATTTCGGATCCGAAACTCTGTTATGGCGATTTTGCACTATCTTCGCCGGGACCCAACTATGACATGCTGCGAGAAGTGATTGGGATGCCCAAACACATGCACGGAGTGATGTGGACATAGAGCAACTTTCCTAGCACAAGGCCATGTGGTCCGTTCTTTGATGGGGTCCCAAATCCTCAACTTCTAACTGTCCGAATCCGGGTTCTCGAAAAAGATACACGAGCATGGCAAATGGCAGAAATTTCCAACCGTGGCCAAACGGCGGCGAAGAGGCATGAAATTCGAATCGTGCAAGGACAAATGTGTGGCAAAAGCAACCCGGATCTTTCTTGTTGTGTTCAGATGCGATTCGGACTCATTTCGGATCCGAAACTTTGTTATGGCGATTTTGCACTATCTTCGCCGGGACCCAACTTTGACGCATTGGGAGAAGTGATTGCGATGCCCAAATACATGCAGGGAGTGATGCGCACATAGAGCACTTCCCTAGCTTAAGTTTGTGTGGTCGGTTCTGTGATGGGGTCCCGGATCCTTAACTTCTAACTGTCCGAATCCGGGTTCTCGAAAAAGATGCACGAGCGTGCCAAATGGCGAAAATTTCCAACTGTGGTCCAAACGGCGCCGAAGAGGCATGAAATTCGAATCGTGCATGGACAAATGTGTGGCAAGGAACCCGGATCTTTCTTGTTGTGTTTAGGTGCGTTTCGGACTCATTTCGGATCCGAAACTCTGTTATGGCGATTTTGCACTATCTTCACCTCCGAGACCCAACTTTGACGCGCTGGGAAAAGTGATTGCGATGCTCAAATCCATGCACGGAGTGATGTGGACATAGAGCAACTTTCCTAGCACAAGACCGTGTGGTCCGTTCTCTGATGGGGTCCTAGATCCTCAACTTCTAACTGTCCAAATCCGAGTTCTCGAAAAAGATGCACGAGCGTGGCAAATGGCAAAAATTTCCAACCGTGGCCCAAACGGCGCCGAAGAGGCATGAAAATCGAATGATGCATGGACAAATGTGTGGCAAGAAACTCGGATCTTTCTTGTTGTGTTTGGATGCAATTCGGACTCATTTCGGACTTGAAACTCTGTTATGGCGATTTTGCACTATCTTCCCCTCGGGGACCCAACTTTGACGCACTGGGAGAATTGACTGTGATGCCCAAATCCATGCACGGAGTGATGTGGACATAGAGCAACTTCCCTAGCACAAGTTCATGTGGTTCGTTCTCTGATGGGGTCCCGGATCCTCAACTTCTAACTATCTGAATCCGAGTTCTCGAGCGAAAAAGATGCACGAGCATGGCAAATGGCGAAAATTTCCAACGGTGGCCCAAACGATGCCGAAGAGGCATGAAAATCGAATCATGCATGGACAAATGTGTGGCAGGCAACCCGAATCTTTCTTGTTTTGTTCAGATGCGATTTGGATTCATTTCGGATCCGAAACTCTGTTATGGTGATTTTGCACTATCTTCGTCTCGGGACCCAACTTTGACGCGCTGGGAGAACTGATTGTGATGCCCAAATCCATGCACGGAGTGATGTGGACATAGAGTAACTTCCCTAGCACAAGTCAGTGTGGTCCGTTTTCTGATGGGGTCCCGGATTCTTGACTTCTAGCTGTCCGAATCCACATTCTCGAAAAAGATGCACGAGCGTGCCAAATAGCGAAAATTTCCAACCGTGGGCCAAACTGCATCGAAGAGGCATGAAAATGGAATCATGCATGGACAAATGTGTGGCAAGCAACCCGGATCTTTCTTGTTGTGTTCAGATGCGATTCGGACTCATTTCGGATCCGAAACTCTGTTATGACGATTTTGCACTATCTTTGCCGGGACCCAACTTTGACGCGCTGCGAGAAGGGATTGCGATGCCTAAATCCATGCATGGAGTGATGTGGACATAGAGCAACTTCCCTAGCACAAGTCCGTGTGGTCCGTTCTGTGATGGGCTCCCGGATCCTCAACTTCTAACTATCCGAATCCGAGTTCTCGTAAAAGATGCACAAGTGTGGCAAATGGCAGAAATTTCCAACCGTGACCCAAACGGCGCCGAAGAGGCATGAAATTTGAATCATGCATGGACAATTGTCTGGCAAGCAACCCTGATCTTTCTTGTTGTGTTCAGATGCGATTCGGACTCATTTCGGATCCAAAACTCTGTTATGGCGATTTTGCACTATCTTTGCCGAGACCCAACTTTGATGCGCTAGGAGAATTGATTGTGATGCCCAAATCCATGCACGGAGTGATGTGGACATAGAGCAACTTTCCTAGCATAAGTCCGTGTGGTCCGTTCTTTGATATGGGGTCGCGGATCCTCAACTTCTAACTGTCCGAAAGATGCACGAGCATGCCAAATGGCAGAAATTTCCAACCGTGGCCCAAACGGGGCCGAAGAGGCATGAAATTTGAATCGTGTACATGGAAAAATGTGTGGCAAGCAACCGGATCTTTCTTGTTGTGTTTAGATGCGATTCCGACTCATTTCGGATCCGAAACTCTGTTATGGCGATTTTACACTATCTTCGCCGGGACCCAACTTTGACGCGCTTGGAGAATTGATTGCGATGCCCAAATCCATGCACGGAGTAATGTGGACATAGAGCAACTTCCCTAGCACAAGTTCGTGTGGTCCGTTCTCTGATGGGATCCCGGATCCTCAACTTCTAACTGTCCGAATCCGGTTCTCGAGAAAGATGCACAAGCGTGCCAAATGGCAGAAATTTCCAACCGTGGCCCAAACGGCGCCGAAGAGGCATGAAAATCGAATCATGCATGGAGAAATGTGTGGTTGGCAACCTGAATCTTTCTTGTTGTGTTCAGATGCGATTCGGACTCATTTCGGAACCCGAAACTCTGTTATGGCGATTTTGCACTATCTTCGCCGCCGCCGGGACCCAACTTTGACGCGCTGGGAGAATTGATTGTGATGCCCAAATCCATGCACGGAGTGATGTGGACATAGAGCAACTTCCCTAGCACAAGTCCGAGTGTTCCGTTCTCTGATGGGGTCCCGGATCCTCAACTTCTAAACTGTCCGAATCTACGTTCTCGAAAAAGATGCACGAGCGTGGCAAATGGCAGAAATTTCCAACAATGGCCCAAACGGTGGTGAAGAGGCATGAAAATCGAATCATGCATGGACAAATGTGTGGCAAAAAGCAACCCGGATCTTTCTTGTTGTTTTCGCATGATGCGATTCCGATTCATCTCGGACCCGAAACTCTGTTATGGCGATTTTGCACTATCTTTGCTAGGACCCAACTTTGACGCACTGGAAGAATTGATTGCGATGCCCAAATCCATGCACGAAGTGATGTGGAAATAGGACAACTTCCCTAGCACAAGTCCGTGTGGTCCGTTCTCTAATACGGTTCCGAATCCTCAACTTCTAACTGTCCGAATCCGGGTTCTCGAAAAAGATGCACGAGCGTGCCAAATGGCATAAATTTCCAACCGTGGCCCAAATGGCGTCGAAGAGGCATGAAAATCGAATCATGCATGGGAAAATGTGTGGCAAGTAACCCGGATCTTTCTTGTTGTGTTCAGATGCGATTCGGACTCATTTAGGACCCGAAACTCTGTTATGGCCATTTTGCACTATCTTCGTCGGGACCCAACTTTGACGCACTGGGAGAATTGATTGTGATGCCCAAGTCCATGCACGGAGTGATGTGGACATACAGCAACTTTCCTAGAACAAGTCTGTGTGGTCTGTTCTCTGATGGGGTCCCGGATCCTCAACTTCTAATTGTCCGAATCCGGGTTCTCGAAAAAGATGCACGAGCGTGGCAAATGGTGAAAATTTCCAACAATGGCCCAAACGGCACCGAAGAGCCATGAAATTCAAATCATGCATGGACAAATGTGTGGCAAGCAACGCGGATCTTTCTTGTTGTGTTGAGATGCGATTCGAACTCATTTCGGACCCGAAACTCTGTTATGGCAATTTTGCACTATCTTTGCGTCGGGACCCAACTTTGACGCGCTGGGAGAATTGATTATAATGCCCATATCCATGCACAAAGTCATGTGGACATAGAGCAACTTCCCTAGCACATTGAGCCACGGTTGGAAATTTTTGCCATTTGGCACGCTCGTGCATCTTTTTCGAGAACCCGGATTCGGACAGTTAGAAGTTGAGGATCCGGGACCCCATCAAAGAACGGACCACATGGACTTATGCTAGGGATGTTGCTCTATGTCCACATCACTCAGTGCATGGATTTGGGCATCACAATCAATTCTCCCAGCGCGTCAAATTTGGGTCCCGAGACGAAGATAGTGCAAAATCGCCATCACAGAGTTTCGGGTCCGAATCGCATCTGAACACAACAATAAAGATCCGGGTTGCTTACCACACATTTTGTTTTTCCGAAAAAAAGATCCTTCTATTAGTTAATGAGAAAACGCCATAAGGCTACAAAGCTCACCTCGCAAGGAGGGATAAAAAACACAGTGAACACCTGAGCTCCACCCCCGTGGGCTGGCCGCTCTTTGGGGGGGCTACCTAGTAGTACATGTGGGAGGTGAGAAAAGCCAAACTGGAGGCCTATAGTGCCAAACTGGAGGCCTATAGTGCCAAGTGACATCCTCGCCCCTCGCGGTGAGGAAAGGGCCAGGCTGCCAAGTGCGGAGGAAATCCTTGCGGCGCCCCGAGTCGCCCTGGTGGAGTTTCCCCCAGTGTCCTCTCAAGGTGTGAATGATGTCCACCCAGAGGGCCTGTATGACCTCCGCCAGTGGAGTCGCCTGGCGGTCAATGGCCTCCCTGCATCAGGCTCTCCATATGTGCCAAGCCGTCATGCTGCTGATCATCTCCCATCTGTGCCCGACCCCCTCCTGAGGGGCTGCCGAAGAGAAGTCTGGCGTCGGAACCACCGCCATCGCCCTGTCAGAGACCTGGATGGTCGCACTGCCAGGGACGTCCTCATATCCAAGGGCCGGGCCGCTGTCCGCCGTGGCCCAAGCCACCGCACCCCACGTCACCAGCATCACCTGGTGAGCCTGCAAAAACCATCCTGAGAGCGCGCTGCCAGACCTGCTGTGCCTGTGGGCAATCCCATAAGTAGTGCCGCTGCGACTCCTGTGCATGGCCGCACTGAGGGCAGAACGTTGGGTGTCTGCCAAAAGCTAGCCAAGCCCCCACAGCCAGTCCTCTATGCGTTGTGAGCCAGAGAAAAAGCGTCACCTTCTGGGGCTGCCAGAAGTCCCTAAGAAAGGCAGGGGAGAGCCCCTGTCGTCGCCAATGCTCGGCCGCCGTCGGGGTGCTCGCTATCCTGTGCCTCTGAATCCGCCGCCCCAGCCTCGCTGTGTACTGAAAAAAGGGGATGCCTGGGCTAGTAGGGGCCGAGTAGGGATCTCGCCAAAACCACTCACCTGGATCCCACTGAAGGAGAATAAGAGGCCTGCTGTCCCAAGCCCATAATCTCCAAGAACAGTCCTCCCCTATCGAGGCCGGTGAGGGGTCTACATGCCACTGTCTCTGATGAAAGCCGACCACCCGCACCCTCTGAAGAATACAACCCTGGAGCCCATCCAAATCTAGTCGTGTCCTCTGAAGCTAGCCACCCTCTCCCACCTCGAAAGTGAGTGGAGCGACTCTCTCCGCTGTGCCGCAGACCGCTAGAAGGATCTCATGCCGAGTAAAGACACCCATCCACTGTGGAGGTGGAGGGTCCTGTACTGGGGTCCGCCACTCCCGGGGGATGGCCGCCTCAATGTCCTGTCTCATCAACTCTCTGCCCCTCATCCCACTGAGTCTCCTCTCCTGAGCCTCTAGAGGCAGCTGTTGAAAACATATCCAGTCGTCTAGGGACTGGGCTGGGCCGGAGCTCAACAGGCCCCACGACACGTGAGACCGCGATCCAACCATATGGCCACTGGGAAGTCGAATCAAGGGGTTCCAGATCAATGGCTGCCCTCAGGCGCTCCTCATCGGTGCCCGGGGGAGTCTGGAAGAGTGACGGCCTCAGATGCGCCCAGGCCCTCAGAAGGCTAGCTGCAAAACGCTCCTCGAAGCCAAGGCCCACTCCTCTGGATCGCTGCTCTGTAAAGATCCACCTGATGCTGGGGGTCCAGGGGCCGCTAAGAGAAGGAGTGCGGCTGAGCATCCTGGAAACAAGAAACTCCTTCCACGGCTCAGCGCCTGGCAGGAGGCCACGAACTACCAACTTGCCAAGCAAAGCTCGGCTTTGGCAAATAGGATCAACAATGCCCAGGCCGCCTCTCTCCCTCGGCTGAGTGATCACAGCCCATGCCACCTTGGCCCTGGCGGGCCGCCCGTCGCCACCGGACCAAAGAAAGTTCCTGATGAGCCTCTGCACCTGGCCAATGCACGCCCGAGAGAAGGCCCAGCAAGAAGTGATGTACCACATGGTAGCAAGCAGAACCTGGTTGGCCACAACTACTCGGCCAGCCAAAGATAAACGAGCGGTACTCCAATACAGAAGCTTCTTCCGAATGTTCAGAAGAAGGGGGGCTATCTGCTGCTCCGGAGATATGTCAATGCCCACATAGCATCCCAAATAACGCACTGTAGTGCTGGGGGGCAGCCACTGAAAACCATCAACTGGCCTCCAAGTCGGGGGTGGCATAGAACTGACCCACAACCCACACGACTTGTGCCAGTTGATCAAAGCGCCCGAAGCTCTGCAAAACCTGTCCATGGCTGAGGCGAAGCGGCGGAGGTTCTCCTCACCTCCCTGAAGATAGAGAGCAGTGTCATCCGCAAACTCCGAGTCTAGGAGCTCCTCCAAGGTGCGGATGGGAAGCTGGAGGCCCCGCAAACCTGTATCCTGTGCCGTCAAAAAAGTGCTCATGGTCTCCGCTACAAAAAGAAAAAGAAAGGGCGCCAAGGGGCACCCCTGCCGCACCAAGCACGAGAGCTCGAACCTCTCTCCGCGCACGCCCTGTATCAGCACCTGGCTATGAGCCGATGTGTAGAGTGCAGAGACCCCACGGCGGATCCACTAAGGGGGGAAGCCCATCCTCTCCATAGTGCCTTCCAAGAAGGCCCAGTCCACCCGATCATATGCCTTCTCGAAGTCGAGAAGGAGCACTGCCAGATCCTCCTCCTGAAATCTAGCCAAAGCCGTAGCCTCCCAAAAAGAGAAAATGTTATCCAGAATGCTCCTATCCTGGATGAAGCCTGTCTGCGTGGAGTGGATGATGTCCGGAAGGTGAGGCTGAAGCCGCCTGCTAATCGCCTTAGCTAGGACCTTGTAGGCCGTGCCTAGCAAGGTGATCGGTCTCCACTATCTAATCTCCAGTCTGTCTCCTCCCTCTTTGGGGATCAAGTGAATCAACCCCTCTGCCATGCTGTCCCGGCATGACTCCCGACTCCATAATCTCCTGGAATGCCAATCTGAAGCCCCTATGTAAGAGGCCCCAGTACCTCTCGAAGAAAGCCACTGAGAGACCGTCCTCTCCTGGGCATTTGCCCCGAGGTAATGCCTGAAGAGCCTCCTCCAGTTCCGTATCCGAGAAGGGGGAGATAAGGGAGTGTTGCAAATGGGCCGGCACAACCGGTCTCGTGAAGCTCCAGACTGCCGCCCGAGCCTCTCTCACCCTGTCATCTGCTAGCTCAGCAGAGAGAAGATTCCTGTAAAAATCTGTGGCTATCGCCCGAACCCTGGGGGGATCCACCACAACCTGGCCATCAGCCTGCCGAAGACGCCTGAGACCCTCTCGTCTGAAGCGAGGCCCTGTCGCCTCAAAGAAATCTCGAGTCACTCTGTCTCCAGCCTGTGTCCAAAAAGAAGCCCGAGCATGGAATCGGAACTCCACCCTCCTCTCCTCGATGGATCTGATCTCAGTGCGAGCTGACTCCATCTACTCTGATATCCAAGGGCTCATAGGATCCCTCTCCTGGAGTCTCTGGAGGGACGCTAGACTCCTCCGTAGGCTCCTCTCCTGCTCTCTGAAGGCCTCCAGATGGTCCAAGGCAGCCTGTCTGAGCATCCGACTGATCTCCTGCAAGCCACTGGCAAGATCGCTGGCTGCCGATCCTCTCCTGAACTGTAGCTCCTGCCAGACCTGCTCAACTCTGATCGCAATCTCGGGCTCCTCTATGAGACAATCTGGAATCCGGACGCTCTGGCCCCGCTCTCCTCTCATAGGGTCCTCGATCTGGAGAAGCACTGGAAAGTGGTCTGAAAACGAGGAGCCTGCAAGTATGCCCACAGTGCCACCTCTATCACAAGCCCACTCATCAATGTAAAACCTATCGATGCGGGAAAGGTTAACTCCTGTGGCCCGTCTATCCGAGCGCGAGAAAGATAGACTCCCCTGCAACCTGCCAAACTCCGAGAGAGTCCACGGATCCTGGCCTCTCACCTGCAGTACTAGTTCCTCCCAAGCAGCGAGCTCCGGTCCATGAATGGTCTCCTGGCTGCCCCCCATCCTGTCCTCTGCATCCTCCAGCATGTTGCAATCCCCTCCTAGGCACCAGTGGTCTGCCAAGGGGAGGGACTGCCTAATGGTGCTCCAGAACTCGGCTCTCCCGGTCGCCCCATTAGGGGCGTAGAAGTTGAGGAAGCCAATGCGGTCTTCCCCAACCCGAAGGATGATCCACTGCGCTCGACCCTGGACTAGAGTGCCAGAGTCCACAACCTCGGATAGAAGCTGCTCGCTGACTGAGATGCATACTCCACCCTGGTTCCCCTGGTGGGAGCCATATGACAGTGACCAAAAAGTGTGACTCCTACGTGGCAAGATCTTCCCGCAGGTGCGGGTACGCCCGGCTGAAAGGTGGTGCTCCTGGATGAAAAGGATATCTATGGGTCCTCCAACGAGAGCCCTCTGGATCTCCTGGCGAAGTCTGCCCCGACCAATGTAGCAGCGATGTCCACCGAGACCCTGGATGTTCCATGAGAGGATCCTCATGGATGAGCTATGGCAAGTGAAGCAGCCGCCACTGGCTCACCCCTCTCAGTCGGCCCGGATGATCTGCCCTCCACTCTGTGAGTCTTGGGCGCTGGCTTGGAGGGAGAATAGTCACTGTCTGTCCGGGTGCGGAGTCTCTCCAAAAAGAGGGTGACCTGTCTCTGTGTCCAGCCCCACTCTGCCTTCGCCCTGTCCAGGGCATAGGCGTGAGACCAATCCTTTGCATATATGTATCTAAAGGTAGGCTGCACCCTCGGGGTGGCATGGAGGAGAATCAGTAGCACCGCCTCAACTGAGGTGTGGACCGGATCCGCCCGCCAATCTCCTATACCAAACAAGCTCATGCGGGCTGAGTGTAATCGGGTCTGCAATAGGTCCGTGAGCCCCAAGTCACTGAAGTGGTGAAAACTCCAGTATCTGATCACGCAAAACTTCCTCTACAGAGTTGCAATCCCATGCTATGTCTGGGGCAACACTGAGAGGAAAGGAGAAGGCCACCATGCTGCTCACCACTGAAGGAGAACGAGAGGGATGGCACACCACGCAAACTCGCAAGGGCGCGACCAGTGTCTCGAACGGGCCAGCATCCAGCTGGAGGCACCTGAAAAAACCGTAATCCAATGGTAGCCCCATCACTCGCGGGGGCCCCCCAGGGGAGGCTGGAGAGAACTCTGTGGCGGGCGAAGCTAGGATCGCCATCTCCACCGGCCCGGAGTGGCGATGGAACAGCTGGACTGAACTCTGGCCTACCCAACTGCGCTGCCCCGGGGCAGTGGGTGGTCTGGCGAAGTATCCTAGAGAGGCCGAGGGAGGGATGGGGGCTCGCGGCGAGGAGGGGGGAGAGCGAGGAGATGATGGAGAGGCATCTGCCCGAGGATAGGTGTCAGGGGGGCCGCCGGGGGAGGCGGGAGGGGGGGGGGCTGGGGGGGAGAGGGGGGGTGAAAGGAGTGCTCTCCGGGTGAGGGGAAGGGGAGCCGGGGGTCGCAGAGTGCGGCCCGGGATCCTCAGGAATCTGCTCCAAGGAGGGGGCGAGGCCCCCCGCGGGGGGAGGCGGGAGCGGGGTCTCCACGTGGGAGGCTCCACCAGCAGCCTCAACGGGCACTGAGTCTGGATCCTTGTCCATCGGGGTGGGACCTGCTGGCCGCCTATCCCTGACTGGAGCATAAGTGCGGGTAGGTGCCTGTACGCCAGCCGGAGTCGCCTGTCCGCCAGCCTGTCCGCCAGCCTGTGCTGCCTGCTGGCGTCTGCGACGGTCCCTGCGGGCCGGGCGTTTCCGCCGACGAACCTCCTGCCATCCGCCATCCTCCTGGGTCTGCGCGGCATCCTCCGTCGGGGCCTGCTCGTCAGATGATGGCGCCTGCTGTGGCGAGCCACGGATGTCCGGTCTCTGAGGTGGATGGCCACCCCTCGGGTCTCCTGCAGGGGGTCCAGAGACGGCATAGCGTGAAGGATGAACCCCCTTGCGGGGACAGGCGCATGCGAGATGGCCCATCTCCTGACATGTGTAACACTGGCCGGGGAGGCCCGAATACTCCACGCGCTGTATCAGATGTCCTCCAGAAAGACAAGGGAGGAGGATCGTCTTTAGGGAGGGACTCCGGTGACGGAACCACAACACGAATGGTCGGGAGTCCTGCTGCCCAAGCAATCACTGAAGCCGCTGTCTGAGGCGTCTCCACCACCTGCCCGAATGCCTTGCCAATGGATGACAAGAGGGGCAAGTACTCCCTACGGAGTCCAGGAAAGCAGATAGTGACGGGGAAACCTGTTGCGCCTGCTAGCGGGTCAGAAGCGGGGTCGAAACCATGAGTCCATCGTGCCAGGAATGCCCGGGATGAGCGTAGGGCAATGGGGCTCCGAGCCATCACCATCTGAGCTGCCTCGGGGGACTCGAAATCCACCTGGTAGTAGCCACGTCCCAAAAAATCTACGCTGACGATCTTGGCGGGCACGCCAACAAGGCTGCCTTGCAGAAGCTCGCGAAGCTCTCTCCGCATCGGACGGCTACCCACTATCTTGCAGACCAAGGAGGAGGCCTCAAGAGCGGATACTGTGGAAACAAACAACTGAAGATCTTCAGCTGTGAACTCCAGACGGAGACCGGAATCGGCAGGGGTAGTCGGAGTGGCTTCCATGGAGTCCTCCAGAGGGAAAAGGCCAGAAATCGGGGTCACCAACGGGAGGGACACAACCCTGCGAGGAAAAGGAGAGGCGGAGGGCTACAGGATAGCGGGGGCGGGGCGGGGGGGGAACGGGGGGGGAGCTGAGGCGGGGGGGAGCTAGCGGTGGGGGGAGGGGCGAGACGGAAGGGGAGGAGAGGGAGAAGGCGGAGGGGAAGAGACGCGCAGCGGAGGAGAAGGCGGAGGGGGGAGAGGTGGCGGGGGAGAGAAGAGAGGCGGAGGCGAAGGAGGTGAGGGGGGTAGAGAGGCGGGGGAAGAGATGTCGGGGGAAGGAAGCAAGCGGGGGGGGAATGGCGGGGGAGGCAGCGTGGAAGGAGGCGGAGGAGGAGAAGGCGGGGGGGAAGAAGGCGGGGCAGGAAACGAGGAAGGAGGCGGGGGAGCGATGGAGGGGGAGGATGCGAGGCAGAAGGCGGGGGAGAGATGGCGAGGAAGGGCGCAATGAAGGAGGCGGGGGAGAATGCGGGGGACTGGCGGGGGGAGAGGGGGGCGCGACGGCGAGAAGCAGCGGGGGGGGAGAGGCGGAGCTCGCAGGCGAAGTCGTCAGTCGAGGAAAACTCACCCCAAGCAACTGCTTGCCACACATTTGTCCATGCATGATTTGAATTTCATGCCTCTTCCGTGCCGTTTGGGCCACTGTTGGAAATTTCTGCCATTTGCTATGCTCGTGCATCTTTTTTGAGAATCCGGATTCGGACAGTTAGAAGTTGAGGATCCGGGACCCCATCAGAGAAAAGACCACACGGACTTGCTCTATGTCCACATCACTCCGTGCATGGATTTGGGCATCGCAATCACTTCTCCTATCGCGTCAAAGTTGGGTCCCGGCGAAGATAGTGCAAAATCGCCATAACAAAGTTTTGGGTCCTAAATGAGTCCGAATCGCATCTGAACATAACAAGAAAGATCCTCGTTGCTTACCACACATTTTTCCATGGATGATTTGATTTTCATGCCTCTTCCACGCCGTTTGGGCCATGGTTGGCATTTCTGCCATTTGGCACGCTCGTGCATCTTTTTCGAGAACCCAGATTCGGACAGTTAGAAGTTGAGGATCCGGGACCCCATCAGAGAACGGACCGCACGGACTTGTGCTAGGGAAGTTGCTTTATGTCCACATCACTCTGTGCATGGATTTGGGCATCGCAATCACTTCTTGCAGCGCGTCAAAGTTGGGTCTCGACGGCGAAGACAGTGCAAAATCGCCATAACAGAGTTTCAGATCCGAAATGAGTCCGAATCGCATCTGAACACAACAAGAAAGATCTGGGTTGCTTGCTACACATTTGTTCATGCATGATTCGAATTTCATGCCTCTTCAGCACCGTTTGGGCCACGGTTGGAAATTTCCGCCATTTGGCACGCTCGTGCATATTTTTCGAGAACCCGGATTCGGACAGTTAGAAGTTGAGGATCCGCGACCCCATCAGAGACTTGTGCTAGGGAAGTTGCTCTATGTCCACATCACTCCGTGCATGGACTTGGGCATCACAATCAATTCTCCGAGCACGTCAAAGTTGGGTCCTAGTAAAGATAGTGCAAAATCGCCATAACAGAGTTTCGGATCCGAAATGAGTCCGAATCGCATCTGAACACAACAAGAAAGATCCGGGTTGTTTGCCACACAATTGTCCATGCATGATTTGAATTTCATGCCTCTTCCGTGCCATTTGGGCCACTGTTGGAAATTTCCACCATTTGCCACGCTCGTGCATCTTTTTCAAGAACCCGTATTCAGACAGTTAGAAGTTGAGGATCTGGGACCCCATCAGAGAATGGACCACACGGACTTCTGCTAAGGAAGTTGCTCTATGTTCACATCACTCCGTGCATGGATTTGGGCATCGCAATCACTTCTCGCAGCGCGTCAAAGTTGGGTCCCGGCGAAGATAGTGCAAAATCGCTGACGAGCGAGAGGCTACGTAATGACTCCTCCATATCACAAGTAGACCGCATGAGGGCATTGCGGTTTGCTAGGAACATTGCAGAGCACCGGTAGTCTATGGTGCAAATTTTGTTACGGTTTTTCGAGTCCCCCTTGGTTTCAAGGACCATGAAGTCATACGTTATTACCAATTTCCTTAGATTGATATGCTTCCCTTGGTAGGTTTGATTGGCGAGGGAGCTTTGTAATACCTTCAAATATAGTTTTTTTGATGACTCGAATTATATCCCAAAAATTTATGATGCTTTGTAATACTCAAAGAAGTCGAAAGATGTTGATTTTTGAAATATAACATGTTTTGTATTCCACATGTTCGGATCCGAAATGAGTCCGAATCGCATCTGAACACAAGAAGAAAGATCTGGGTTGCTTGCCACACATTTGTCCATGCATGATTCGAATTTCATGCGTCTTCGGCACTCTTTGGGCCACTATTGGAAATTTCCGCCATTTGCCATGCTCGTGCATCTTTTTTGAGAACCCGAATTTGTACAGTTAGAAGTTGAGGATCTGGGACCCCATCAGAGAACGGACCACACGGACTTCTGTTAGGGAAGTTGCTCTATGTCCACATCACTCCGTGCATGGATTTGGGCATCGCAATCACTTCTCCCACCGCGTCAAAGTTGGGTCCCAGTGAAGATAGTGTAGATCGCCATAACAGAGTTTCGGGTCCTAAATGAGTCCGAATCGCATCTGAACACAACAAGAAAGATCCAAGTTGCTTGCCACACATTTGCCCATGCATGATTCGATTTTCATGCCTCTTCGGCGCCGTTTGGGCCACGGTTGGAAATTTTTGCCATTTGGCACGCTCGTGCATCTTTTTCGAGAACCCGGATTCGGACAATCAGAGGTTGAGGATCCAGGACCCCATCAGAGAACAAACCACACGGACTTGTGCTAGGGAAGTTGCTCTATGTGCACATCACTCCGTGCATGGATTTGGGCATCGTAATCACTTCTCGCATCGCGTCAAAGTTGGGTCCCGACGAAGATAGTGCAAAATCGCCATAACAGAGTTTCGGATCCGAAATGAGTCCGAATCGCATTTGAACACAACAAGAAAGATACGGGTTGCTTGCCACACATTTGTCCATGCATGATTCAAATTTCATGTCTCTTCAGCACCGTTTGGGCCACGGTTGGAAATTTTTGTCATTTGGCACGCTCGTGCATCTTTTTCGAGAACCCGGATTCGGACAGTTAGAAGTTGAGGATCCGAGACCCCATCAAAGAACGCACCACACAGACTTATGCTAGGGATGCTTCTCTATGTCCACATCACTCCGTGCATGGATTTGGGCATCACAATCAGTTCTCCTAGCGCGTCAAGTTTGGGTCCCGATGAAGATAGTGCAAAATTGCCATCACAGAGTTTCGGGTCCGAATCGCATCTGAACACAACAATAAAGATCCGGGTTGCTTGCCACACATTTGTCCATGCATTATTTGAATTTCATGCCTCTTCGGCGCCGTTTGGGCCACTGTTGGAAATTTTTGCCATTTGCTACGCTCGTGCATCTTTTTCGAGAATCCAGATTCGGACAGTTAGAAGTTGAGGATCCGGGACCCCATCAGAGAAAAGACCACACGGACTTGCTCTATGTCCACATCACTCCGTGCATGGATTTGGGCATCGCAATCACTTCTCCTATCGCGTCAAAGTTGGGTCCCGGCGAAGATAGTGCAAAATCGCCATAACAAAGTTTTGGGTCCTAAATGAGTCCGAATCGCATCTGAACATAACAAGAAAGATCCTGGTTGCTTACCACACATTTTTCCATGGATGATTTGATTTTCATGCCTCTTCCACGCCGTTTGGGCCATGGTTGGCATTTCTGCCATTTGGCACGCTCGTGCATCTTTTTCGAGAACCCAGATTCGGACAGTTAGAAGTTGAGGATCCGGGACCCCATCAGAGAACGGACCACACGGACTTGTGCTAGGGAAGTTGCTTTATGTCCACATCACTCTGTGCATGGATTTGGGCATCGCAATCACTTCTCGCAGCGCGTCAAAGTTGGGTCTCGACGGCGAAGACAGTGCAAAATCACCATAACAGAGTTTCAGATCCGAAATGAGTCCGAATCGCATCTGAACACAACAAGAAAGATCCGGGTTGCTTGCTACACATTTGTTCATGCATGATTCGAATTTCATGCCTCTTCAGCACCGTTTGGGCCACGGTTGGAAATTTCCGCCATTTGGCACGCTCGTGCATTTTTTTCGAGAACCCGGATTCGGACAGTTAGAAGTTGAGGATCCGCGACCCCATCAGAGACTTGTGCTAGGGAAGTTGCTCTATGTCCACATCACTCCGTGCATGGATTTGGGCATCACAATCAATTCTCCGAGCACGTCAAAGTTGGGTCCTAGTGAAGATAGTGCAAAATCGCCATAATACAGTTTCGGATCCAAAATGAGTCCGAATCGCATCTGAACACAACAAGAGAGATTCGGGTTGTTTGCCACACAATTGTCCATGCATGATTCGAATTTCATGCCTCTTCCGCGCCATTTGGGCCACTGTTGGAAATTTCCACCATTTGCCACGCTCGTGCATCTTTTTCAAGAACCCGTATTCAGACAGTTAGAAGTTGAGGATCTGGGACCCCATCAGAGAATGGACCACACGGACTTCTGCTAAGGAAGTTGCTCTATGTCCACATCACTCCGTGCATGGATTTGGGCATCGCAATCACTTCTCGCAGCGCGTCAAAGTTGGGTCCCGGCGAAGATAGTGCAAAATCGCTGACGAGCGAGAGGCTACGTAATGACTCCTCCATACCACAAGTAGACCGCATGAGGGCATTGCGGTTTTCTAGGAACATTGCAGAGCACCGGTAGTCTATGGTGCAAATTTTGTTACGGTTTTTCGAGTCCCCCTTGGTTTCAAGGACCATGAAGTCAAACGTTATTACTAATTTCCTTAGATTGATATGCTTCCCTTGGTAGGTTTAATTTGCGAGGGAGCTTTGTAATACCTTCAAATATAGTTTTTTTGATGACTCGAATTGTATCCCAAAAATTTATGATGCTTTGTAATACTCAAAGAAGTCGAAAGATGTTGATTTTTGAAATATGACATGTTTTGTATTCCACATGTTCGGATCCGAAATGAGTCCGAATCGCATCTGAACACAAGAAGAAAGATCTGGGTTGCTTGCCACACATTTGTCCATGCATGATTCGAATTTCATGCGTCTTCGGCACTCTTTGGGCCACTATTGGAAATTTCTGCCATTTGCCATGCTCGTGCATCTTTTTCGAGAACCCGAATTCGTACAGTTAGAAGTTGAGGATCTAGGACCCCATCAGAGAACGGACCACATGGACTTCTGTTAGGGAAGTTGCTCTATGTCCACATCACTCCGTGCATGGATTTGGGCATCGCAATCACTTCTCCCACCGCGTCAAAGTTGGGTCCCGACGAAGATAGTGTAGATCGCCATAACAGAGTTTCGGGTCCTAAATGAGTCCGAATCGCATCTGAACACAACAAGAAAGATCCAAGTTGCTTGCCACACATTTGCCCATGCATGATTCGATTTTCATGCCTCTTCGGTGCCGTTTGGGCCACGGTTGGAAATTTTTGCCATTTGGCACGCTCGTGCATCTTTTTCGAGAACCCGGATTCGGACAATCAGAGGTTGAGGATCCAGGACCCCATCAGAGAACAGACCACACGGACTTATGCTAGGGAAGTTGCTCTATGTGCACATCACTCCGTGCATGGATTTGGGCATCGCAATCACTTCTCGCAGCGCGTCAAAGTTGGGTCCCGACGAAGATAGTGCAAAATCGCCATAACAGAGTTTCGGATCCGAAATGAGTCCGAATCGCATCTGAACACAACAAGAAAGATACGGGTTGCTTGCCACACATTTGTCCATGCATAATTCAAATTTCATGTCTCTTTAGCACCGTTTGGGCCACGGTTGGAAATTTTTGCCATTTGGCACGCTCGTGCATCTTTTTCGAGAACCCGGATTCGAACAGTTGGAAGTTGAGGATCCGGGACGCCATCAAAGAACGCACCACACAGACTTATGCTAGGGATGTTGCTCTATGTCCACATCACTTCGTGCATGGATTTGGGCATCACAATCAATTCTCCCAGCGCGTCAAGTTTGGGTCCCGACGAAGATAGTGCAAAATCGCCATCACAGAGTTTCGGGTCCGAATCGCATCTGAACACAACAATAAAGATCCGGGTTGCTTGCCACACATTTGTCCATGCATGATTTGAATTTCATGCCTCTTCGGCGCCGTTTGGGCCACTGTTGGAAATTTTTGCCATTTGCTACGCTCGTGCATCTTTTTCCAGAATCCAGATTCGGACAGTTAGAAGTTGAGGATCCGGGACCCCATCAGAGAAAAGACCACACGGACTTGCTCTATGTCCACATCACTCCGTGCATGGATTTGGGTTGTTTGGTCATCGCAATCACTTCTCCCACCGCGTCAAAGTTGGGTCCCGACGAAGATAGTGTAGATCGCCATAACAAAGTTTCGGGTCCTAAATGAGTCCGAATCGCATCTGAACACAACAAGAAAGATCCAAGTTGCTTACCACACATTTGCCCATGCATGATTCGATTTTCATGCCTCTTCGGTGCCGTTTGGGCCACGGTTGGAAATTTTTGCCATTTGGCACGCTCGTGCATCTTTTTCGAGAACCCGGATTCGGACAATCAGAGGTTGAGGATCGAGGACCCCATCAGAGAACAGACCACACGGACTTGTGCTAGGGAAGTTGCTCTATGTGCACATCACTCCGTGCATGGATTTGGGCATCGCAATCACTTCTCGCAGCGCGTCAAAGTTGGGTCCCGACGAAGATAGTGCAAAATCGCCATAACAGAGTTTCGGATCCGAAATGAGTCCGAATCGCATCTGAACACAACAAGAAAGATACGGGTTGCTTGCCACACATTTGTCCATGCATAATTCAAATTTCATGTCTCTTCAGCACCGTTTGGGCCACGGTTGGAAATTTTTGCCATTTGGCACGCTCGTGCATCTTTTTCGGGAACCCGGATTCGGACAGTTAGAAGTTGAGGATCCGGGACGCCATCAAAGAACGCACCACACAGACTTATGCTAGGGATGTTGCTCTATGTCCACATCACTTCGTGCATGGATTTGTGCATCACAATCAATTCTCCCAGCGCATCAAGTTTGGGTCCCGACGAAGATAGTGCAAAATCGCCATCACAGAGTTTCGGGTCCGAATCGCATCTGAACACAACAATAAAGATCCGGGTTGCTTGCCACACATTTGTCCATGCATGATTTGAATTTCATGCCTCTTCGGCGCCGTTTGGGCCACTGTTGGAAATTTTTGCCATTTGCTACGCTCGTGCATCTTTTTCAAGAATCCAGATTCGGACAGTTAGAAGTTGAGGATCTGGGACCCCATCAGAGAAAAGACCACACGGACTTGCTCTATGTCCACATCACTCCGTGCATGGATTTGGGCATCGCAATCACTTCTCCTATCGCGTCAAAGTTGGGTCCCGGCGAAGATAGTGCAAAATCGCCATAACAAAGTTTTGGGTCCTAAATGAGTCCGAATCGCATCTGAACATAACAAGAAAGATCCTGGTTGCTTACCACACATTTTTCCATGGATGATTTGATTTTCATGCCTCTTCCGCGCCGTTTGGGCCATGGTTGGCATTTCTGCCATTTGGCACGCTCGTGCATCTTTTTCGAGAACCCAGATTCGGACAGTTAGAAGTTGAGGATCCGGGACCCCATCAGAGAACGGACCACACGGACTTGTGCTAGGGAAGTTGCTTTATGTCCACATCACTCTGTGCATGGATTTGAGCATCGCAATCACTTCTCGCAGCGCATCAAAGTTGGGTCTCGACGGCGAAGACAGTGCAATATCGCCATAACAGAGTTTCAGATCCGAAATGAGTCCGAATCGCATCTGAACACAACAAGAAAGATCCGGGTTGCTTGCCACACATTTGTTCATGCATGATTCGAATTTCATGCCTCTTCAGCACCGTTTGGGCCACGGTTGGAAATTTCCGCCATTTGGTACGCTCGTGCATTTTTTTCGAGAACCCGGATTCGGACAGTTAGAAGTTGAGGATCCGCGACCCCATCAGAGACTTGTGCTAGGGAAGTTGCTCTATGTCCACATCACTCCGTGCATGGATTTGGGCATCACAATCAATTCTCCGAGCACGTCAAAGTTGGGTCCTAGTGAAGATAGTGCAAAATCGCCATAATAGAGTTTCGGATCCGAAATGAGTCCGAATCGCATCTAAACACAACAAGAAAGATTCGGGTTGTTTGCCACATAATTGTCCATGCATGATTCGAATTTCATGCCTCTTCCGCGCCATTTGGGCCACTGTTGGAAATTTCCACCATTTGCCACGCTCGTGCATCTTTTTCAAGAACCCGTATTCAGACAGTTAGAAGTTGAGGATCTGGGACCCCATCAGAGAATGGACCACACGGACTTCTGCTAAGGAAGTTGCTCTATGTCCACATCACTCCGTGCATGGATTTGGGCATCGCAATCACTTCTCGCAGCGCGTCAAAGTTGGGTCCCGACGAAGATAGTGCAAAATCGCTGACGAGCGAGAGGCTACGTAATGACTCCTCCATACCACAAGTAGACCGCATGAGGGCATTGCGGTTTGCTAGGAACATTGCAGAGCACCGGTAGTCTATGGTGTAAATTTTGTTACGGTTTTTCGAGTCCCCCTTGGTTTCAAGGACCATGAAGTCAAACGTTATTACCAATTTCCTTAGATTGATATGCTTCCCTTGGTAGGTTTGATTGGCGAGGGAGCTTTGTGATACCTTCAAATATAGTTTTTTTTATGACTCGAATTGTATCCCAAAAATTTATGATGCTTTGTAATACTCAAAGAAGTCGAAAGATGTTGATTTTTGAAATATGACATGTTTTGTATTCCACATGTTCGGATCCGAAATGAGTCCGAATCGCATCTGAACACAAGAAGAAAGATCTGGGTTGCTTGCCACACATTTGTCCATGCATGATTCGAATTTCATGCGTCTTCGGCACTCTTTGGGCCACTATTGGAAATTTCTGCCATTTGCCATGCTCGTGCATCTTTTTCGAGAACCCGAATTCGTACAGTTAGAAGTTGAGGATCTAGGACCCCATCAAAGAACGGACCACACGGACTTCTGTTAGGGAAGTTGCTCTATGTCCACATCACTCCGTGCATGGATTTGGTCATCGCAATCACTTCTCCCACCGCGTCAAAGTTGGGTCCCGACGAAGATAGTGTAGATCGCCATAACAGAGTTTCGGGTCCTAAATGAGTCCGAATCGCATCTGAACACAACAAGAAAGATCCAAGTTGCTTGCCACACATTTTCCCATGCATGATTCGATTTTCATGCCTCTTCGGTGCCGTTTGGGCCACGGTTGGAAATTTTTGCCATTTGGCACGCTCGTGCATCTTTTTCGAGAACCCGGATTCGGACAATCAGAGGTTGAGGATCGAGGACCCCATCAGAGAACAGACCACACGGACTTGTGCTAGGGAAGTTGCTCTATGTGCACATCACTCCGTGCATGGATTTGGGCATCGCAATCACTTCTCGCAGCGCGTCAAAGTTGGGTCCCGACGAAGATAGTGCAAAATCGCCATAACAGAGTTTCGGATCCGAAATGAGTCCGAATCGCATCTGAACACAACAAGAAAGATACGGGTTGCTTGCCACACATTTGTCCATGCATAATTCAAATTTCATGTCTCTTCAGCACCGTTTGGGCCACGGTTGGAAATTTTTGCCATTTGGCACGCTCGTGCATCTTTTTCGAGAACCCGGATTCGGACAGTTAGAAGTTGAGGATCCGGGACGCCATCAAAGAACGCACCACACAGACTTATGCTAGGGATGTTGCTCTATGTCCACATCACTTCGTGCATGGATTTGTGCATCACAATCAATTCTCCCAGCGCATCAAGTTTGGGTCCCGACGAAGATAGTGCAAAATCGCCATCACAGAGTTTCGGGTCCGAATCGCATCTGAACACAACAATAAAGATCCGGGTTGCTTGCCACACATTTGTCCATGCATGATTTGAATTTCATGCCTCTTCGGCGCCGTTTGGGCCACTGTTGGAAATTTTTGCCATTTGCTACGCTCGTGCATCTTTTTCAAGAATCCAGATTCGGACAGTTAGAAGTTGAGGATCTGGGACCCCATCAGAGAAAAGACCACACGGACTTGCTCTATGTCCACATCACTCCGTGCATGGATTTGGGCATCGCAATCACTTCTCCTATCGCGTCAAAGTTGGGTCCCGGCGAAGATAGTGCAAAATCGCCATAACAAAGTTTTGGGTCCTAAATGAGTCCGAATCGCATCTGAACATAACAAGAAAGATCCTGGTTGCTTACCACACATTTTTCCATGGATGATTTGATTTTCATGCCTCTTCCGCGCCGTTTGGGCCATGGTTGGCATTTCTGCCATTTGGTACGCTCGTGCATCTTTTTCGAGAACCCAGATTCGGACAGTTAGAAGTTGAGGATCCGGGACCCCATCAGAGAACAGACCACACGGACTTGTGCTAGGGAAGTTGCTTTATGTCCACATCACTCTGTGCATGGATTTGGGCATCGCAATCACTTCTCGCAGCGCATCAAAGTTGGGTCTGGACGGCGAAGACAGTGCAAAATCGCCATAACAGAGTTTCAGATCCGAAATGAGTCCGAATCGCATCTGAACACAACAAGAAAGATCCGAGTTGCTTGCCACTCATTTGTTCATGCATGATTCGAATTTCATGCCTCTTCAGCACCGTTTGGGCCACGGTTGGAAATTTCCACCATTTGGCACGCTCGTGCATTTTTTTCGAGAACCCGGATTCGGACAGTTAGAAGTTGAGGATCCGCGACCCCATCAGAGACTTGTGCTAGGGAAGTTGCTCTATGTCCACATCACTCCATGCATGGATTTGGGCATCACAATCAATTCTCCGAGCACGTCAAAGTTGGGTCCTAGTGAAGATAGTGCAAAATCGCCATAATAGAGTTTCGGATCCGAAATGAGTCCGAATCGCATCTAAACACAACAAGAAAGATTCGGGTTGTTTGCCACACAATTGTCCATGCATGATTCGAATTTCATGCCTCTACCGCGCCATTTGGGCCACTGTTGGAAATTTCCACCATTTGCCACGCTCGTGCATCTTTTTCAAGAACCCGTATTCAGACAGTTAGAAGTTGAGGATCTGGGACCCCATCAGAGAATGGACCACACGGACTTCTGCTAAGGAAGTTGCTCTATGTCCACATCACTCCGTGCATGGATTTGGGCATCGCAATCACTTCTCGCAGCGCGTCAAAGTTGGGTCCCGGCGAAGATAGTGCAAAATCGCTGACGAGCGAGAGGCTACGTAATGACTCCTCCATACCACAAGTAGACCGCATGAGGGCATTGCGGTTTGCTAGGAACATTGCAGAGCACCGGTAGTCTATGGTGCAAATTTTGTTACGGTTTTTCGAGTCCCCCTTGGTTTCAAGGACCATGAAGTCAAACGTTATTACCAATTTCCTTAGATTGATATGCTTCCCTTGGTAGGTTTGATTGGCGAGGGAGCTTTGTAATACCTTCAAATATAGTTTTTTTGATGACTCGAATTGTATCCCAAAAATTTATGATGCTTTGTAATACTCAAAGAAGTCGAAAGATGTTGATTTTTGAAATATGACATGTTTTGTATTCCACATGTTCGGATCCGAAATGAGTCCGAATCGCATCTGAACACAAGAAGAAAGATCTGGGTTGCTTGCCACACATTTGTCCATGCATGATTCGAATTTCATGCGTCTTCGGCACTCTTTGGACCACTATTGGAAATTTCTGCCATTTGCCATGCTCGTGCATCTTTTTCGAGAACCCGAATTCGTACAGTTAGAAGTTGAGGATCTAGGACCCCATCAGAGAACGGACCAGACGGACTTCTGTTAGGGAAGTTGCTCTATGTCCACATCACTCCGTGCATGGATTTGGGCATCGCAATCACTTCTCCCACCGCGTCAAAGTTGGGTCCCGACGAAGATAGTGTAGATCGCCATAACAGAGTTTCGGGTCCTAAATGAGTCCGAATCGCATCTGAACACAACAAGAAAGATCCAAGTTGCTTGCCACACATTTGCCCATGCATGATTCGATTTTCATGCCTCTTCGGTGCCGTTTGGGCCACGGTTGGAAATTTTTGCCATTTGGCACGCTCGTGCATCTTTTTCGAGAACCCGGATTCGGACAATCAGAGGTTGAGGATCCAGGACCCCATCAGAGAACAGACCACACGGACTTGTGCTAGGGAAGTTGCTCTATGTGCACATCACTCCGTGCATGGATTTGGGCATCGCAATCACTTCTCGCAGCGCGTCAAAGTTGGGTCCTGACGAAGATAGTGCAAAATCGCCATAACAGAGTTTCGGATCCGAAATGAGTCCGAATCGCATCTGAACACAACAAGAAAGATACGGGTTGCTTGCCACACATTTGTCCATGCATAATTCAAATTTCATGTCTCTTCAGCACCGTTTGGGCCACGGTTGGAAATTTTTGCCATTTGGCACGCTCGTGCATCTTTTTCGAGAACCCGGATTCGGACAGTTAGAAGTTGAGGATCCGGGACGCCATCAAAGAACGCACCACACAGACTTATGCTAGGGATGTTGCTCTATGTCCACATCACTTCGTGCATGGATTTGGGCATCACAATCAATTCTCCCAGCGCGTCAAGTTTGGGTCCCGACGAAGATAGTGCAAAATCGCCATCACAGAGTTTCGGGTCCGAATCGCATCTGAACACAACAATAAAGATCCGGGTTGCTTGCCACACATTTGTCCATGCATGATTTGAATTTCATGCCTCTTCGGCGCCGTTTGGGCCACTGTTGGAAATTTTTGCCATTTGCTACGCTCGTGCATCTTTTTCAAGAATCCAGATTCGGACAGTTAGAAGTTGAGGATCCGGGACCCCATCAGAGAAAAGACCACACGGACTTGCTCTATGTCCACATCACTCCGTGCATGGATTTGGGCATCGCAATCACTTCTCCTATCGCGTCAAAGTTGGGTCCCGGCGAAGATAGTGCAAAATCGCCATAACAAAGTTTTGGGTCCTAAATGAGTCCGAATCGCATCTGAACATAACAAGAAAGATCCTGGTTGCTTACCACACATTTTTCCATGGATGATTTGATTTTCATGCCTCTTCCGCGCCGTTTGGGCCATGGTTGGCATTTCTGCCATTTGGCACGCTCGTGCATCTTTTTCGAGAACCCAGATTCGGACAGTTAGAAGTTGAGGATCCGGGACCCCATCAGAGAACGGACGACACGGACTTGTGCTAGGGAAGTTGCTTTATGTCCACATCACTCTGTGCATGGATTTGGGCATCGCAATCACTTCTCGCAGCGCATCAAAGTTGGGTCTGGACGGCGATGACAGTGCAAAATCGCCATAACAGAGTTTCGGATCCGAAATGAGTCCGAATCGCATCTGAACACAACAAGAAAGATCCGGGTTTCTTGCCACACATTTGTTCATGCATGATTCAAATTTCATGCCTCTTCAGCACCGTTTGGGCCACGGTTGGAAATTTCCACCATTTGGCACGCTCGTGTATTTTTTTCGAGAACCCGGATTCGGACAGTTAGAAGTTGAGGATCCGCGACCGCATCAGAGACTTGTGCTAGGGAAGCTGCTCTATGTCCACATCACTCCGTGCATGGATTTGGGCATCACAATCAATTCTCCGAGCACGTCAAAGTTGGGTCCTAGTGAAGATAGTGCAAAATCGCCATAATAGAGTTTCGGATCCGAAATGAGTCCGAATCGCATCTAAACACAACAAGAAAGATTCGGGTTGTTTGCCACATAATTGTCTATGCATGATTCGAATTTCATGCCTCTTCCACGCCATTTGGGCCACTGTTGGAAATTTCCACCATTTGCCACGCTCGTGCATCTTTTTCAAGAACCCGTATTCAGACAGTTAGAAGTTGAGGATCTGGGACCCCATCAGAGAATGGACCACACGGACTTCTGCTAAGGAAGTTGCTCTATGTCCACATCACTCCGTGCATGGATTTGGGCATCGTAATCACTTCTCGCAGCGCGTCAAAGTTGGGTCCCGGCGAAGATAGTGCAAAATCGCTGACGAGCGAGAGGCTACGTAATGACTCCTCCATACCACAAGTAGACCGCATGAGGGCATTGCGGTTTGCTAGGAACATTGCAGAGCACCGGTAGTCTATGGTGCAAATTTTGTTACGGTTTTTCGAGTCCCCCTTGGTTTCAAGGACCATCAAGTCAAACGTTATTACCAATTTCCTTAGATTGATATGCTTCCCTTGGTAGGTTTGATTGGCGAGGGAGCTTTGTAATACCTTCAAATATAGTTTTTTTGATGACTCGAATTGTATCCCAAAAATTTATGATGCTTTGTAATACTCAAAGAAGTCGAAAGATGTTGATTTTTGAAATATGACATGTTTTGTATTCCACATGTTCGGATACGAAATGAGTCCGAATCGCATCTGAACACAACAAGAAAGATCTGGGTTGCGTGCCACACATTTGTCCATGCATGATTCGAATTTCATGCGTCTTCGGCACTCTTTGGGCCACTATTGGAAATTTCTGCCATTTGCCATGCTCGTGCATCTTTTTCGAGAACCCGAATTCGTACAGTTAGAAGTTGAGGATCTGGGACCCCATCAGAGAACGGACCACACGGACTTTTGTTAGGGAAGTTGCTCTATGTCCACATCACTCCGTGCATGGATTTGGGCATCGCAATCACTTCTCCTACCGCGTCAAAGTTGGGTCCCGACGAAGATAGTGTAGATCGCCATAACAGAGTTTCGGGTCCTAAATGAGTCCGAATCGCATCTGAACACAACAAGAAAGATCCAAGTTGCTTGCCACACATTTGCCCATGCATGATTCGATTTTCATGCCTCTTCGGCGCCGTTTGGGCCACGGTTGGAAATTTTTACCATTTGGCACGCTCGTGCATCTTTTTCGAGAACCCGGATTCGGACAATCAGAGGTTGAGGATCCAGGACCCCATAAGAGAACAGACCACACGGACTTGTGCTAGGGAAGTTGCTCTATGTGCACATCACTCCGTGCATGGATTTGGGCATCGCAATCACTTCTCGCAGCGCGTCAAATTTGGGTCCCGACGAAGATAGTGCAAAATCGCCATAACAGAGTTTCGGATCCGAAATGAGTCCGAATCGCATGTGAACACAACAAGAAAGATACGGGTTGCTTGCCACACATTTGTCCATGCATGATTCAAATTTCATGTCTCTTCAGCACCGTTTGGGCCACGGTTGGAAATTTTTGCCATTTGGCACGCTCGTGCATCTTTTTCGAGAACCCGGATTCGGACAGTTAGAAGTTGAGGATCCGGGACGCCATCAAAGAACGCACCACACAGACTTATGCTAGGGATGTTGCTCTATGTCCACATCACTCCGTGCATGGATTTGGGCATCACAATCAATTCTCCCAGCGCGTCAAGTTTGGGTCCCGACGAAGATAGTGCAAAATCGCCATCACAGAGTTTCGGGTCCGAATCCCATCTGAACACAACAATAAAGATCCGGGTTGCTTGCCACACATTTGTCCATGCATGATTTGAATTTCATGCCTCTTCGGCGCCGTTTGGGCCACTGTTGGAAATTTTTGCCATTTGCTACGCTCGTGCATCTTTTTCGAGAATCCAGATTCGGACAGTTAGAAGTTGAGGATCCGGGACCCCATCAGAGAAAGGACCACACGGACTTGCTCTATGTCCACATCACTCTGTGCATGGATTTGGGCATCGCAATCACTTCTCCTATCGCGTCAAAGTTGGGTCCCGGCGAAGATAGTGCAAAATCGCCATAACAGAGTTTTGGGTCCTAAATGAGTCCGAATCGCATCTGAACATAACAAGAAAGATCCTCGTTGCTTACCACACATTTTTCCATGCATGATTTGATTTTCATGCCTCTTCCGCGCCGTTTGGGCCATGGTTGGAAATTTCTGCCATTTGGCACGATCGTGCATCTTTTTCGAGAACCCAGATTCGGACAGTTAGAAGTTGAGGATCCGGAACCCCATCAGAGAATGGACCACACCGAGCAACGGATTCGGGGTACTGGCAGCGGAAGTAGCGCTTCTCGCGCGGGACAGGGGTCCCACACTCGGGGCCTCGCCCACGGATATCAGGATAAGAGACTAATCCGTCGGTTGTTCCAAAACCGAACCCGAAAAAACTTCCTCTACCGGAAAGCACGGGCGATTCCACCAGGATAACTTTTTACTCTAACGTAGTCAAGATCATTTCTGATCGAGATG
The DNA here is from genome assembly GCF_041138505.1 of Cibotium barometz. Lineage (NCBI taxonomy): Eukaryota > Viridiplantae > Streptophyta > Polypodiopsida > Cyatheales > Cibotiaceae > Cibotium > Cibotium barometz. The sequence goes on from NC_141110.1 coordinate 24,276,663, forward strand.
ATCCGATTACATCTATAAGATACTTAGTCAGTTCAAGGAAGAAACTTGCACTTGGATCATTGGGATCAACGCTTTTTTCCCCATTCAAGAGGCACAGCCGTTGATTCCTATCCATAGAACAGTTTCTGTCCGGGATTTATTATTATTTTTTTCTATCGTAAAAACAAAAGTTTGAGTCTCGATTTACGGATCCATCAGTCCAGCCTAACCCCATCCAATCCCATGGGTTAGCCAACCGCCCAACCACTGTAGTGATGGGATCCAATTAAAAATTTGGTTAGGTTTTGTCCCGGGTACCAAGGAAAAGAGTTCCAAGGCCCCCTAGCCGGATGTTCATGCAAAATAAAACTAGTCACACCACTCACACACCCAATATGAAATTGCCTTTTTCAACCAGATTCAACCAGTTTAAAACAATCCTTTAATAAAACCATAGTATCATTGATCACCATCTTCCAATTTATCCAATTGATTCTTAATTTCCCATCATTCCTTCCTCAGAGTATCTATGGCATCATTGGCAACTAGAACGCTCAGGAGCCGTTTCGATAGTTCCTAGCCCATAATACTTGGCAATATAATCACTTAACATGATGGACTCTCGTTGAAGATCAGCAAGATCAACCAACAGATCCATATAAGGAGCCATGGACTCATCCATTGAAGACCAGCAAGGTCAATCAACCAGATCCATGCTCGATTTCAGAAAACAACTCCAACTCTGTTCCAATATCTTCCTCGACGCACGCGTGGGTATCCTAGGCAACCCAGAGCCCGAGCACCGTATGGTCAGCACCCTCTAGGATCCTTCGCAGGTAACCTAGCGCTTCACGCATAGGCCGCTTCCTTGGCCCCTCATCCACCGTACCGGAAGCTCACCATTTTAATCGCACCGAGGCTGGTCAAGACCTCGGCCGACTTTGCTACGCGAGACGTCCTTCATTGACTCCCCGTCAGCAGTTGCAACTTTCTCATCACGACCTTAATCACAAGACGGTCAAAATGCTCCCCCCAGCATTCTTGACATAAAACAATCATTTACAGAGAGCATTTACAAACAGCATTTACAAACAGTTTACAATACAATTTCTATTTTAACTTTCATTTTTCCACATTATCCCTCCTCAATCTACATTACTTATTCCATATTCCATTTATATGTATACTCATCCCATCACATCATTTCCATCTCATCACTTCAGATTCCCTCACATCACAATCGTATATTCACATCCATACATCCACAACTATATGCGTACATTCACATCTACATGCATACATCTACATCCCTATGCATACATCCACATCCACATTCACATTCACCTCCATACATCTACATCTACATGCATACATCCACTCCACATTCACATCCACATCTATACATCTACATCTACATGCATACATCCACCTCTACATCCACATCTACGTCTATACACCTACATCTACATGCATACATCCCCATCCACATCCACATCTACATCTATACATCTACATCTACATGTATACATATACATCTCCATTCACAACTACATCTACATGCATACATCCATATCTCCATTCCCATCTACATCTATACATCTACATCTACATGCATCCATCCACCTCCACATCCACATCTACATGCATACATCTACATCTACATGTATACATCCACATCTCCATTCACATCTACATCTATACCTCTACATCTACATGCATCCATCCACATCTCCATTTACATCCTCATCTACACATCTATTTCTACATGCATACATCCACATCCCATGCATACATCCACCTCCACATTCACACTCACATCCATACATCTACATCTACATGCAACATCCACATCTCCATGCATAATAAAATTCTTTTAATTAATCTAGGATGATAGTTCCTAGAATATGGTAGGAATTTCTCTTTTTATACTTTGAATGAATTTATTTTATGCGTAATTTCTATAAAAATTTTGCCATAGCTCCGCTACTATGACTGATAAATCTCAATTTTTTTCTAAGGGATAAAGCTCATTATTAAAGAAATAATTAGAATGGTCTCTAATTGGATCATCAATCCATAATGGTCTCTAATTGGATCATTAAGAAAACAATTAGAATGGTCTCTAATTGGATCATCAATCCATAATGGATTGAATCATCAATGTGCATAAACTAAAACCATAACAAAAAGCCATTAATTTGGCCTCAAGCATAGCTTAATCTTGGATTAAGGAAAAGCTTTATGAAAAGCTTCATTTGGATTGAGAATGGGTCATGAGTATGACCATTTCTTGAGTGAGAGAGAGAAATTATGAAAACCATTAGAATTTAAATATAAGTGGAAATTAACTTCTATAGCATTTATTAAATTATGTAACTCTTCACTACTATTCACCAATTAACTTCAATAGCATTTAAAAAAACCATACCAATTAAACTTCTCAAGCTTGAGAGGGGTTGAGAAGAGAGAATCATTGAGAAATCATAGAAAAGATCAAAATTCAATATACTTACCTTATGATTTGCTTGATTCTTTATTCACGGTAGAGGCCCCCAACCAATCAATTGGTTTAGTATGTTGATGGAGCCACCAATGGGGATTGAAGAAAGAGAGAAGTATCAAAAACTAGTGAATTATTAAAGAATTCACAGTTCTTGGCTTAGGTAGAGTAGAGTAACAAAGCATAAGACACTATGTATTTTGGCTTAGGTGGAGTAGAGTAACAAAGCATAAGACACTATGTATTTTGGCTTAGGTGGAGTAGAGTAACAAAGCATAAGACACTATGTATTTTGGCTTAGGTGGAGTAGAGTAACAAAGCATAAGACACTATCTAATTTGGCTTAGGTGGAGTAGAGTAACAAAGCATAAGACTCTATATATTTTGGCTTAGGTGGAGTAGAGTGACAAAGCATAAGACACTATATTTTTTCAACAAGGGGAGGCTTCTATTTATAGGAAAATTTGAGCTCCTAACCAAACAAACTGATTCTAGAATTTTCCAAGTCAGTTTGGTTGAATTTAGACTAGATTTAGACCTAGTTTGGTTACTTTTTTATTCGGTTTGGTTCCATTTTGATTTGGTTTGGTTCAAGAGAGATGAGAGATAAAAATATCACATTATTTTTGAGTTTAAAACTCATTCAAGCATGTGAAATATGCACCTCCTTTAAAGAATTCCCCTTCCTTACATATGTGTCAAAATTTTATTGCTCATAGTTTTTTACTAATAAACCTTGTACATTTTCAACTCTTCATCTTATGTGAAATATGCACCTCCTTTAAAGAACTCCTCTTCCTTACATATGTGTCATAGTTTTTTTTACTAATAAGCCTTGTACATTTTCAACTCTTCATCTTATGTGAAATATGCACCTCCTTTAAAGAACTCCCCTTCCTTACATATGTGTTTATTTACTAATAAACCTTGTACATTTTCAACTCTTCATCTTATGTGAAATATGCACCTCCTTTAAAGAACTCCCCTTCCTTACATATGTGTTTATTTACTAATAAACCTTGTACATTTTCAACTCTTCATCTTATGTGAGCATTTACTCATTTTTGGGTATCTTCTTTTACAAATTGGATTTATCTCCTCCCTACACATGGATTGATGCTATTGGCCCATAGGAACCTTAATTGGACCATAATCTAAAAATTTCTGAAAATCTAGACCCTTAGACTAAGGTTCTTTATACTTATTTCCATTTAATTCCAATTACACATTGGAAAATTCTTTTTGAATTTCTATTTCAGGGGAACTTATTTTAATAAGATGAGTTAATTTTCTATCCAAAAATATTCATAATCTGAATATTCTCTCTCTAGCATATTTTCTCTCTCTAGGTTAAAACAGCCACAAACAAGATCTCTTATATTTCAGAAAAGGAATTGATTACAGGGGAATATACTAGACATCAAAAAGGGGTTGGGGGAGGAATCTTACATTCTACCCCACTTAAAAAACGCGAGATGTCCTCATCTCGCAACTTGGGATAATTTCGCAAGGTGAACGAATATGAGACTTAGAGGAAAATTTTAATCAAGATTAACCACCAAGAAAAGTCTTAAAGAGAGCAAGATTCAAAATAAGAACAAGATTTAAACTTTATTCATTCACGGGACTTATACAGTAAAGATAGAAGAACTCTTTACACTTCCATAAGCCCGTCCATCATATGGTCACAAAAGCAGTCCTCACAAGCTGCACAAGTATAGGGTAACTCATCTATGGGAATGATTCTGCTGGTTATTGCCGCACCTATCTCAGTGGTATGAGGTGATCTAACAAAAGGACCTCTGAGAGGCAAGCCAAAAACGGGGTAAAGGCATATCTTCTCATGAGGAAGAAAACATGCCAGTAAGAAGACCCGCTCAGAAAACCCAAGATGCCTTGATCTCATGACACAGTAGTATCGGGGACCCAAACCCAAAGCTTCAATAACCATGGCCAAGCGGACATTGTTACGAAAGTGTTGCTGACCCCAGGGTGTTACCCTAGTTATGTTTTGATAGGTCCGCCATTTGGTCTGCGCTACAGAAGTTCCTAGGTGAGGAAAAAGTGAGCGCTCATACTGTTCTATAAAGTCTTTCTTCACAGACTCTCTTGCGTCTTGAAGGTGAGAAATCATCAGGGATAAAACTAATTCCTGTTGCCAAGCCATGAAGAAGATTAAGAAGGAAAGGAGATTGATGGGAGTAAGATTACTGTGAGCGACAAGTAAAAGTTACGACTTATATAAAGGAAGGAGCTAGCGTAACCTAGAAGCCAACGGTAACTTACCACTGAAGTTTTACCGTCTTTCCATGATTTGTGTTTGACACATTTTTCTATAGAAGGCATTAAGAATTTTGAGATGAGGAGATAAAAGAAACTTGTAGGCTAAGTCACCTACTTTCATTGAATTCAGATATAAGGATCACGATATCTGGGGGATAACTTCTTATACTCCCCAAGAGATAAAGAACTTCTTTTGGGCCATACTCGAATGAAAACCAAAACCTTGGTATCCAAAACACCGATTCTCACTTCTGGACTCATTGTTCTAAAGCCTTAAAACAGGTGGGACTCCTGAGAAGTATTCTAGGGAAAGGGTCTTCCTTTTTTAAACAGAAACTTTCTTTTATTTTAGAGAGGGAATAATTATAAGATCAGAAAGGAAGATTCTTACCCCTGTATGCTTCGAATGTTGGGGAGGAATCTTACATTCTACCCCACTTAAAAAGTGCGAGATGTCCTCATCTCGCAAGGTAGAGGACAGCTCTTTTTCTTAAGATCCAATTTTATTCTGGGGTTCCTTATATTCTAGTCAACCCAACAGAACACTGGGATAAATATCCCTTATATAGAACTCATCATTAAATAACAATTCATTCAGATTATATCATTCATATCTTTAACATGATAATGGTCCATTAGACCGAAAAGTTTCCTTCAGAACATTCCTCCACGGAAATTTCAGTCAAGTAAGTTCTCAATTTGACATCCCTTAACTCGATCTACCGGTCAAGTATTAACAGTAGCAATCTGACCGCACAACCCACTAATCTCATAGTGATTTGCTGAATTCGTTATCATCATTCTAGTTATGAATATCATCACAGGGACTCGTCCCATTCCCCCTCATTGTGGTTTTATTATATTTCAACTAATTTTTAAAAATCAACATTTTTTTTTTCAATCAGCATTTTCAATCAGCATTTTCAATCAGAATCCCAATCAATTCATCAATTCTCAAACAGAATTAAAAATCATATCAATCACATTCGAAATCATCATCTGGATAGCATTAATGCTTATAATTTCAAGTCTTAGATTTACTCGTATATACTGTCAGTAAAGAGCTGCAGTATACTCTCGGTATATACGGGTAGTCACGGCCCTTGGAATTATAAGGTAAATACTATCATGTCTAGGCCTCAAGCAAGTCAGGGATTCTATATAATTGCGGCACTTCCATCTAAAGACCCAATTACCAAATTACGAGTTTCAGTTTGAACATCAAATTGTATGAATAATATCACACAATTATAACCTTTTTGTGTTTCTTGATAAATTTTTGATATATTTGTCTTCTCAGTTGATCTTTATTAACCAAATGCTCTGATACCAACTGTAAGATCCCTGTTCCCACCGAGCAACGGATTCGGGGTACTGGCAGCGGAAGTAGCGCTTCTCGCGCGGGACAGGGGTCCCACACTCGGGGCCTCGCCCACGGATATCAGGATAAGAGACTAATCCGTCGGTTGTTCCAAAACCGAACCCGGAAAAACTTCCTCTACCGGAAAGCACGGGCGATTCCACCAGGATAACTTTTTACTCTAACGTAGTCAAGATCATTTCTGATCGAGATGATCCGATTACATCTATAAGATACTTAGTCAGTTCAAGGAAGAAACTTGCACTTGGATCATTGGGATCAACGCTTTTTTCCCCATTCAAGAGGCACAGCCGTTGATTCCTATCCATAGAACAGTTTCTGTCCGGGATTTATTATTATTTTTTTCTATCGTAAAAACAAAAGTTTGAGTCTCGATTTACGGATCCATCAGTCCAGCCTAACCCCATCCAATCCCATGGGTTAGCCAACCGCCCAACCACTGTAGTGATGGGATCCAATTAAAAATTTGGTTAGGTTTTGTCCCGGGTACCAAGGAAAAGAGTTCCAAGGCCCCCTAGCCGGATGTTCATGCAAAATAAAACTAGTCACACCACTCACACACCCAATATGAAATTGCCTTTTTCAACCAGATTCAACCAGTTTAAAACAATCCTTTAATAAAACCATAGTATCATTGATCACCATCTTCCAATTTATCCAATTGATTCTTAATTTCCCATCATTCCTTCCTCAGAGTATCTATGGCATCATTGGCAACTAGAACGCTCAGGAGCCGTTTCGATAGTTCCTAGCCCATAATACTTGGCAATATAATCACTTAACATGATGGACTCTCGTTGAAGATCAGCAAGATCAACCAACAGATCCATATAAGGAGCCATGGACTCATCCATTGAAGACCAGCAAGGTCAATCAACCAGATCCATGCTCGATTTCAGAAAACAACTCCAACTCTGTTCCAATATCTTCCTCGACGCACGCGTGGGTATCCTAGGCAACCCAGAGCCCGAGCACCGTATGGTCAGCACCCTCTAGGATCCTTCGCAGGTAACCTAGCGCTTCACGCATAGGCCGCTTCCTTGGCCCCTCATCCACCGTACCGGAAGCTCACCATTTTAATCGCACCGAGGCTGGTCAAGACCTCGGCCGACTTTGCTACGCGAGACGTCCTTCATTGACTCCCCGTCAGCAGTTGCAACTTTCTCATCACGACCTTAATCACAAGACGGTCAAAATGCTCCCCCCAGCATTCTTGACATAAAACAATCATTTACAGACAGCATTTACAAACAGCATTTACAAACAGTTTACAATACAATTTCTATTTTAACTTTCATTTTTCCACATTATCCCTCCTCAATCTACATTACTTATTCCATATTCCATTTATATGTATACTCATCCCATCACATCATTTCCATCTCATCACTTCAGATTCCCTCACATCACAATCGTATATTCACATCCATACATCCACAACTATATGCGTTGTCGTGCCATGGCACGTCTATGATATGAAACCGTGCATGTGAGGCCGTCAAATACACATCCAGATGCATGGGTTAAGTGCCATGATGAGTCATTATATGATGCCATGTACATATGTTCATATTGTATATGAGGTTCAATAAGACAAGCTGAGGCTGAGTCAGATTTAGGAGTTTTTTGTATATGAGTATGGAGGATGATGTTTTTGCTGTTGCTCAGAGTTCATGGGCAAGTTAGAAGCATCCGGATATATATGATGGCATGAGGGCATACCAATGCACAAAGGAATGCATTTATAAAGGCTGAAGAAATACTTGAATGGGCAATTGGGGATTCTATAAATCACATGGGCCGATATGATGACTTATAAATTATGAAGGTATCACAGTGCCGAAGAGTTCATTGAATGTTTGGGAAATGTTGGGATAGAAAGCTGCACTTGGACTTCATGGATCATCATGTAGAAGCATAAGTATCTTACGTGTATCTAATGCAGAAAGTAAAGACTTAAAACATGGTGCTAATGCTGGGAGTCTTATGGTTAAGTTTTGCTACCTTAATGCTAAGGTTATGTTTAATAACCTTAGTATTAAGGTTAACAAAAACGTGGGGGGGGAACTTCTAGAGAAAGGCGCAGCTTTTCCTTATGGCAGGGACAGCTGGCAGAATGTGGAAGGGGGGCCGCCTAGATCATCGCGGGGAAAGAGAGGAAAAGGGCCGGAGCTTCACGGCGAAAACCAGAGTGGGGAATATGAATATACAGCGTCGAAGTTCAGCGTCCATCCAACCAGAGCTTAAAAAAATCAAGAGAGCGCCTCTGTTTATGTCGTGTAGGAGTTAGAAATATAGAGGATAATGAGTGCTATTCAACGATGTGCTTCTGAAAATTTCAAGCTCACAGTCAACAGCAGAGGGTCCTATTTCGCCATTTTCTCCTCCTCCGTGTACTGGCGCTGAAGCGGCCACCTTTGATTAATAAAAACAAAGGAAAAATCAACGTGTCCACCTTTCGCTTATTTCAGATAAGCTTATCTTTAAATTAACCTTGTTACTTTAGAATAAGGGCATGGCAAATAAGCCCTTAAAGGTTTTGGATTGTATGGGAAAAAGCTTGTGAATATGATAGAATTCTGGGGAAAAAGCTAAGGAATTTGGAGCCTGGAGAATTATGAAAAATACTTTGAAGTTGAGGGTAATTTGCTTTAGTTTCTTCTCATATGGATTTTGGAAATCATGAGCATGATAAAGCTATGCAAAATGCTATATTTTACTTGTGAAATGTTAGTATATTAAGGCAGGTTTCCAGGTGATAAAGTACATTCCGAAATAAAGGATTTGAGGGCACTGGATGTAATGGATGTAACTGGCCACATGTATATTGGAATAATTGGAAATCTTTGTTATGCCCACATGTGAATGGTTCAAAGAATTTCATGCAATTCTGTGCAATTATCTGGAGGAATTCAAGGTTGTATCGAGGGAAGAGGACACATGTATTTGTCATTGGAAATAGTGATGTTCAATACTCCTTGGGAAATCTTGTATGTGAGTTTCCTTGTTAGGTTCGTCACCAACTCTCACAGCTAAAAGTTTCGTACTTTCCTGGCTAATCCGCACACTTCACGACAGCTTTTGGTGAACCCGACGTGAAGCTGCTGGGGTGAGAGTGTAGTGAAACATACAGGGAAGCTATGGCTGAGAATTCTGAGGGCCAGGGGGTTCATTTTGACCCTGGAGTTATGCAGATGTTCCAAATGTTTTCCATGTACATGCAACAGCAACAAGCTGCTGAGAGGGGACAGATTTCCATGACCAAAGCTTTACAATCAATTGTGAAAAAGGTAGATCAATTTGATGGGAAGGACATTACAAAGTATCTGCGCAATTATATAAAGGAGATGGAGCTAAATAGGGTGACCGAGGAGGATATGGTTCGAAGTTTCGAATTGGTATGCGTTCCTGAAATAAGAGAGCGCATAAAAGGATTGCAGACAGCACAGGGTGGCAGAAATTGGGAAGAATTCAAACTTGCTTTAAAGGATGAATACTTTATGGAGGATTCTGAGCGAGTGACCAAACGAACTTTTTTGGAATGGGTCACAAAACCTAAAATGGGAATTTCTGCCACAGAATTGCTAAGGGAGTTTGAGAAGCGTTATGCCCAGTTGTCAAGAATAGAGCGTGCAACTTTGGACAGAGAAAAGACAGAGCTCTTCTTGCAGGCAGCTGGGAAAGATCTCCAGGAAACATTGGAAATCCTCCTTGAGGATAAAAATACAGAGCAAGGATTAAAGAGTGACTGGAATGATGTTGAGGATGCAGTCACTATGTTAGCAAAGCGGCAGCGGAGGAGGGATAAAATGGTGATGGGCTCTGCAACCCCCATAGCTGCTGTTACCCCTGAGAATTTATCCAAGCCAGTAGCTACAATTCCTAAGATAGATGGGCCGATGGATGAGCTTATCAAGGGTATGCGTGATTTAAAATTGAAGATGTCCAGAATCGAAGAAAAAGGTCTACCATTGGGGCAGGTTTCTATGCAAAGGCCTCAAATCAGAGAAGGGTTTACATACAGATGCATATGGTGTGATGACCCAGAGCATGCAAAGAAGGATTGTACCAGCTATAAAGAAGCTCTTAAAAATCAACTTGTGTTCTTCAAAGATGGGAAAATCCATCTTACAGAAACTGGACTTCCATTGAGTACAAACTTTGGGAAAGGAGGGATGAAAAAGCTGGTAGAAGATATGGCTGCTAGTCATGCCATTTCTATGGTTGAGGCAGCAACCTATGGATTAAAGGTTGGTCAACAAAAGCAGGGATTTGAGAATGATGAGGATTATGAGAATGAGAATTTTTGGCCGTCAACAATGGAATTAATTGTATCAAAGAAAGTGTCAAAGCAAGCTTTGCATGAGGCAGGTGATTGTATACGCCTTGAGACTGGCTGGGAGGAGCCTGTGGATTCTTTATCCATTCATGCCTATATTGCCAAATGTCAAAATAATGAGGCACAGGTAGAGGAGAAACGTAAAAGGGAAAATGAGGAAGGAGGGCCATCAAAAAGAGTTACACGTGGAAGTGAAAAGAAGGATCCTGGGCCATCACATATGCCTCCACAGCAAAGCAGACCTCTACATGATGTTTCAATGGAAGAAGTGCCAGTTAAAATGAAGGAGAAGGGTAAAGGAAAAAGTCCACTCTACAAGCTTCAATCTGATATTGAAGTTGCAACAGATCTCAAAAAGGTGCTTGAAGAGAGAATTCTAAACAGCAGGGTGGAATTCACATTAGGGGAAGTCTTGGGGATTGCAAAGAAAGAATTTCATGATGAGATAATTGATATTATACGAAGAAAAAGGCAGTCCATAATTGAATCTATTCCATCACAAGGGGAAGCAAGCACTTCTAAGACTCATGGTGTACAGGTACAGAAAAAGGAAGAGAGAGAAAATGTGGTGGAATGTAATCACTCTGCTGATGGGGCACGACAAGTGCGTTTTGTGGAAGAGGATGATGAAAAAGAAGTTCTTACAAAGAGTCATTACTCCAGGAGCCATTGGGCAAGAGCCACCACTGAAACCCTTGTCAAGATAGGTGATTTGGAAGAACCATATGTCGCTCTAATTGATCATGGGTCTGAAATAAATCTTATGGCTAAAAATCTCTACAACAAATGTAAGTGGCCAATGGATGTGGATCATGGGTGGATGATTAAAGCAGCTAATAATTCATCTGGAGAGCTTTATGCAGCATGTCCAAATGTAAGGGTAACTATAGGGGATGTGAAGGATGATCAGAATTTCTTTGTTCAGGAGATGTCATCGTATCCCCTCATTCTTGGGCAACCCTACATTACAGCTGTAAGGATGGAAACAAAGGTTTTGGATGATGGTTCAGCTTATGCAAGAATAAGGAGTAAAGATGGCAAAAAGGCTGTTCAGTTTTTGACAGTTTGCATTAATCATGAAAGGAATCGTGAATTTCTTAGGGCACAGTCACTCCCAAAGATAAACAGAGAGTTTATGAATTACAGGGAGATGAGGGATTTTGGCCAGGTGCCATTGTAAAGCGGGATTCCAATGGTACAAGGGGAAATGAGTTCTCGCAGGACTCAATCAATGTAAATAGTTTTTCAGCAAATTTTCAGGGATTCTCCAGCTATGGGTCACTGGTTTTTGTAAAAAGCAAGGATTTAAAGCGTGGCATGCAAAAACATATACAAAATGAACAAAAAAGTTTTGAGCAGTGTGGTCTTTTGGAGAAGAATGAGTTTATTTCAGGGGTGCTTGATGAGGTGTCATTTATAGATACTATGGATGTACTTTTTGATATGAGAAGAGCATGCTTACAGGGTGGAAATGAAGTGATAAAGGTGTCATCTGTGGAGATGTATGATATAATCCAGGAATTTGAGGGGGTGGAATGTAAAAACATGAATTGTGAGATGGATGCTCATGTTGATACAAAATACAAAACGGTTGCAAAAAAGGTGAAGCCAGTTGCCTTGCCTTTGCCACCAGGAAGCAAGGAGAAGATAGATGAAGCTTCTATGCAGCCAAATCTTAGAGATCCGAAGAAAATTGGGCATAAATTTACTCAAGAAACTCTGAAAGAGCTGAAGATTGGTGAGAGGGATTTTCTGTTGCCAGTTGAAAGGGAATGCTTTGAGGAGATGCTTGTAAAACATGGGAAAGCTTTTGCCTTTCAGCCGCATGAGATTGGTTGTGTTGATCCAAGTGTAACAGCACCAATGGTGATCTTTACTGTTCCACATGTGCCTTGGAATCTGCGGCCAATTCCAGTACCAAAGGCTCTCTTGCCAAAGTTGATGGAATTGCTAAAGGAAAAGATCAGGATGGGAATCTTGGAGCCTTCATGTGCCCCATATTCCAACAGATGGTTTACTGTACCAAAGAAAAATGGGACATTGCGCTTTATTCAAGACATGCAACCTGTAAACAAAGTCACAATCAGGAATGTGGGAGCAGGTCCAATTGTGGATGAGTTTGCAGAAGCATTTGCAGGGAAAGCTATATACTCTATGGGTGATCTGTATTCGGGATATGATCAGTTCCAGCTGGATATGCAAAGCAGGGACTTGACCACAATGAGAACTCCTTTGGGATTAGTAAGGATGTGTACCTTACCACAGGGAGCCACTAACTCAGTGGCACATATGATGAATGGAATGAATAAAGTCTTACGGGACTTCATACCACAAAAAACTATGCCATTTTTGGATGATGTGCCAATAAAGGGCTGTGAGGAGAAAGACAAAGATGAGAATTTGGATTCAAAAGGGTGCCGCAAGTTTGTGGCAGATCATATAAAGGATTGTGACATGATTCTATCCAGGCTTGAAGAAGTGAATCTTACTTTATCTGGGCAAAAATCAGTGTTTGGGGTTGGTGAAGTGCTAATAGTGGGACATCTTTGTAGTACTAGTGGACGCCGTCCTTGTCCAGCCAAGATAGATGCAATACAAAGAATGAAGGAAATATGCACTAATGTTACAGAGCTGAGGAGATTTCTTGGAGCATGCGTCTTTTATGTTATTTGGATCCCACATTATGCACATGTAGCAGATCCTCTTTATCAACTTTTGAGGAAAAACCAAAAATTTTTGTGGAGTGCAGTACATATTAAAGCTATGCGGAAGCTGAAATATTTGCTCCAATCATCACCCATTTTGAGAAAGGCAGATTATGAGTGTGGCAGGCCTGTGATTGTTACAGTTGATACTAGTCCTACTGGGATTGGATGGGCAGTAGGGCAAGATGATGAGGATGATCATAGGTATGTAATTAGATTTGGAGCAAAGGTATTAAGCTTTCGACAGCGAAAGTATCCACAGATCAAGAGAGAATTATGGGGGATAGTCACTGCTCTAAAATGTGAAAAAGAATATCTTATTGGGGCATCTGTACTTGTGGAGACTGATTGCTTGCCACTTCTTGGGATGATAGCAAGTTGTACTACTCCAGATATTGCTATGCTTAGGTGGATTGCTTATATCAAGTCACTAAATCCTGAGTTTGAGCATATTGCGGGAAAAGATAATCCAGTTGCAGATATGCTATCAAGAGCCAGATATGAAGAAGAAGAAGAGATGGTTAGTGACATTGATGATGTGGGTACAAAGTTCTATACCACAGCATATGCTAAGGGGGATCATATTTGCTTATCAAATGCACTTGAGTCTTTTATTGAGGAAATATATGAAGGGGATTGGTTGCTTATTGGTCAATATTTGAGCACTTTGACAAGGCAAGAGAATTGGTCTGACTCAGAATTTAAGAGGATCCGCAGAAAAGCATATGGTTACTTTCTAAAGGATGGATATCTCTGGAAGCATCCTAAACAGAGAAATGCTATGCCACAGAGAGTCATATGTGATAAAGAGACTCAAGGGAAGCTTGTGAAAGAATTCCATGAGAGTCTCTGGGCTGGGCATAGAAGTGTGTGGGCCACTTTTACCAAAATAAAGGAAAAATATTGGTGGAGAGGAATGTACAAGGATATTTCCCAATATGTGGAAACATGCATGGTATGCCAAATGTACTCAAATGTGAGGCATCGTGATGGCTTACAACCAACCTACCCACCTGCCATGCACTACAAATGGGTAGTGGATCTAGTTACAATGCCTTTGGGAATTTGGCAGATGCGGTATATAGCACTTGCAAGAGAAGATTTAACAAATCAGGTAGAAGGGCGTGCCCTTAGAACAAAGAGTACGGAAACAGTATGCAAATTTCTCTTGGAAGATGTGATCTGCCGATATGGTTGTGTTGGGAAAATAACAGCTGATAGGGGAGAGCTAGATGTTGAAGAAGCAAGGGAATTCTTCTCTAGAATTGGTATCAAACTGTCTCTAACATGTGCTTACAATCCTGAGGGCAATGGAAAAAGTGAGCGAGGACATCCTCCAATCATTAAAGCTTTGGCTAAGGCATGCAGAGAAAGGATGAGAGTGTGGCCAAAGCTGCTACCATATGCCTTGTGGGCTGACCGTACAACTCATAGCTCAGTGACAGGATACATGCCTGCTGAATTAATGTATGGTCAGAAGCCAGTGATGCCAGTTGAAGAAGTAATTCTAACTTGGAATGTATTGCCCTGGATGGAAGGATTGAGCAGAGATGACCTCCTTGCATTGAGAATAAGACAGTTGGAGAGGAGACCTGAAGATGTAGAGCTTGCTAAAGCTCGCCTGAAAGATGCAAGGCTGAAAAATAAAGAAAGATTTGATAGTAGACACAGACTCCGGCCAAAACCTATTGAAGAAGGTGATTGGGTTCTAATGTATGATAGTAGCCTTGACAACCAATTCACTGTTCAAAGAAAATTTGCAAAAAGATGGTTTGGCCCTTACATTGTCAGGCATGTGCATGGAAATGCCACATATACTCTGTGTGAGCTTGATGGAACAGAAATAAAGAATCTTGTGGCTGGTAAAAGAGTCAAGATATTTAAAAGAAGGCATGATAGTGATCCTTTTGATTCACAAGAGATTCAGGATGAGAGGCTTGACAGTGGAAGTATGGATATGATTGAAGAGGAAGAGGATGATCTTCCTGGAACTGCAGAAGATGAAGACGACATTCAGTTATATGTGGACCTTGATGGTGATTTGGCACATACCAGAGGATGTGCAGGTTTAGAGGGGGTGGATGTCGTGCCATGGCACGTCTATGATATGAAACCGTGCATGTGAGGCCGTCAAATACACATCCAGATGCATGGGTTAAGTGCCATGATGAGTCATTATATGATGCCATGTACATATGTTCATATTGTATATGAGGTTCAATAAGACAAGCTGAGGCTGAGTCAGATTTAGGAGTTTTTTGTATATGAGTATGGAGGATGATGTTTTTGCTGTTGCTCAGAGTTCATGGGCAAGTTAGAAGCATCCGGATATATATGATGGCATGAGGGCATACCAATGCACAAAGGAATGCATTTATAAAGGCTGAAGAAATACTTGAATGGGCAATTGGGGATTCTATAAATCACATGGGCCGATATGATGACTTATAAATTATGAAGGTATCACAGTGCCGAAGAGTTCATTGAATGTTTGGGAAATGTTGGGATAGAAAGCTGCACTTGGACTTCATGGATCATCATGTAGAAGCATAAGTATCTTACGTGTATCTAATGCAGAAAGTAAAGACTTAAAACATGGTGCTAATGCTGGGAGTCTTATGGTTAAGTTTTGCTACCTTAATGCTAAGGTTATGTTTAATAACCTTAGTATTAAGGTTAACAAAAACGTGGGGGGGGAACTTCTAGAGAAAGGCGCAGCTTTTCCTTATGGCAGGGACAGCTGGCAGAATGTGGAAGGGGGGCCGCCTAGATCATCGCGGGGAAAGAGAGGAAAAGGGCCGGAGCTTCACGGCGAAAACCAGAGTGGGGAATATGAATATACAGCGTCGAAGTTCAGCGTCCATCCAACCAGAGCTTAAAAAAATCAAGAGAGCGCCTCTGTTTATGTCGTGTAGGAGTTAGAAATATAGAGGATAATGAGTGCTATTCAACGATGTGCTTCTGAAAATTTCAAGCTCACAGTCAACAGCAGAGGGTCCTATTTCGCCATTTTCTCCTCCTCCGTGTACTGGCGCTGAAGCGGCCACCTTTGATTAATAAAAACAAAGGAAAAATCAACGTGTCCACCTTTCGCTTATTTCAGATAAGCTTATCTTTAAATTAACCTTGTTACTTTAGAATAAGGGCATGGCAAATAAGCCCTTAAAGGTTTTGGATTGTATGGGAAAAAGCTTGTGAATATGATAGAATTCTGGGGAAAAAGCTAAGGAATTTGGAGCCTGGAGAATTATGAAAAATACTTTGAAGTTGAGGGTAATTTGCTTTAGTTTCTTCTCATATGGATTTTGGAAATCATGAGCATGATAAAGCTATGCAAAATGCTATATTTTACTTGTGAAATGTTAGTATATTAAGGCAGGTTTCCAGGTGATAAAGTACATTCCGAAATAAAGGATTTGAGGGCACTGGATGTAATGGATGTAACTGGCCACATGTATATTGGAATAATTGGAAATCTTTGTTATGCCCACATGTGAATGGTTCAAAGAATTTCATGCAATTCTGTGCAATTATCTGGAGGAATTCAAGGTTGTATCGAGGGAAGAGGACACATGTATTTGTCATTGGAAATAGTGATGTTCAATACTCCTTGGGAAATCTTGTATGTGAGTTTCCTTGTTAGGTTCGTCACCAACTCTCACAGCTAAAAGTTTCGTACTTTCCTGGCTAATCCGCACACTTCACGACAGCGTACATTCACATCTACATGCATACATCTACATCCCTATGCATACATCCACATCCACATTCACATTCACCTCCATACATCTACATCTACATGCATACATCCACTCCACATTCACATCCACATCTATACATCTACATCTACATGCATACATCCACCTCTACATCCACATCTACGTCTATACACCTACATCTACATGCATACATCCCCATGCACATCCACATCTACATCTATACATCTACATCTACATGTATACATATACATCTCCATTCACAACTACATCTACATGCATACATCCATATCTCCATTCCCATCTACATCTATACATCTACATCTACATGCATCCATCCACCTCCACATCCACATCTACATGCATACATCTACATCTACATGTATACATCCACATCTCCATTCACATCTACATCTATACCTCTACATCTACATGCATCCATCCACATCTCCATTTACATCCTCATCTACACATCTATTTCTACATGCATACATCCACATCCCATGCATACATCCACCTCCACATTCACACTCACATCCATACATCTACATCTACATGCAACATCCACATCTCCATGCATAATAAAATTCTTTTAATTAATCTAGGATGATAGTTCCTAGAATATGGTAGGAATTTCTCTTTTTATACTTTGAATGAATTTATTTTATGCGTAATTTCTATAAAAATTTTGCCATAGCTCCGCTACTATGACTGATAAATCTCAATTTTTTTCTAAGGGATAAAGCTCATTATTAAAGAAATAATTAGAATGGTCTCTAATTGGATCATCAATCCATAATGGTCTCTAATTGGATCATTAAGAAAACAATTAGAATGGTCTCTAATTGGATCATCAATCCATAATGGATTGAATCATCAATGTGCATAAACTAAAACCATAACAAAAAGCCATTAATTTGGCCTCAAGCATAGCTTAATCTTGGATTAAGGAAAAGCTTTATGAAAAGCTTCATTTGGATTGAGAATGGGTCATGAGTATGACCATTTCTTGAGTGAGAGAGAGAAATTATGAAAACCATTAGAATTTAAATATAAGTGGAAATTAACTTCTATAGCATTTATTAAATTATGTAACTCTTCACTACTATTCACCAATTAACTTCAATAGCATTTAAAAAAACCATACCAATTAAACTTCTCAAGCTTGAGAGGGGTTGAGAAGAGAGAATCATTGAGAAATCATAGAAAAGATCAAAATTCAATATACTTACCTTATGATTTGCTTGATTCTTTATTCACGGTAGAGGCCCCCAACCAATCAATTGGTTTAGTATGTTGATGGAGCCACCAATGGGGATTGAAGAAAGAGAGAAGTATCAAAAACTAGTGAATTATTAAAGAATTCACAGTTCTTGGCTTAGGTGGAGTAGAGTAACAAAGCATAAGACTCTATATATTTTGGCTTAGGTGGAGTAGAGTGACAAAGCATAAGACACTATATTTTTTCAACAAGGGGAGGCTTCTATTTATAGGAAAATTTGAGCTCCTAACCAAACAAACTGATTCTAGAATTTTCCAAGTCAGTTTGGTTGAATTTAGACTAGATTTAGACCTAGTTTGGTTACTTTTTTATTCGGTTTGGTTCCATTTTGATTTGGTTTGGTTCAAGAGAGATGAGAGATAAAAATATCACATTATTTTTGAGTTTAAAACTCATTCAAGCATGTGAAATATGCACCTCCTTTAAAGAATTCCCCTTCCTTACATATGTGTCAAAATTTTATTGCTCATAGTTTTTTACTAATAAACCTTGTACATTTTCAACTCTTCATCTTATGTGAAATATGCACCTCCTTTAAAGAACTCCTCTTCCTTACATATGTGTCATAGTTTTTTTTACTAATAAGCCTTGTACATTTTCAACTCTTCATCTTATGTGAAATATGCACCTCCTTTAAAGAACTCCCCTTCCTTACATATGTGTTTATTTACTAATAAACCTTGTACATTTTCAACTCTTCATCTTATGTGAAATATGCACCTCCTTTAAAGAACTCTCCTTCCTTACATATGTGTTTATTTACTAATAAACCTTGTACATTTTCAACTCTTCATCTTATGTGAGCATTTACTCATTTTTGGGTATCTTCTTTTACAAATTGGATTTATCTCCTCCCTACACATGGATTGATGCTATTGGCCCATAGGAACCTTAATTGGACCATAATCTAAAAATTTCTGAAAATCTAGACCCTTAGACTAAGGTTCTTTATACTTATTTCCATTTAATTCCAATTGCACATTGGAAAATTCTTTTTGAATTTCTATTTCAGGGGAACTTATTTTAATAAGATGAGTTAATTTTCTATCCAAAAATATTCATAATCTGAATATTCTCTCTCTAGCATATTTTCTCTCTCTAGGTTAAAACAGCCACAAACAAGATCTCTTATATTTCAGAAAAGGAATTGATTACAGGGGAATATACTAGACATCAAAAAGGGGTTGGGGGAGGAATCTTACAAGAGACTTGTGCTAGGAAAGTTGCTCTATGTCCACATCACTCCGTGCATGGAATTGGGCATCACAATCAATTCTCCGAGCACGTCAAAGTTGGGTCCTAGTGAAGATAGTGCAAAATCGCCATAACAGAGTTTCGGATCCGAAATGAGTCCGAATCGCATCTGAACACAACAAGAAAGATCCGGGTTGTTTGCCACACAATTGTCCATGCATGATTTGAATTTCATGCCTCTTCCGTGCCATTTGGGCCACTGTTGGAAATTTCCACCATTTGCCACGCTCGTGCATCTTTTTCAAGAACCCGTATTCAGACAGTTAGAAGTTGAGGATCTGGGACCCCATCAGAGAATGGACCACACGGACTTCTGCTAAGGAAGTTGCTCTATGTTCACATCACTCCGTGCATGGATTTGGGCATCGCAATCACTTCTCGCAGCGCGTCAAAGTTGGGTCCCGGCGAAGATAGTGCAAAATCGCTGACGAGCGAGAGGCTACGTAATGACTCCTCCATACCACAAGTAGACCGCATGAGGGCATTGCGGTTTGCTAGGAACATTGCAGAGCACCGGTAGTCTATGGTGCAAATTTTGTTACGGTTTTTCGAGTCCCCCTTGGTTTCAAGGACCATGAAGTCATACGTTATTACCAATTTCCTTAGATTGATATGCTTCCCTTGGTAGGTTTGATTGGCGAGGGAGCTTTGTAATACCTTCAAATATAGTTTTTTTGATGACTCGAATTGTATCCCAAAAATTTATGATGCTTTGTAATACTCAAAGTCGAAAGATGTTGATTTTTAAAATATGACATGTTTTGTATTCCACATGTTCGGATCCGAAATGAGTCCGAATCGCATCTGAACACAACAAGAAAGATCAAGGTTGCTTGCCACACATTTGTCCATGCATGATTCGAATTTCATGCGTCTTCGGCACTCTTTGGGCCACTACTGGAAATTTCCGCCATTTGCCATGCTCGTGCATCTTTTTCGAGAACCCGAATTTGTACAGTTAGAAGTTGAGGATCTAGGACCCCATCAGAGAACGGACCACACGGACTTCTGTTAGGGAAGTTGCTCTATGTCCACATCACTCCGTGCATGGATTTGGGCATCGCAATCACTTCTCCCACCGCGTCAAAGTTGGGTCCCGGCGTAGATAGTGTAGATCGCCATAACAGAGTTTCGGGTCCTAAATGAGTCCGAATCGCATCTGAACACAACAAGAAAGATCCAAGTTGCTTGCCACACATTTGCCCATGCATGATTCGATTTTCATGCCTCTTCGGCGCCGTTTGGGCCACGGTTGGAAATTTTTGCCATTTGGCACGCTCGTGCATCTTTTTCGAGAACCCGGATTCGGACAATCAGAGGTTGAGGATCCAGGACCCCATCAGAGAACAGACCACACGGACTTGTGCTAGGGAAGTTGCTCTATGTGCACATCACTCCGTGCATGGATTTGGGCATCGCAATCACTTCTCGCAGCGCGTCAAAGTTGGGTCCCGACGAAGATAGTGCAAAATCGCTATAACAGAGTTTCGGATCCGAAATGAGTCCGAATCGCATCTGAACACAACAAGAAAGATACGGGTTGCTTGCCACACATTTGTCCATGCATGATTCAAATTTCATGTCTCTTCAGCACCGTTTGGGCCACGGTTGGAAATCTTTGTCATTTGGCACGCTCGTGCATCTTTTTCGAGAACCCGGATTCGGACAGTTAGAAGTTGAGGATCCGAGACCCCATCAAAGAACGCACCACACAGACTTATGCAGGGGTGTTTCTCTATGTCCACATCACTCCGTGCATGGATTTAGGCATCACAATCAATTCTCCTAGCGCGTCAAGTTTGGGTCCCGATGAAGATAGTGCAAAATCGCCATCACAGAGTTTCGGGTCCGAATCGCATCTGAACACAACAATAAAGATCCGGGTTGCTTGCCACACATTTGTCCATGCATTATTTGAATTTCATGCCTCTTCGGCGCCGTTTGGGCCACTGTTGGAAATTCTTGCCATTTGCTACGCTCGTGCATCTTTTTCGAGAATCCAGATTCGGACAGTTAGAAGTTGAGGATCCGGGACCCCATCAGAGAAAAGACCACACGGACTTGCTCTATGTCCACATCACTCCGTGCATGGATTTGGGCATCGCAATCACTTCTCCTATCGCGTCAAAGTTGGGTCCCGGCGAAGATAGTGCAAAATCGCCATAACAAAGTTTTGGGTCCTAAATGAGTCCGAATCGCATCTGAACATAACAAGAAAGATCCTGGTTGCTTACCACACATTTTTCCATGGATGATTTGATTTTCATGCCTCCTCCACGCCGTTTGGGCCATGGTTGGCATTTCTGCCATTTGGCACGCTCGTGCATCTTTTTCGAGAACCCAGATTCGGACAGTTAGAAGTTGAGGATCCGGGACCCCATCAGAGAACGGACCACACGGACTTGTGCTAGGGAAGTTGCTCTATGTCCACATCACTCCGTGCATGGATTTGGGCATCACAATCAATTCTCCGAGCACGTCAAAGTTGGGTCCTAGTGAAGATAGTGCAAAATCGCCATAATAGAGTTTCGGATCCAAAATGAGTCCGAATCGCATCTGAACACAACAAGAAAGATTCGGGTTGTTTGCCACACAATTGTCCATGCATGATTCGAATTTCATGCCTCTTCCGCGCCATTTGGGCCACTGTTGGAAATTTCCACCATTTGCCACGCTCGTGCATCTTTTTCAAGAACCCGTATTCAGACAGTTAGAAGTTGAGGATCTGGGACCCCATCAGAGAATGGACCACACGGACTTCTGCTAAGGAAGTTGCTCTATGTCCACATCACTCCGTGCATGGATTTGGGCATCGCAATCACTTCTCGCAGTGCATCAAAGTTGGTTCCCGGCGAAGATAGTGCAAAATCGCTGACGAGCAAGAGGCTACGTAATGACTCCTCCATACCACAAGTAGACCGCATGAGGGCATTGCGGTTTTCTAGGAACATTGCAGAGCACCGGTAGTCTATGGTGCAAATTTTGTTACGGTTTTTCGAGTCCCCCTTGGTTTCAAGGACCATGAAGTCAAACGTTATTACTAATTTCCTTAGATTGATATGCTTCCCTTGGTAGGTTTGATTGGCGAGGGAGCTTTGTAATACCTTCAAATATAGTTTTTTTGATGACTCGAATTGTATCCCAAAAATTTATGATGCTTTGTAATACTCAAAGAAGTCGAAAGATGTTGATTTTTGAAATATGACATGTTTTGTATTCCACATGTTCGGATCCGAAATGAGTCCGAATCGCATCTGAACACAAGAAGAAAGATCTGGGTTGCTTGCCACACATTTGTCCATGCATGATTCGAATTTCATGCGTCTTCGGCACTCTTTGGGCCACTATTGGAAATTTCTGCCATTTGCCATGCTCGTGCATCTTTTTCGAGAACCCGAATTCGTACAGTTAGAAGTTGAGGATCTAGGACCCCATCAGAGAACGGACCACACGGACTTCTGTTAGGGAAGTTGCTCTATGTCCACATCACTCCGTGCATGGATTTGGGCATCGCAATCACTTCTCCCACCGCGTCAAAGTTGGGTCCCGACGAAGATAGTGTAGATCGCCATAACAGAGTTTCGGGTCCTAAATGAGTCCGAATCGCATCTGAACACAACAAGAAAGATCCAAGTTGCTTGCCACACATTTTCCCATGCATGATTCGATTTTCATGCCTCTTCGGTGCCGTTTGGGCCACGGTTGGAAATTTTTGCCATTTGGCACGCTCGTGCATCTTTTTCGAGAACCCGGATTCGGACAATCAGAGGTTGAGGATCCAGGACCCCATCAGAGAACAGACCACACGGACCTATGCTAGGAAAGTTGCTCTATGTGCACATCACTCCGTGCATGGATTTGGGCATCGCAATCACTTCTCGCAGCGCGTCAAAGTTGGGTCCCGACGAAGATAGTGCAAAATCGCCGTAACAGAGTTTCGGATCCGAAATGAGTCCGAATCGCATCTGAACACAACAAGAAAGATACGGGTTGCTTGCCACACATTTGTCCATGCATAATTCAAATTTCATGTCTCTTCAGCACCGTTTGGGCCACGGTTGGAAATTTTTGCCATTTGGCACGCTCGTGCATCTTTTTCGAGAACCCGGATTCGGACAGTTAGAAGTTGAGGATCCGGGACGCCATCAAAGAACGCACCACACAGACTTATGCTAGGGATGTTGCTCTATGTCCACATCACTTCGTGCATGGATTTGGGCATCACAATCAATTCTCCCAGCGCGTCAAGTTTGGGTCCCGACGAAGATAGTGCAAAATCGCCATCACAGAGTTTCGGGTCCGAATCGCATCTGAACACAACAATAAAGATCCGGGTTGCTTGCCACACATTTGTCCATGCATGATTTGAATTTCATGCCTCTTCGGCGCCGTTTGGGCCACTGTTGGAAATTTTTGCCATTTGCTACGCTCGTGCATCTTTTTCCAGAATCCAGATTCGGACAGTTAGAAGTTGAGGATCCGGGACCCCATCAGAGAAAAGACCACACGGACTTGCTCTATGTCCACATCACTCCGTGCATGGATTTGGGCATCGCAATCACTTCTCCTATCGCGTCAAAGTTGGGTCCCGGCGAAGATAGTGCAAAATCGCCATAACAAAGTTTTGGGTCCTAAATGAGTCGGAATCGCATCTGAACATAACAAGAAAGATCCTGGTTGCTTACCACACATTTTTCCATGGATGATTTGATTTTCATGCCTCTTCCGCGCCGTTTGGGCCATGGTTGGCATTTCTGCCATTTGGCACGCTCGTGCATCTTTTTCGAGAACCCAGATTCGGACAGTTAGAAGTTGAGGATCCGGGACCCCATCAGAGAACGGACGACACGGACTTGTGCTAGGGAAGTTGCTTTATGTCCACATCACTCTGTGCATGGATTTGGGCATCGCAATCACTTCTCGCAGCGCGTCAAAGTTGGGTCTCGACGGCGAAGACAGTGCAAAATCGCCATAACAGAGTTTCAGATCCGAAATGAGTCCGAATCGCATCTGAACACAACAAGAAAGATCCGGGTTGCTTGCCACACATTTGTTCATGCATGATTCGAATTTCATGTCTCTTCAGCACCGTTTGGGCCACGGTTGGAAATTTCCGCCATTTGGCACGCTCGTGCATTTTTTTCGAGAACCCGGATTCGGACAGTTAGAAGTTGAGGATCCGCGACCGCATCAGAGACTTGTGCTAGGGAAGTTGCTCTATGTCCACATCACTCCGTGCATGGATTTGGGCATCACAATCAATTCTCCGAGCACGTCAAAGTTGGGTCCTAGTGAAGATAGTGCAAAATTGCCATAATAGAGTTTCGGATCCGAAATGAGTCCGAATCGCATCTAAACACAACAAGAAAGATCCGGGTTGTTTGCCACACAATTGTCCATGCATGATTTGAATTTCATGCCTCTTCCGCGCCATTTGGGCCACTGTTGGAAATTTCCACCATTTGCCACGCTCGTGCATCTTTTTCAAGAACCCGTATTCAGACAGTTAGAAGTTGAGGATCTGGGACCCCATCAGAGAATGGACCACACGGACTTCTGCTAAGGAAGTTGCTCTATATCCACATCACTCCGTGCATGGATTTGGGCATCGCAATCACTTCTCGCAGCGCGTCAAAGTTGGGTCCCGGCGAAGATAGTGCAAAATCGCTGACGAGCGAGAGGCTACGTAATGACTCCTCCATACCACAAGTAGACCGCATGAGGGCATTGCGGTTTGCTAGGAACATTGCAGAGCACCGGTAGTCTATGGTGCAAATTTTGTTACGGTTTTTCGAGTCCCCCTTGGTTTCAAGGACCATGAAGTCAAACGTTATTACCAATTTCCTTAGATTGATATGCTTCCCTTGGTAGGTTTGATTGGCGAGGGAGCTTTGTAATACCTTCAAATATAGTTTTTTTGATGACTCGAATTGTATCCCAAAAATTTATGATGCTTTGTAATACTCAAAGAAGTCGAAAGATGTTGATTTTTAAAATATGACATGTTTTGTATTCCACATGTTCGGATCCGAAATGAGTCCGAATCGCATCTGAACACAACAAGAAAGATCTGGGTTGCTTGCCACACATTTGTCCATGCATGATTCGAATTTCATGCGTCTTCGGCACTCTTTGGGCCACTATTGGAAATTTCTGCCATTTGCCATGCTCGTGCATCTTTTTCGAGAACCCGAATTCGTACAGTTAGAAGTTGAGGATCTAGGACCCCATCAGAGAACGGACCACACGGACTTCTGTTAGGGAAGTTGCTCTATGTCCACATCACTCCGTGCATGGATTTGGGCATCGCAATCACTTCTCCCACCGCGTCAAAGTTGGGTCCCGACGAAGATAGTGTAGATCGCCATAATAGAGTTTCGGGTCCTAAATGAGTCCGAATCGCATCTGAACACAACAAGAAAGATCCAAGTTGCTTGCCACACATTTGCCCATGCATGATTCGATTTTCATGCCTCTTCGGTGCCGTTTGGGCCACGGTTGGAAATTTTTGCCATTTGGCACGCTCGTGCATCTTTTTCGAGAACCCGGATTCGGACAATCAGAGGTTGAGGATCGAGGACCCCATCAGAGAACAGACCACACGGACTTGTGCTAGGGAAGTTGCTCTATGTGCACATCACTCCGTGCATGGATTTGGGCATCGCAATCACTTCTCGCAGCGCGTCAAAGTTGGGTCCCGACGAAGATAGTGCAAAATCGCCATAACAGAGTTTCGGATCCGAAATGAGTCCGAATCGCATCTGAACACAACAAGAAAGATACGGGTTGCTTGCCACACATTTGTCCATGCATAATTCAAATTTCATGTCTCTTCAGCACCGTTTGGGCCACGGTTGGAAATTTTTGCCATTTGGCACGCTCGTGCATCTTTTTCGAGAACCCGGATTCGGACAGTTAGAAGTTGAGGATCCGGGACGCCATCAAAGAACGCACCACACAGACTTATGCTAGGGATGTTGCTCTATGTCCACATCACTTCGTGCATGGATTTGGGCATCACAATCAATTCTCCCAGCGCGTCAAGTTTGGGTCCCGACGAAGATAGTGCAAAATCGCCATCACAGAGTTTCGGGTCCGAATCGCATCTGAACACAACAATAAAGATCCGGGTTGCTTGCCACACATTTGTCCATGCATGATTTGAATTTCATGCCTCTTCGGCGCCGTTTGGGCCACTGTTGGAAATTTTTGCCATTTGCTACGCTCGTGCATCTTTTTCCAGAATCCAGATTCGGACAGTTAGAAGTTGAGGATCCGGGACCCCATCAGAGAAAAGACCACACGGACTTGCTCTATGTCCACATCACTCCGTGCATGGATTTGGGCATCGCAATCACTTCTCCTATCGCGTCAAAGTTGGGTCCCGGCGAAGATAGTGCAAAATCGCCATAACAAAGTTTTGGGTCCTAAATGAGTCCGAATCGCATCTGAACATAACAAGAAAGATCCTGGTTGCTTACCACACATTTTTCCATGGATGATTTGATTTTCATGCCTCTTCCGCGCCGTTTGGGCCATGGTTGGCATTTCTGCCATTTGGCACGCTCGTGCATCTTTTTCGAGAACCCAGATTCGGACAGTTAGAAGTTGAGGATCCGGGACCCCATCAGAGAACGGACGACACGGACTTGTGCTAGGGAAGTTGCTTTATGTCCACATCACTCTGTGCATGGATTTGGGCATCGCAATCACTTCTCGCAGCGCGTCAAAGTTGGGTCTCGACGGCGAAGACAGTGCAAAATCGCCATAACAGAGTTTCAGATCCGAAATGAGTCCGAATCGCATCTGAACACAACAAGAAAGATCCGGGTTGCTTGCCACACATTTGTTCATGCATGATTCGAATTTCATGTCTCTTCAGCACCGTTTGGGCCACGGTTGGAAATTTCCGCCATTTGGCACGCTCGTGCATTTTTTTCGAGAACCCGGATTCGGACAGTTAGAAGTTGAGGATCCGCGACCGCATCAGAGACTTGTGCTAGGGAAGTTGCTCTATGTCCACATCACTCCGTGCATGGATTTGGGCATCACAATCAATTCTCCGAGCACGTCAAAGTTGGGTCCTAGTGAAGATAGTGCAAAATTGCCATAATAGAGTTTCGGATCCGAAATGAGTCCGAATCGCATCTGAACACAACAAGAAAGATCCGGGTTGTTTGCCACACAATTGTCCATCCATGATTCGAATTTCATGCCTCTTCCGCGCCATTTGGGCCACTGTTGGAAATTTCCACCATTTGCCACGCTCGTGCATCTTTTTCAAGAACCCGTATTCAGACAGTTAGAAGTTGAGGATCTGGGACCCCATCAGAGAATGGACCACACGGACTTCTGCTAAGGAAGTTGCTCTATATCCACATCACTCCGTGCATGGATTTGGGCATCGCAATCACTTCTCGCAGCGCGTCAAAGTTGGGTCCCGGCGAAGATAGTGCAAAATCGCTGACGAGCGAGAGGCTACGTAATGACTCCTCCATACCACAAGTAGACCGCATGAGGGCATTGCGGTTTGCTAGGAACATTGCAGAGCACCGGTAGTCTATGGTGCAAATTTTGTTACGGTTTTTCGAGTCCCCCTTGGTTTCAAGGACCATGAAGTCAAACGTTATTACCAATTTCCTTAGATTGATATGCTTCCCTTGGTAGGTTTGATTGGCGAGGGAGCTTTGTAATACCTTCAAATATAGTTTTTTTGATGACTCGAATTGTATCCCAAAAATTTATGATGCTTTGTAATACTCAAAGAAGTCGAAAGATGTTGATTTTTGAAATATGACATGTTTTGTATTCCACATGTTCGGATCCGAAATGAGTCCGAATCGCATCTGAACACAACAAGAAAGATCTGGGTTGCTTGCCACACATTTGTCCATGCATGATTCGAATTTCATGCGTCTTCGGCACTCTTTGGGCCACTATTGGAAATTTCTGCCATTTGCCATGCTCGTGCATCTTTTTCGAGAACCCGAATTCGTACAGTTAGAAGTTGAGGATCTAGGACCCCATCAGAGAACGGACCACACGGACTTCTGTTAGGGAAGTTGCTCTATGTCCACATCACTCCGTGCATGGATTTGGGCATCGCAATCACTTCTCCCACCGCGTCAAAGTTGGGTCCCGACGAAGATAGTGTAGATCGCCATAATAGAGTTTCGGGTCCTAAATGAGTCCGAATCGCATCTGAACACAACAAGAAAGATCCAAGTTGCTTGCCACACATTTGCCCATGCATGATTCGATTTTCATGCCTCTTCGGTGCCGTTTGGGCCACGGTTGGAAATTTTTGCCATTTGGCACGCTCGTGCATCTTTTTCGAGAACCCGGATTCGGACAATCAGAGGTTGAGGATCGAGGACCCCATCAGAGAACAGACCACACGGACTTGTGCTAGGGAAGTTGCTCTATGTGCACATCACTCCGTGCATGGATTTGGGCATCGCAATCACTTCTCGCAGCGCGTCAAAGTTGGGTCCCGACGAAGATAGTGCAAAATCGCCATAACAGAGTTTCGGATCCGAAATGAGTCCGAATCGCATCTGAACACAACAAGAAAGATACGGGTTGCTTGCCACACATTTGTCCATGCATAATTCAAATTTCATCTCTCTTCAGCACCGTTTGGGCCACGGTTGGAAATTTTTGCCATTTGGCACGCTCGTGCGTCTTTTTCGAGAACCCGGATTCGGACAGTTAGAAGTTGAGGATCCGGGACGCCATCAAAGAACGCACCACACAGACTTATGCTAGGGATGTTGCTCTATGTCCACATCACTTCGTGCATGGATTTGGGCATCACAATCAATTCTCCCAGCGCGTCAAGTTTGGGTCCCGACGAAGATAGTGCAAAATCGCCATCACAGAGTTTCGGGTCCGAATCGCATCTGAACACAACAATAAAGATCCGGGTTGCTTGCCACACATTTGTCCATGCATGATTTGAATTTCATGCCTCTTCGGCGCCGTTTGGGCCACTGTTGGAAATTTTTGCCATTTGCTACGCTCGTGCATCTTTTTCAAGAATCCAGATTCGGACAGTTAGAAGCTGAGGATCCGGGACCCCATCAGAGAAAAGACCACACGGACTTTCTCTATGTCCACATCACTCCGTGCATGGATTTGGGCATCGCAATCACTTCTCCTATCGCGTCAAAGTTGGGTCCCGGCGAAGATAGTGCAAAATCGCCATAACAAAGTTTTGGGTCCTAAATGAGTCCGAATCGCATCTGAACATAACAAGAAAGATCCTGGTTGCTTACCACACATTTTTCCATGGATGATTTGATTTTCATGCCTCTTCCGCGCCGTTTGGGCCATGGTTGGAAATTTCTGCCATTTGGCACGCTCGTGCATCTTTTTCGAGAACCCAGATTCGGACAGTTAGAAGTTGAGGATCCGGGACCCCATCAGAGAACGGACCACACGGACTTGTGCTAGGGAAGTTGCTTTATGTCCACATCACTCTGTGCATGGATTTGGGCATCGCAATCACTTCTCGCAGCGCATCAAATTTGGGTCTGGACGGCGAAGACAGTGCAAAATCGCCATAACAGAGTTTCAGATCCGAAATGAGTCCGAATCGCATCTGAACACAACAAGAAAGATCCGAGTTGCTTGCTACACATTTGTTCATGCATGATTCGAATTTCATGCCTCTTCAGCACCGTTTGGGCCACGGTTGGAAATTTCCACCATTTGGCACGCTCGTGCATTTTTTTCGAGAACCCGGATTCGGACAGTTAGAAGTTGAGGATCCGCGACCCCATCAGAGACTTGTGGTAGGGAAGTTGCTCTATGTCCACATCACTCCGTGCATGGATTTGGGCATCACAATCAATTCTCCGAGCACGTCAAAGTTGGGTCCTAGTGAAGATAGTGCAAAATCGCCATAATAGAGTTTCGGATCCGAAATGAGTCCGAATCACATCTAAACACAACAAGAAAGATTCGGGTTGTTTGCCACACAATTGTCCATGCATGATTCGAATTTCATGCCTCTTCCTCGCCATTTGGGCCACTGTTGGAAATTTCCACCATTTGCCACGCTCGTGCATCTTTTTCAAGAACCCGTATTCAGACAGTTAGAAGTTGAGGATCTGGGACCCCATCAGAGAATGGACCACACGGACTTCTGCTAAGGAAGTTGCTCTATGTCCACATCACTCCATGCATGGATTTGGGCATCGCAATCACTTCTCGCAGCGCGTCAAAGTTGGGTCCCGACGAAGATAGTGCAAAATCGCTGACGAGCGAGAGGCTACGTAATGACTCCTCCATACCACAAGTAGACCGCATGAGGGCATTGCGGTTTGCTAGGAACATTGCAGAGCACCGGTAGTCTATGGTGCAAATTTTGTTACGGTTTTTCGAGTCCCCCTTGGTTTCAAGGACCATGAAGTCAAACGTTATTACCAATTTCCTTAGATTGATATGCTTCCCTTGGTAGGTTTGATTGGCGAGGGAGCTTTGTAATACCTTCAAATATAGTTTTTTTGATGACTCGAATTGTATCCCAAAAATTTATGATGCTTTGTAATACTCAAAGAAGTCGAAAGATGTTGATTTTTGAAATATGACATGTTTTGTATTCCACATGTTCGGATCCGAAATGAGTCCGAATCGCATCTGAACACAACAAGAAAGATCTGGGTTGCTTGCCACACATTTGTCCATGCATGATTCGAATTTCATGCGTCTTCGGCACTCTTTGGGCCACTATTGGAAATTTCTGCCATTTGCCATGCTCGTGCATCTTTTTCGAGAACCCGAATTCGTACAGTTAGAAGTTGAGGATCTAGGACCCCATCAGAGAACGGACCACACGGACTTCTGTTAGGGAAGTTGCTCTATGTCCACATCACTCCGTGCATGGATTTGGGCATCGCAATCACTTCTCCCACTGCGTCAAAGTTGGGTCCCGACGAAGATAGTGTAGATCGCCATAACAGAGTTTCGGGTCCTAAATGAGTCCGAATCGCATCTGAACACCACAAGAAAGATCCAAGTTGCTTGCCACACATTTGCCCATGCATGATTCGATTTTCATGCCTCTTCGGTGCCGTTTGGGCCACGGTTGGAAATTTTTGCCATTTGGCACGCTCGTGCATCTTTTTCGAGAACCCGGATTCGGACAATCAGAGGTTGAGGATCCAGGACCCCATCAGAGAACAGACCACACGGACTTGTGCTAGGGAAGTTGCTCTATGTGCACATCACTCCGTGCATGGATTTGGGCATCGCAATCACTTCTCGCAGCGCGTCAAAGTTGGGTCCCGACGAAGATAGTGCAAAATCGCCATAACAGAGTTTCGGATCCGAAATGAGTCCGAATCGCATCTGAACACAACAAGAAAGATACGGGTTGCTTGCCACACATTTGTCCATGCATAATTCAAATTTCATGTCTCTTCAGCACTGTTTGGGCCACGGTTGGAAATTTTTGCCATTTGGCACGCTCGTGCATCTTTTTCGAGAACCCGGATTCGAACAGTTAGAAGTTGAGGATCCAGGACGCCATCAAAGAACGCACCACACAGACTTATGCTAGGGATGTTGCTCTATGTCCACATCACTTCGTGCATGGATTTGGGCATCACAATCAATTCTCCCAGCGCGTCAAGTTTGGGTCCCGACGAAGATAGTGCAAAATCGCCATCACTGAGTTTCGGGTCCGAATCGCATCTGAACACAACAATAAAGATCCGGGTTGCTTGCCACACATTTGTCGATGCATGATTTGAATTTCATGCCTCTTCGGCGCCGTTTGGGCCACTGTTGGAAATTTTTGCCATTTGCTACGCTCGTGCATCTTTTTCCAGAATCCAGATTCGGACAGTTAGAAGTTGAGGATCCGGGACCCCATCAGAGAAAAGACCACACGGACTTGCTCTATGTCCACATCACTCCGTGCATGGATTTGGGCATCGCAATCACTTCTCCTATCGCGTCAAAGTTGGGTCCCGGCGAAGATAGTGCAAAATCGCCATAACAAAGTTTTGGGTCCTAAATGAGTCCGAATCGCATCTGAACATAACAAGAAAGATCCTGGTTGCTTACCACACATTTTTCCATGGATGATTTGATTTTCATGCCTCTTCCGCGCCGTTTGGGCCATGGTTGGCATTTCTGCCATTTGGCACGCTCGTGCATCTTTTTCGAGAACCCAGATTCGGACAGTTAGAAGTTGAGGATCCGGGACCCCATCAGAGAACGGACCACACGGACTTGTGCTAGGGAAGTTGCTTTATGTCCACATCACTCTGTGCATGGATTTGGGCATCGCAATCACTTCTCGCAGTGCGTCAAAGTTGGGTCGCGGCAGCGAAGATAGTGCAAAATCGCCATAACAGAGTTTCAGATCCGAAATGAGTCCGAATCGCATCTGAACACAACAAGAAAGATCCCGGTTGCTTGCCACACATTTGTTCATGCATGATTCCAATTTCATGCCTCTTCAGCACCGTTTGGGCCACGGTTGGAAATTTCCGCCATTTGGCACGCTCGTGCATTTTTTTCGAGAACCCAGATTCGGACAGTTAGAAGTTGAGGATCCGCGACCCCATCAGAGACTTGTGCTAGGGAAGTTGCTCTATGTCCACATCACTCCATGCATGGATTTGGGCATCACATTCAATTCTCCGAGCACGTCAAAGTTGGGTCCTAGTGAAGATAGTGCAAAATCGCCATAATAGAGTTTCGGATCCGAAATGAGTCCGAATCGCATCTGAACACAACAAGAAAGATTCGGGTTGTTTGCCACACAATTGTCCATGCATGATTCGAATTTCATGCCTCTTCCGCGCCATTTGGGCCACTGTTGGAAATTTCCACCATTTGCCACGCTCGTGCATCTTTTTCAAGAACCCGTATTCAGACAGTTAGAAGTTGAGGATCTGGGACCCCATCAGAGAATGGACCACACGGACTTCTGCTAAGGAAGTTGCTCTATGTCCACATCACTCCGTGCATGGATTTGGGCATCGCAATCACTTCTCGCAGCGCGTCAAAGTTGGGTCCCGACGAAGATAGTGCAAAATCGCTGACGAGCGAGAGGCTACGTAATGACTCCTCCATACCACAAGTAGACCGCATGAGGGCATTGCGGTTTGCTAGGAACATTGCAGAGCACCGGTAGTCTATGGTGCAAATTTTGTTACGGTTTTTCGAGTCCCCCTTGGTTTCAAGGACCATGAAGTCAAACGTTATTTCCAATTTCCTTAGATTGATATGCTTCCCTTGGTAGGTTTGATTGGCGAGGGAGCTTTGTAATACCTTCAAATATAGTTTTTTTGATGACTCGAATTGTATCCCAAAAGTTTATGATGCTTTGTAATACTCAAAGAAGTCGAAAGATGTTGATTTTTGAAATATGACATGTTTTGTATTCCACATGTTCGGATACGAAATGAGTCCGAATCGCATCTGAACACAACAAGAAAGATCTGGGTTGCTTGCCACACATTTGTCCATGCATGATTCGAATTTCATGCGTCTTCGGCACTCTTTGGGCCACTATTGGAAATTTCTGCCATTTGCCATGCTCGTGCATCTTTTTCGAGAACCCGAATTTGTACAGTTAGAAGTTGAGGATCTGGGACCCCATCAGAGAACGGACCACACGGACTTTTGTTAGGGAAGTTGCTCTATGTCCACATCACTCCGTGCATGGATTTGGGCATCGCAATCACTTCTCCTACCGCGTCAAAGTTGGGTCCCGACGAAGATAGTGTAGATCGCCATAACAGAGTTTCGGGTCCTAAATGAGTCCGAATCGCATCTGAACACAACAAGAAAGATCCAAGTTGCTTGCCACACATTTGCCCATGCATGATTCGATTTTCATGCCTCTTCGGCGCCGTTTGGGCCACGGTTGGAAATTTTTACCATTTGGCACGCTCGTGCATCTTTTTCGAGAACCCGGATTCGGACAATCAGAGGTTGAGGATCCAGGACCCCATCAGAGAACAGACCACACGGACTTGTGCTAGGGAAGTTGCTCTATGTGCACATCACTCCGTGCATGGATTTGGGCATCGCAATCACTTCTCGTAGCGCGTCAAAGTTGGGTCCCGACGAAGATAGTGCAAAATCGCCATAACAGAGTTTCGGATCCGAAATGAGTCCGAATCGCATGTGAACACAACAAGAAAGATACGGGTTGCTTGCCACACATTTGTCCATGCATGATTCAAATTTCATGTCTCTTCAGCACCGTTTGGGCCACGGTTGGAAATTTTTGACATTTGGCACGCTAGTGCATCTTTTTCGAGAACCCGGATTCGGACAGTTAGAAGTTGAGGATCCGGGACGCCATCAAAGAACGCACCACACAGACTTATGCTAGGGATGTTGCTCTATGTCCACATCACTCCGTGCATGGATTTGGGCATCACAATCAATTCTCCCAGCGCGTCAAGTTTGGGTCCCGACGAAGATAGTGCAAAATCGCCATCACAGAGTTTCGGGTCCGAATCGCATCTGAACACAACAATAAAGATCCGGGTTGCTTGCCACACATTTGTCCATGCATGATTTGAATTTCATGCCTCTTCGGCACCGTTTGGGCCACTGTTGGAAATTTTTGCCATTTGCTACGCTCGTGCATCTTTTTCGAGAATCCAGATTCGGACAGTTAGAAGTTGAGGATCCGGGACCCCATCAGAGAAAGGACCACACGGACTTGCTCTATGTCCACATCACTCTGTGCATGGATTTGGGCATCGCAATCACTTCTCCTATCGTGTCAAAGTTGGGTCCCGGCGAAGATAGTGCAAAATCGCCATAACAGAGTTTTGGGTCCTAAATGAGTCCGAATCGCATCTGAACATAACAAGAAAGATCCTCGTTGCTTACCACACATTTTTCCATGCATGATTTGATTTTCATGCCTCTTCCGCGTCGTTTGGGCCATGGTTGGAAATTTCTGCCATTTGGCACGATCGTGCATCTTTTTCGAGAACCTCGGACAGTTAGAAGTTGAGGATCCGGGACCCCATCAGAGAATGGACCACACGGACTTGTGCTAGGGAAGTTCCTCTATGTCCACATCACTCTGTGCATGGATTTGGGCATCGCAATCACTTCTCGCAGTGCGTCAAAGTTGGGTCGCGGCAGCGAAGATAGTGCAAAATTGCCATAACAGAGTTTCAGATCCGAAATGAGTCCGAATCGCATCTGAACACAACAAGAAAGATCCCGGTTGCTTGCCACACATTTGTTCATGCATGATTCGAATTTCATGCCTCTTCAGCATCGTTTGGGCCACGGTTGGAAATTTCCGCCATTTGGCACGCTCGTGCATTTTTTTCGAGAACCCAGATTCGGACAGTTAGAAGTTGAGGATCCGCGACCCCATCAGAGACTTGTGTTAGGGAAGTTGCTCTATGTCCACATCACTCCGTGCATGGATTTGGGCATCACAATCAATTCTTCGAGCACGTCAAAGTTGGGTCCTAGTGAAGATAGTGCAAAATCACCATAATAGAGTTTCGGATCCGAAATGAGTCCAAATCGCATCTGAACACAACAAGAAAGATTCGGGTTGTTTGCCACACAATTGTCCATGCATGATTCGAATTTCATTCCTCTTCCGCGCCATTTGGGCCACTGTTGGAAATTTCCACCATTTGCCACGCTCGTGCATCTTTTTCAAGAACCCGTATTCAGACAGTTAGAAGTTGAGGATCTGGGACCCCATCAGAGAATGGACCACACGGACTTCTGCTAAGGAAGTTGCTCTATGTCCACATCACTCCGTGCATGGATTTGGGCATCGCAATCACTTCTCGCAGCGCGTCAAAGTTGGGTCCCGGCGAAGATAGTGCAAAATCGCTGACGAGCGAGAGGCTACGTAATGACTCCTCCATACCACAAGTAGACCGCATGAGGGCATTGCGGTTTGCTAGGAACATTGCAGAGCACCGGTAGTCTATGGTGCAAATTTTGTTACGGTTTTTCGAGTCCCCCTTGGTTTCAAGGACCATGAAGTCAAACGTTATTACCAATTTCCTTAGATTGATATGCTTCCCTTGGTAGGTTTGATTGGCGAGGGAGCTTTGTAATACCTTCAAATATAGTTTTTTTGATGACTCGAATTGTATCCCAAAAATTTATGATGCTTTGTAATACTCAAAGAAGTCGAAAGATGTTGATTTTTGAAATATGACATGTTTTGTATTCCACATGTTCGGATCGGAAATGAGTCCAAATCGCATCTGAACACAAGAAGAAAGATCTGGGTTGCTTGCCACACATTTGTCCATGCATGATTCGAATTTCATGCGTCTTCGGCACTCTTTGGGCCACTATTGAAAATTTCTGCCATTTGCCATGCTCGTGCATCTTTTTCGAGAACCCGAATTCGTACAGTTAGAAGTTGAGGATCTCGGACCCCATCAGAGAACGGACCACATGGACTTTTGTTAGGGAAGTTGCTCTATGTCCACATCACTCCGTGCATGGATTTGGGCATCGCAATCACTTCTCCCACCGCGTCAAAGTTGGGTCCCGACGAAGATAGTGTAGATCGCCATAACAGAGTTTCGGGTCCTAAATGAGTCCGAATCGCATCTGAACACAACAAGAAAGATCCAAGGATCTTGCCACACATTTGCCCATGCATGATTCGATTTTCATGCCTCTTCGGCGCCGTTTGGGCCACGGTTGGAAATTTTTGCCATTTGGCACGCTCGTGCATCTTTTTCGAGAACCCGGATTCGGACAATCAGAGGTTGAGGATCCAGGACCCCATCAGAGAACAGACCACACGGACTTGTGCTAGGGAAGTTGCTCTATGTGCACATCACTTCGTGCATGGATTTGGGCATCGCAATCACTTCTCGCAGCGCGTCAAAGTTGGGTCCCGACGAAGATAGTGCAAAATCGCCATAACAAAGTTTCGGATCCGAAATGAGTCCGAATCGCATGTGAACACAACAAGAAAGATACGGGTTGCTTGCCACACATTTGTCCATGCATGATTCAAATTTCATGTCTCTTCAGCACCGTTTGGGCCACGGCTGGAAATTTTTACCATTTGGCACGCTCGTGCATCTTTTTGGAGAACCCGGATTCGGACAGTTAGAAGTTGAGGATCCGGGACGCCATCAAAGAACGCACCACACAAACTTATGCTAGGGATGTTGCTCTATGTCCACATCACTCCGTGCATGGATTTGGGCATCACAATCAATTCTCCCAGCGCGTCAAGTTTGGGTCCCGACGAAGATAGTGCAAAATCGCCATCACAGAGTTTCGGGTCCGAATCGCATCTGAACACAACAATAAAGATCCGGGTTGCTTGCCACACATTTGTCCATGCATGATTTGAATTTCATGCCTCTTCGGCGCCGTTTGGGCCACTGTTGGAAATTTTTGCCATTTCCTACGCTCGTGCATCTTTTTCGAGAATCCAGATTCGGACAGTTAGAAGTTGAGGATCTGGGACCCCATCAGAGAAAGGACCACACGGACTTGCTCTATGTCCACATCACTCTGTGCATGGATTTGGGCATCGCAAACACTTCTCCTATCGCGTCAAAGTTGGGTCCCGGCGAAGATAGTGCAAAATCGTCATAACAGAGTTTTGGGTCCTAAATGAGTCCGAATCGCATCTGAACATAACAAGAAAGATCCTCGTTGCTTACCACACATTTTTCCATGCATGATTTGATTTTCATGCCTCTTCCGCGCCGTTTGGGCCATGGTTGGAAATTTCTGCCATTTGGCACGCTCGTGCATCTTTTTCGAGAACCCAGATTCGGACAGTTAGAAGTTGAGGGTCCGGGACCCCATCAGAGAATGGACCACACGGACTTGTGCTAGGGAAGTTCCTCTATGTCCACATCACTATGTGCATGGATTTGGGCATCGCAATCACTTCTCGCAGTGCGTCAAAGTTGGGTCGCGGCAGCGAAGATAGTGCAAAATCGCCATAATAGAGTTTCAGATCCGAAATGAGTCCGAATCACATCTAAACACAACAAGAAATATCCGGGTTGCTTGCCACACATTTGTTCATGCATGATTCGAATTTCATGCCTCTTCAGCACCGTTTGGGCCATGGTTGGAAATTTCCGCCATTTGGCACGCTCGTGCATTTTTTCAAGAACCCAAATTCAGACAGTTAGAAGTTGAGGATCCGCGACCCCATCAGAGAACTGCCACACAGACTTGTGCTAGGAAAGTTGCTCTATGTCCACATCACTCCGTGCGTGGATTTGGGCATCACAATCAATTCTCCCAGCTTGCAAAGTTGGGTCCCAGTGAAGATAGTGCAAAATCGCCATAACAGAGTTTCGGATCCGAAATGAATCCGAATCGCATCTGAACACAACAAGAAAGATCCGGGTTTTTTGCCACACAATTGTCCATGCATGATTCGAATTTCATGCCTCTTCCGCGCCGTTTGGGCCACTGTTGGAAATTTCCACCATTTACCACGTGCGTGCATCTTTTTCAAGAACCCGCATTCAGACAGTTAGAAGTTGAGGATCTGGGACCCCATCAGAGAACGGACCACACAGACTTGTGCTAAGGAAGTTACTCTAAGTCCACATCACTCCGTGCATGGATTTGGGCATCGCAATCACTTCTCGCAGCGCGTCAAAGTTGGGTCCCGGGCGAAGATAGTGCAAAATCGCCATAACAGTGTTTAGGACTCGAAACTCTGTTATGGCGATTTTGCACTATCTTCCCCGGGACCCAACTTTAACGCATTGGAAGAATTGATTGTGATGCCCAAATCCATGCACGGAGTGATGTGGACATACAGCAACTTTCCTAGAACAAGTCCTTGTGGTCTGTTCTCTGATGGGGTCCCGGATCCTCAACTTCTAATTGTCCGAATCCTGGTTCTCGAAAAAGATGCACGAGCGTGGCAAATGGTGGAAATTTCCAACAGTTGCCCAAACGGCACCAAAGAGGCATGAAATTCAAATCATGCATGGACAAATGTGTGGCAAGCAACCCAGATCTTTATTGTTGTGTTGAGATGCGATTCGGACCCGAAACTCTGTGATGGCGATTTTGCACTATCTTCGTCTCGGGACCCAAATTTGACGCGCTGGGAGAATTGATTGTGATGCCCAAATCCATGCACCGAGTGATGTGGACATAGAGCAACATCCCTAGCATAAGTCCATGTGGTCCGTTCTTTGATGGGTTCCCGGATCCTCAACTTCTAACTGTCCGAATCCGGGTTCTCGAAAAAGATGCACGAGCATGCCAAATGGCAAAAATTTCCAACCATGGCCCAATGTGCTAGGGAAGTTGCTCTATGTCCACATCACTTCGTGCATGGATATGGGCATCATAATCAATTCTCCGAGCGCGTCAAAGTTGGGTCCCGGCAGCAAAGATAGTGCAAAATCGCCATAACAGAGTTTCGGGTCCGAAATGAGTTCGAATCGCATCTCAACACAACAAGAAAGATTTGCGTTGCTTGCCACACATTTGTCCATGCATGATTTGAATTTCATGCCTCTTTGGTGCC
The DNA here is from genome assembly GCF_041138505.1 of Cibotium barometz. NCBI lineage: Eukaryota > Viridiplantae > Streptophyta > Polypodiopsida > Cyatheales > Cibotiaceae > Cibotium > Cibotium barometz. The sequence goes on from NC_141110.1 coordinate 24,316,611, forward strand.
GTTTGGGCCACTGTTGGAAATTTGCACCATTTGCCACGCTCGTGCATCTTTTTCGAGAACCAGGATTCGGACAATTAGAAGTTGAGGATCCGGGACCCCATCAGAGAACAGACCACAAGGACTTGTTCTAGGAAAGTTGCTGTATGTCCACACCACTCCGTGCATGGATTTGGGCATCACAATCAATTCTCCCAATGCGTCAAAGTTGGGTCCCGGGGAAGATAGTGCAAAATCGCCATAACAGAGTTTCGGATCCGAAATGAGTCCGAATCGCATCTGAACACAACAAGAAAGATACGGGTTGCTTGCCACACATTTGTCCATGCATGATTCAAATTTCATGTCTCTTCAGCACCGTTTGGGCCACGGTTGGAAATTTTTGCCATTTGGCACGCTCGTGCATCTTTTTGGAGAACCCGGATTCGGACAGTTAGAAGTTGAGGATCCGCGACGCCATCAAAGAACGCACCACACAGACTTATGCTAGGGATGTTGCTCTATGTCCACATCACTCCGTGCATGGATTTGGGCATCACAATCAATTCTCCCAGCGCGTCAAGTTTGGGTCCCGACGAAGATAGTGCAAAATCGCCATCACAGAGTTTCGGGTCCGAATCGCATCTGAACACAACAATAAAGATGCGGGTTGCTTGCCACACATTTGTCTATGCATGATTTGAATTTCATGCCTCTTCGGCGCCGTTTGGGCCACTGTTGGAAATTTTTGCCATTTGCTACGCTCGTGCATCTTTTTCGAGAATCCAGATTCGGACAGTTAGAAGTTGAGGATCTGGGACCCCATCAGAGAAAGGACCACACGGACTTGCTCTATGTCCACATCACTCTGTGCATGGATTTGGGCATCGCAAACACTTCTCCTATCGCGTCAAAGTTGGGTCCCGGCGAAGATAGTGCAAAATCGCCATAACAGAGTTTTGGGTCCTAAATGAGTCCGAATCGCATCTGAACATAACAAGAAAGATCCTCGTTGCTTACCACACATTTTTCCATGCATGATTTGATTTTCATGCCTCTTCCGCGCCGTTTGGGCCATGGTTGGAAATTTCTGCCATTTGGCACGCTCGTGCATCTTTTTCGAGAACCCAGATTCGGACAGTTAGAAGTTGAGGATCCGGGACCCCATCAGAGAATGGACCACACGGACTTGTGCTAGGGAAGTTCCTCTATGTCCACATCACTCTGTGCATGGATTTGGGCATCGCAATCACTTCTCACAGTGCGTCAAAGTTGGGTCGCGGCAGCGAAGATAGTGCAAAATCGCCATAATAGAGTTTCAGATCCGAAATGAGTCCGAATCGCATCTAAACACAACAAGAAATATCCGGGTTGCTTGCCACACATTTGTTCATGCATGATTCGAATTTCATGCCTCTTCAGCACCGTTTGGGCCACGGTTGGAAATTTCCGCCATTTGGCACGCTCGTGCATTTTTTCAAGAACCCAGATTCAGACGGTTTGAAGTTGAGGATCCGCGACCCCATCAGAGAACGGCCACACAGACTTGTGCTAGGAAAGTTGCTCTATGTCCACATCACTCCGTGCGTGGATTTGGGCATCACAATCAATTCTCCCAGCTTGCAAAGTTGGGTCCCAGTGAAGATAGTGCAAAATCGCCATAACAGAGTTTCGGATCCGAAATGAGTCCGAATCACATCTGAACACAACAAGAAAGATCCGGGTTTTTTGCCACACAATTGTCCATGCATGATTCGAATTTCATGCCTCTTCCGCGCCGTTTGGGCCACTGTTGGAAATTTCCACCATTTACCACGTGCGTGCATATTTTTCAAGAACCCGCATTCAGACAGTTAGAAGTTGAGGATCTGGGACCCCATCAGAGAACGGACCACACGGACTTGTGCTAAGGAAGTTACTCTAAGTCCACATCACTCCGTGCATGGATTTGGGCATCGCAATCACTTCTCGCAGCGCGTCAAAGTTGGGTCCCGGGCGAAGATAGTGCAAAATCGCCATAACAGTGTTTAGGACTCGAAACTCTGTTATGGCGATTTTGACGCATTGGGAGAATTGATTGTGATGCCCAAATCCATGCACGGAGTGATGTGGACATACAGCAACTTTCCTAGAACAAGTCCTTGTGGTCTGTTCTCTGATGGGGTCCCGGATCCTCAACTTCTAATTGTCCGAATCCTGGTTCTCGAAAAAGATGCACGAGCGTGGCAAATGGTGGAAATTTCCAACAGTGGCCCAAATGGCACCAAAGAGGCATGAAATTCAAATCATGCATGGACAAATGTGTGGCAAGCAACGCAAATCTTTCTTGTTGTTTTGAGATGCGATTCGAACTCATTTCGGACCCGAAACTCTGTTATGGCGATTTTGCACTATCTTTGCTGCCGGGACCCAGCTTTGACGCGCTCGGAGAATTGATTATGATGCCCATATCCATGCACGAAGTGATGTGGACATAGAGCAACTTCCCTAGCACATTGGGCCATGGTTGGAAATTTTCGCCATCCGGGAGTTGAGGATCCGGGAACCCATCAAAGAACGGACCACATGGACTTGTGCTAGGGATGTTGCTCTATGTCCACATCACTCGGTGCATGGATTTGGGCATCACAATCAATTCTCCCAGCGCGTCAAATTTGGGTCCCGAGACAAAGATAGTGCAAAATCGCCATCACAGAGTTTCGGGTCCGAATCGCATCTGAACACAACAATAAAGATCTGGGTTGCTTGCCACACATTTGTCCATGCATGATTTGAATTTCATGCCTCTTCGGCGTCGTTTGGGCCACTGTTGGAAATTTCTGCCATTTGCTACGCTCGTGCATCTTTTTCGAGAATCCGGATTCGGAGAGTTAGAAGTTGAGGATCCGGGACCCCATCAGAGAAAGGACCACACGGACTTGCTCTATGTCCACATCACTCCGTGCATAAATTTGGGCATCGCAATCACTTCTCCTATCGCGTCAAAGTTGGGTCCCGGCGAAGATAGTGCAAAATCGCCATAACAGAGTTTCAGATCCGAAATGAGTCCGAGTCGCATCTGAACACAACAAGAAAGATCCGGGTTGCTTGCCACACATTTGTTCATGCATGATTCGAATTTCATGCCTCTTCAGCACCGTTTGGGCCATGGTTGGAAATTTTCGCCATTTGGCACGTTCGTGCATCTTTTTCGAGAACCCGGATTTGGACAGTTAGAAGTTGAGGATCCGGGACCCCATCACAGAGCGGACCACACAGACTTATGCTAGGGATGTTGCTCTATGTCCACATCACTCCGTGCATGGATTTGGGCATCACAATCAATTCTCCCAGCGCGTCAAATTTGGGTCCCGATGAAGATAGTACAAAATCGCCATCACAGAGTTTCGGGTCCGAATCGCATCTGAACACAACAATAAAGATCCGGGTTGCTTGTCACACATTTGTCCATGCATGATTTGAATTTCATGCCTCTTTGGCACCGTTTGGGCCACTGTTGGAAATTTCTGCCATTCGCTACACTCGTGCATCTTTTTCGAGAATCTCGATTCGGATAGTTAGAAGTTGAGGATCCGGGACTCCATCATCACAGAAAGGACCACACGGACTTGCTCTATGTCCACATCACTCCGTGCATGGATCTGGGCATCGCAATCACTCCTCCTATCGCGTCAAAGTTGGGTCCCGACGATGCATAATTCGAATTTCATGCCTCTTCAGCACCGTTTGGGCCACTGTTGGAAATTTCCGCCATTTGGCATGCTCGTGCATCTTTTTCGAGAACCCGAATTCGGACAGTTAGAAGTTGAGGATCCGGGACCCCATCAGAGAACGGACCACACGTACTTGTGCTAGGGAAGTTGCTCTATGTCCACATCACTCCGTGTATGGATTTGGGCATCGCAATCACTTCTCCCAGCGCGTCAAAGTTGGGTCCTGACGGAGATAGTGCAAAATTACCGTAACAGAGTTTCGGATCCTAAATGAGCCCGAATTACATCTCAACACAACAAGAAAGATCCGCGTTGCTTGCCACACATTTTCCCATGCATGATTCGATTTTCATCCCTCTTCGGTGCTGTTTGGGGCACGATAGAAAATTTTTGCCATTTGGCATGCTCGTGCATCTTTTTCGAGAACCCGAATTCGGACAGTTAGAAGTTGAGGATCCCGGACCCCATTAGAGAACGGACCACACGGACTTGTGCTAGGGAAGTTTTTGTATGTCCACATCACTCTGTGCATGGATTTGGGCATCGCAATCACTTCTCGCAGCGCGTCAAAGTTGGGTCCCGGGCGAAGATAGTGCAAAATCGCCATAACAGAGTTTCGAATCCGAAATGAGTCCGAATCGCATCTATACACAACAAGAGAGATAAGGGTTGCTTGCCACACATTTTTCCATGCACGACTCGATTTTCATGCCTCTTCGGCGTCGTTTGGGCACGGTTGAAAATTTCTGCCATTTGGCATGCTCGTGCATCGTTTTCGAGAACCCGAATTCGGACAGTTAGAAGTTGAGGATCCCGGATCCCATCAGAGAACGGACCACATGGACTTGTGCTAGGGAAGTTTTTGTATGTCCACATCACTCCGTGCATGGATTTGGGCATCGCAATCACTTCTCGCAGCGCGTCAAAGTTGGGTCCCGGGCGAAGATAGTGCAAAATCGCCATAACAGAGTTTCGAATCCGAAATGAGTCCGAATCGCATCTATACACAACAAGAGAGATAAGGGTTGCTTGCCACACATTTGTCCATGCATGATTTAAATTTCATGCCTCTTCAGCACGGTTTGGGCCATGATTGGAAATTTCTGCCATTTGGCACGCTCGTGCATCTTCTTCGAGAACCCGGATTCGAACAGTTAGAAGTTGAGGATCCGGGACCCCATCAGAGAACGGACCACACGGACTTGTGCTAGGAAACTTGCTTTATGTCCACATCACTCCGTGCATGGATTTGGGCATCACAATCAATTCTCCTAGCGCGTCAAATTTGGGTCCCGAGACGAAGATAGTGCAAAATCGCCATAATAGAGTTTCAGGTCCGAAATGAGTCTGAATCGCATCTAAACACAACAAGAAAGATCCGAGTTGCTGGCCACACATTTGTCCATGCTTGATTTGAATTTCATGTCTCTTCGGTGCTGTTTGGACCACTGTTGGAAATTTCCGCCATTTGCTCACGCTCGTGCATCTTTTTCGAGAACCCGGATTCAGTCAGTTAGAAGTTGATGATCCGGGAACCCATCAGAGAACGGACCACACCGACTTGTGCTAGGGAAGTTGTTGTATGTCCACATCACTCCCTGCATGGATTTGGGCATCACAATCAATTCTCCCAGTGCGTCAAAGTTGGGTCCCAACGAAGATAGTGCAAATTCGCCATAACAGAGTTTCAGGTCATCCTAAATGAGTCCGAATCGCATCTGAACACAACAAGAAAGATCCGGGTTGCTTGCCACACATTTGCCCATGCATGATTTGATTTTCATGCCTCTTCGGCACCGTTTGGGCCACAGTTGGAAATTTCCGCCATTTGGCATGCTCGTGCATCTTTTTCGAACCCGGATTCGGACAGTTACAAGTTGAGGATCCGGGAGCCCATCAGAGAACGAAGCACACGGACTTGTGTTAGGGAAGTTGCTCTATGTCCACATCACTCCGTGCATGGATTTGGTCATCACAATCAATTCTCCTAGCGCGTCAAAGTTGGGTCCCGGCGGCGAAGATAGTGCAAAATCGCCATAACAGAGTTTCGGGTCCGAAATGAGTCAGAATCGCATCTGAACACAGCAAGAAAGATCCGGGTTGCCTGCCACACATTTGTCCATGCATGATTCGATTTTCGTGCCTCTTCGGCACCGTTTGGGCCACGGTTGAAAATTTTTAACATTTGGCACGCTCGTGCATCTTTTTGAAGAACCCGGATTCGGACAGTTAGAAGTTGAGGATCCGCAACCCCATCAGAGAACGGACCACACGGACTTGTGCTAGGGAGGTTGCTCTATATCCACATCACTCCGTGCATGGATTTGGGCATCGCAATCGCTTCTCGCAGCGCGTCAAATTTGGGTCCTGGCCAAGATAGTGCAAAATTGCCATAACAGAGTTTCGGGTCCGAAATGAGTCGGAATCGCATGTGAACACAACAAGAAAGATCTGGGTTGCTTGTCACACATTTTTCCATGCATGATTCGATTTTCATGCCTCTTCAGCACCGTTTGGGCCAATGTTGAAAATTTCCACTATATGGTATGCTCGTGCATCTTTTTCAAGAACCCGGATTCGGACAGTTAGAAGTTGAGGATCTGGGATCCCATCAGAGAACAGACCACACGAACTTGTGATAGGGAAGTTGCTCTATGTCCACATCACTCCATGCATGGATTTGGACATCGCAATCAATTCTCCAAGCGTGTCAAAGTTGGGTCCCGGTGAAGATAGTGCAAAAACAGAGTTTCGGGTCCAAAATCAGTCCGAATGGCATCTGAACATAACAAGAAAGATCCGGGTTGCTTGCCACACATTTTTCCATGCATGATTTGAATTTCATGCCTGTTGGGCGCCGTTTGGGCCACGGTTGAAAATTTCTGCCATTTGCCATGCTCGTGCATCTTTTTCGAGAACTCGGATTCGGACATTTAGAAGTTGAGGATATGGGACCCCATCAGAGAACGTACCACACGGACTTGTGCTAGGGAAGTTGCTCTATGTCCCTATCACTCCGTGCATGGATTTGGGCATCGCAATCACTTCTCCCAGCACGTCAAAGTTGGGTCCCGGCGAAGATAGTGCAAAATCGCCATAAGAGAGTTTCGGATCCGAAATGAATCCGAATCGCATCTGAACACAACAAGAAAGATCCGGGTTGCTTGCCACACATTTGTCCATGCATGATTCTATTTTCATGCCTCACGGTTGAATATTTCCGCCATTTGCCATGCTCGTGTATCTTTTTCGAGAACCTGGACTCGGATAGTTAGAAGTTGAGGATCCGGGACCCCATCAGAGAACGGACCACATAGACTTGTGCTAGGGAGGTTGCTCTACGTGCACATCACTCCGTGCATGGATTTGGGCATTGCAATTAATTCTCCTAGCGCGTCAAAGTTGGGTCCTGACGAAGATAGTTCAAAATTGCCATAACAGAGCTTCGGATCCGAAATGAGTCCGAATCACATCTGAACACAACAAGAAAGATCCGGGTTGCTTGCCACACATTTGTCCATGCATGATTTGAATTTCATGCCTCTTCGGTGCCGTTTGGGCCACGGTTGAAAATTACCGCCATTTGGCATGCTCGTGCATCTTTTTCAAGAACCCGGATTCGGACAGTTAGAAGTTGAGGCTCCGAGACCCCATCAAAGAACAGACCACACGGACTTGTGCTAGGGAAGTTGCTCTATGTCCACATAACTCCATGCATAGATTTCGGCATCGCAATTAAATCTCGCAGCGCATCAAAGTTGGGTCCTAGCGAAGATAGTGTAAAATCGCCATAACAGAGTTTCAGATCCGAAATGCGTCCGAATCACATTTGTACACAACAAGAAAGATCCTGGTTGCTTGCCACACATTTGTCCATGCATGATTCGAATTTCATGCCTCTTCATCACCGTTTGGGCCACGGTTGGAAATTTTCGCCATTTAGCACGCTCGTGCATCTTTTTCAAGAACCCGGATTCGGACAGTTAGAAGTTGAGGATCCGGGACCCCATCAGAGAACGAACCACACGTACTTATGCTAGGGAAGTTGCTCTATGTCCACATCACTCCGTGCATGGATTTGGGTATTGCACTCACTTCTCCCAGGGCGTCAAAGTTGGGTCCTAACGAAGATAGTGCAAAATTGCCATAACAGAGTTTCGGATCCTAAATGAGTCTGAATCGCATCTGAACACAACAAGAAAGATCCACGTTGCTTGCCACACATTTGCCCATGCATGATTTGATTTTCATGCCTCTTCGGCGCTGTATGGGGCACGGTTGGAAAGTTCTGCCATTTGGCATGCTCGTGCATCTTTTTCGAGAACCCGAATTCGGACAGTTAGAAGTTGAGGATCCAGGACCCTATCAGAGAACGGACCACACGGACTTGTGCTAGGAAAGTTGGTCTATGTCCACATCACTCCGTGCATGTATTTGGGCATCGCAATCACTTCTCGCAGCACGTCAAAGTTGGGTCCTGGCGAAGATAGTGCAAAATCGCCATAACAGAGTTTCGGATCCGAAATGAGTCCGAATGGCATCTAAACACAACAAGAAAGATCCGGGTTGCTTGCCACACATTTGTCCATGCATGATTCGGATTTCATGCCTGTTCAGCACCGTTTGAGCCAAGGTTGGAAATTTTCGCCATTTGGCACGCTCGTGCATCTTTTTCCATCAATTCTCCAAGCGTGTCAAATTTGGGTCCCGGCGAAGATAGTGCAAAATTGCCATAACAGAGTTTCGGATCCAAAATAAGTCCGAATCGCATCTGAGCACAACAAGAAAGATCCGGTTTGCTTGCCACACATTTGTCCATGCACGATTCGAATTTCATGCCTCTTTGGCCCCGTTTGGGCCACGGTTGGAAATTTCTGTCATTTGGCACGCTCGTGCATCTTTTTCGACAACCCAGATTCGGACAGTTAGAATTTGAGGATCCGCAACCCCATCAGAGAACAGACCACACGGACTTGTGCTAGCAAAGTTGGTCTATGTCCACATGACTCCGTGCATGGATTTGGGCATCGCAATCACTTCTCGTAGTGCGTCAAAGTTGGTCCCGAGGAACATAGTGCAAAATCGCCATAACAGAGTTTCAGATCCGAAATGAGTCCGAATCGCATCTGAACACAACAAGAAAGATCCGGGTTGCTTGCCACACATTTGTTCATGCATGATTCGAATTTCATGCCTCTTCAGCACCATTTGGGCCATGGTTGGAAGTTTTCGCCACGCTCGTGCATTTTTTTCGAGAACCCGAATTCGAATAGTTAGAAGTTGAGGATCCGGGACCCCATCAGAGAACGAACCACACGGACTTATGCTAGGCAAGTTTCTCTATTTCCACATCACTCTCTGCATGGATTTGCACATCACAATCAATTCTCCCAGCACTTCAAAGTTGGATCCCGGCCGCAAAGATAGTGCAAAATCGCCATAACCGAGTTTCGGGTCCGAAATGAGTTCGAATCGCATCTGAACACAATAAGAAAGATCCTGGTTTCTTGCCACACATTTCTCCATGCATAATTTGATTTTCATGCCTCTTCGGCGCCGTTTGGGCCACGGTTTGAAATTTCCGCCATTTGCCATGCTCGTGCATCTTTTTCGAGAACTCGGATTCGGACAGTTAGAAGTTGAGGATCCGGGACCCCATCAGAGAACGGACCACACGGACTTGTGCTAGGGAAGTTGCTCTATGTCCACATCACTCCGTGCATGGATTTGGGCATCGCAATCACTTCTCCCAGTGTGTCAAAGTTGGGTCCTGACGGAGATAGTGCAAAATTGCCATAATAGAGTTTCGGATCATAAATGAGTCTGAATCGCATCTGAACACAACAAGAAAGATCCGCGTTGCTTGCCACACATTTGCCCATGCATGATTTGATTTTCATGCCTCTTCGGCGCTGTATGGGACACGGTTGGAAAGTTCTGCCATTTGGCATGCTCGTGTATCTTTTTCGAGAACCCGAATTCGGACAGTTAGAAGTTGAGGATCCAGGACCCCATCAGAGAACGGACCACATGGACTTGTGCTAGGAAAGTTGGTCTATGTCCACATCACTCCGTGCATGTATTTGGGCATCGCAATCACTTCTTGCAGCACGTCAAAGTTGGGTCCTGGCGAAGATAGTGCAAAATCGCCATAACAGAGTTTCGGATCCGAAATGAGTCCGAATGGCATCTGAACACAACAAGAAAGATGCGGGTTGCTTGCCACACATTTGTCCATGCATGATTTGGATTTCATGCCTCTTCAGCACCGTTTGAGCCAAGGTTGGAAATTTTCACCATTTGGCACGCTCGTGCATCTTTTTCCATCAATTCTCCAAGCGTGTCAAATTTGGGTCCCGGCGAAGATAGTGCAAAATTGCCATAACAGAGTTTCGGATCCGAAATAAGTCCGAATCACATCTGAACACAACAAGAAAGATCCAGTTTGCTTGCCACACATTTGTCCATGCACGATTCGAATTTCATGCCTCTTTGGCCCCGTTTGGGCCACGGTTGGAAATTTCTGCCATTTGGCACGCTTGTGCATCTTTTTGGAGAACCCGGATTCGGACAGTTAGAAGTTGAGGATCCGCAACCCCATCAGAGAACGGACCACACAGACTTGTGCTAGTAGGGAAGTTGCTCTATGTCCACATGACTCCGTGCATGGATTTGGGCATCGCAATCACTTCTCGCAGTGCGTCAAAGTTGGTCCCGACGAACATAGTGCAAAATCGCCATAACAGAGTTTCAGATCCGAAATGAGTCCGAATCGCATCTCAACACAACAAGAAAGATCGGTGTTGCTTGCCACACATTTGTTCATGCATGATTCGAATTTCATGCCTCTTCAGCACGGTTTGGGCCACGGTTGGAAATTTCCGCCACGCTCGTGCATTTTTTCCGAGAACCCGAATTCGGACAGTTAGAAGCTGAGGATCCAGGACCCCATCAGAGAACGAACCACATGGACTTATGCTAGGCAAGTTTCTCTATTTCCACATCACTCCCTGCATGGATTTGCACATCACAATCAATTCTCCCAGCACGTCAAAGTTGGGTCCCGGCGGCAAAGATAGTGCAAAATCACCATAACAGAGTTTCGGGTCCGAAATGAGTTCGAATCGCATCTGAACACAATAAGAAAGATCCGGGTTTCTTGCCACACATTTCTCCATGCATAATTTGATTTTCATGCCTCTTCGGCGCCGTTTGGGCCACGGTTTGAAATTTCCGTCATTTGCCACGCTCGTGCATCTTTTTCGAGAACTCGAATTGGAACAATTAGAAGTTGAGGATCCGGGACCCCATCAGAGAACGGACCACACGGAGTTGTGCTAGGGAAGTTGCTCTATGTCCACATCCCTCCGTGCATGGATTTGGGCATCGCAATCAATTCTCCTAGCGCGTCAAAGTTGGGTCCCGGCAAAGATAGCGCAAAATCGCCATAACAGAGCTTCAGATCGGAAATCAGTCTGAATCGCATCTTAACACAACAAGAAAGATCCGGGTTGCCTGCCACACATTTGTCCATGCATGATTCAATTTCATGCCTCTTCGGCGCCGTTTGGGCCACGGTTGAAAATTTTCGCCATTTGGCACGCTCGTGCATGTTTTTCAAGAACCCGGATTCGGACACTTAGAAGTTAAGGTTCGGGACCCCATCAGAGAACGGACCACACGGACTTGTGCTAGGGAAGTTGCTCTATGTCCAAATCACTCCGTGCATAGATCTAGGCATCGCAATCAATTCTCCAGCGCGTCAAAGTTGGGTCCCGGCAGCAAAGATAGTGCAAAATCGCCATAACAGAGTTTCGGGTCCGAAATAAGTCCGAATCGCATCTGAACACAACAAGAAAGATCCGGGTTGCTTGCCACACATTTGTCCATGCATAATTTGATTTTCATGCCTCTTCGGCATCGTTTGGGCCACGGTTTGAAATTTCTGCCATTTGCCACGCTCGTGCATCTTTTTCGAGAACTCGGATTCAGACAGTTAGAAGTTGAGGATCCGGGACCCCATTAGAGAATGGACCACACGGACTTGTGCCAGGGAAGTTGCTCTATGTCCACATCACTCCGTGCATGGATTTGGGCATCGCAATCAATTCTCCCAGCGCGTCAAAGTTGGGTCTCGGTGAAGATAGTGCAAAATCGCCATAACAGAGTTTCGGATCCGAAATGAGTCTGAATCGCATCAGAACACAACAAGAAAGATCGGGGTTGCCTACCACACGTTTGTCCATACATGATTTGGTTTTCAAGCCTCTTCCGCGCCGTTTGGGCCACGGTTGGAAATTTCCGCCATTGGGTACGCTTGTGCATCTTTTTCGAGAACCCCGATTCGGACAGTTAGAAGTTGAGGATCTGAGACCCCATCAGAGAACGGACCACACGAACTTGTGCTAGGGAAGTTGATCTATGGCATTTGTCCATGCATGATTCGAATTTCATGCCTCTTCAGCACTGTTTGGGCCACGGTTGGAAATTTTCGCCATTTGGCATGCTCGTGCATCTTTTTCGAGAACCCTGATTTGGATAGTTAGAAGTTGAGGATCCCGGACCCCATCAAAGAATGGACCACACAGACTTGTGCTAGGGAAGCTGCTCTATGTCCACATCACTCTGTGCATGGATTTGGGCATCACAATCAATTCTCCCAGCGCGTCAAATTTGGGTCCCGGCGGTGGCGAAGATAGTGCAAAATCGCCATAACAGAGTTTCTGGTCCGAAATTAGTTCGAATCGCGTCTGAACACAACAAGAAAGATCCGGGGTGCTTGCCACACATTCGTCCATGCATGATTCGATTTTCATGCCTCTTCGGCGCCCTTTGGGCCACGGTTGGAAATTTTCGCCATTTGCCACGCTCGTGCATCTTTTTCGAGAACTCGGATTCGGACAGTTAGAGATTGAGGATCCGGGACCCCATCAGAGAACGTACCATAGGAACTTGTGCTAGGGAAGTTGCCCTATGTCCACATCACTCCGTGCATGGATTTGGGCATCGCAATCAATTCTCCCAGCGCGTCAAAGTTGGGTCCCGCGGTGAAGATAGTGCAAAATCGCCATAACAGAGTTTTGGATCCAAAATAAGTCCGAATCGCATCTGAACACAACAAGAAAGATCCGGGTTGCCTGCCACACATTTGTCCATGCATGATTCGATTTTCATGCCTCTTCGGGTCCGTTTGGGCCACGGTTGGAAATTTCTGCCATTTGGCACGCTTGTGCATCTTTTTCGATAAACCGGATTTGGACAGTTAGAAGTTGAGGATCCAGGACCCCATCAGAGAACGGACCACACGAACTTGTACTAGGGAAGTCGCTCTATGTCCACATCACTGCATGGATTTGGGCATCGCAATCACTTCTCCCAGCGTGTCAAAGTTGGGTCCCGGCGACGAAGATAGTGCAAAATTGCCATAACAGAGTTTCGGATCCGAAATGAGTCCGAATCGCATCTGAACACAACAAGAAATATTCGGGTTGCTTGCCACACATTTTTCCATGCACGATTCGTTTTTCATGCCTCTTCGGCGTCGTTTGGGCACGGTTGAAAATTTCTGCCATTTGGCATGCTCGTGCATCTTTTTCGAGAACCCGAATTCGGACAGTTAGAAGTTGAGGATCCCAGACCCCATCAGAGAACGGACCACATGGACTTGTGCTAGGGAAGTTTCTGTATGTCCACATCACTCCGTGCATGGATTTGGGCATCGCAATCACTTCTCGCAGCGTGTCAAAGTTGGGTCCCGGGCGAAGATAGTGCAAAATCGCCATAACAGAGTTTCGGATCCGAAATGAGTCCGAGAATCGCATCTATACACAACAAGAGAGATAAGGGTTGCTTGCCACACATTTGTCCATGCATGATTTAAATTTCATGCCTCTTCAGCACGGTTTGGGCCACGGTTGGAAATTTCTGCCATTTGGCACGCTCGTGCATCTTCTTCGAGAACCCGGATTCGAACAGTTAGAAGTTGAGGATCGGGGACCCCATCAGAGAACCGACCACACAGACTTGTGCTAGGAAACTTGCTTTATGTCCACATCACTCCGTGCATGAATTTGGGCATCACAATCAATTCTCCTAGCGCGTCAAATTTGGGTCCCGGCGAAGATAGTGCAAAATCGCCATAACAGAGTTTCGGGTCCGAAATGAGTCTGAATCGCATCTGAACACAACAAGAAAGATCCGGGTTACTTGCCACACATTTGTCCATGCATGATTTGAATTTCATGTCTCTTCGGTGCCGTTTGGACCACTGTTGGAAATTTCCGCCATTTGCCACGCTCGTGCATCTTTTTCAAGAACCCGGATTCGGACAGTTAGAAGTTGAGGATCCGGGAACCCATCAGAGAACGGACCACACGGACTTGTGCTAGGGAAGTTGTTGTATGTCCACATCACTACCTGCATGGATTTGGGCATTACAATCAATTCTCCCAGCGCGTCAAAGTTGGGTCCCGGCGAAGATAGTGCAGAATCGCCATAACAGAGTTTCAGGTCGTCCTAAATGAGTCTGAATCACATCTGAACACAACAAGAAAGATCCGGGTTACTTGCCACACATTTGTCCATGCATGATTTGAATTTCATGTCTCTTCGGTGCCGTTTGGACCACTGTTGGAAATTTCCGCCATTTGCCATGCTCGTGCATCTTTTTCAAGAACCCGAATTCGGACAGTTAGAAGTTGAGGATCCGGGAACCCATCAGAGAACGGACCACACGGACTTGTGCTATGGAAGTTGTTGTATGTCCACATCACTCCCTGCATGGATTTGGGCATCACAATCAATTCTCCCAGCGCGTCAAAGTTGGGTCCCGGCGAAGATAGTGCAGAATCGCCATAACAGAGTTTCAGGTCGTCCTAAATGAGTCTGAATCGCATCTGAACACAACAAGAAAGATTCGGGTTGCCTGCCACACATTTGTCCATGCATGTTTCGATTTTCGTGCCTCTTCGGCACTGTTTGGGCCACGGTTGGAAATTTTTACCATTTGGCATGCTCGTGCATCTTTTTCGAGAACCCGGATTCGGACAGTTAGAAGTTGAGGATCCGCAACCCCATCAGAGAACGGACCACACGGACTTGTGCTAGGGAAGTTGCTCTATGTCCACATCACTCCGTGCATGGATTTGGGCATCGTAATCACTTCTCGTAGCGTGTCAAAGTTGGGTCCTGGCGAAGATAGTGCAAAATCGCCATAACAGAGTTTCGGGTCCTGTAAGATCCCTGTTCTCACCGAGCAACAGATTCGGGATACTAGCAGCGGAAGTAGCACTTCTCGTGCGGAACAGGGGTCCCACATTCGGGGCCTCGCCCACGGATGTCCGGATAAGAGACTAACCCATCGGTAGTTCCAAAACCGAAGCCGGGAAAACTTTCTTAACCGGAAGCACGGGCGATTCCACCAGGATAACTTTTTACTCTAACGTAGTCAAGATCATTTCTGATCGAGATGATCCAATTACATTTATAAGATACTTGGTCAGTTCAAGGAAGAAACTTGCACTTGGATCATTGGGATCAACGCTTTTTTTCCCATTCAAGAGGCACAGCCGTTGATTCCTATCCATAGAACAGTTACTGTCCGGGATTTTTTTTTTTCTATCGTAAAAACAAAAGTTTGAGTCTCGATTTACGGATCCATCAGTCCAGCCTAACCCCATCCAATCCCATGGGTTAGCCAACCGCCCAACCACTGTAGTGATGGGATCCAATTAAAAATTTGGTTAGGTTTTGTCCCGGGTACCAAGGAAAAGAGTTCCAAGGCCCCCTAGCCGGATGTTCATGCAAAATAAAACTAGTCACACCACTCACACACCCAATATGAAATTGCCCTTTTCAACCAGATTCAACCAGTTTAAAACAATCCTTTAATAAAACCATAGTATCATTGATCACCATCTTCCAATTTATCCAATTGATTCTTAATTTCCCATCATTCCTTCATCAGAGTATCTATGGCATCATTGGCAACTAGAACGCTCAGGAGCCGTTTCGATAGTTCCTAGCCCATAATACTTGGCAATATAATCACTTAACATGATGGACTCTCGTTGAAGATCAGCAAGATCAACCAACAGATCCATATAAGGAGCCATGGACTCATCCATTGAAGACCAGCAAGGTCAATCAACCAGATCCATGCTCGATTTCAGAAAACAACTCCAACTCTGTTCCAATATCTTCCTCGACGCACGCGTGGGTATCCTAGGCGACCCAGAGCCCGAGCACCGTATGGTCAGCACCCTCTAGGATCCTTCGCAGGTAACCTAGCGCTTCACGCATAGGCCGCTTCCTTGGCCCCTCATCCACCGTACACCGGAAGCTCACCATTTTAATCGCACCGAGGCTGGTCAAGACCTCGGCCGACCTTGCTACGCGAGACGTCCCTCATTGACTCCCCGTCAGCAGTTGCAACTTTCTCATCACGACCTTAATCACAAGACGGTCAAAATGCTCCCCCCAGTATTCTTGACATAAAACAATCATTTACAGACAGCATTTACAAACAGCATTTACAAACAGTTTACAATACAATTTCTATTTTAACTTTCATTTTTCCACATTATCCCTCCTCAATCTACATTACTTATTCCATATTCCATTTATATGTATACTCATCCCATCACATCATTTCCATCTCATCACTTCAGATTCCCTCACATCACAATCGTATATTCACATCCATACATCCACAACTATATGCGTACATTCACATCTACATGCATACATCTACTCCCTATGCATACATCCACATCCACATTCACATTCACCTCCATACATCTACATCTACATGCATACATCCACTCCACATTCACATCCACATCTATACATCTACATCTACATTCATACATCCACCTCTACATCCACATCTACGTCTATACACCTACATCTACATGCATACATCCCCATCCACATCCACATCTACATCTATACATCTACATCTACATGTATACATATACATCTCCATTCACAACTACATCTACATGCATACATCCATATCTCCATTCCCATCTACATCTATACATCTACATCTACATGCATCCATCCACCTCCACATCCACATCTACATCTATACATCTACATCTACATGTATACATCCACATCTCCATTCACATCTACATCTATACCTCTACATCTACATGCATCCATCCACATCTCCATTTACATCCTCATCTACACATCTATTTCTACATGCATACATCCACGTCCCATGCATACATCCACCTCCACATTCACACTCACATCCATACATCTACATCTACATGCAACATCTACATCTCCATGCATAATAAAATTCTTTTAATTAATCTAGGATGATAGTTCCTAGAATATGGTAGGAATTCCTCTTTTTATACTTTGAAGGAATTTATTTTATGCGTAATTTCTATAAAAATTTTGCCATAGCTCCGCTACTATGACTGATAAATCTCAATTTTTTTCTAAGGGATAAAGCTCATTATTAAAGAAATAATTAGAATGGTCTCTAATTGGATCATCAATCCATAATGGTCTCTAATTGGATCATTAAGAAAACAATTAGAATGGTCTCTAATTGGGTCATCAATCCATAATGGATTGAATCATCAATGTGCATAAACTAAAAGCATAGCAAAAAGCCATTAATTTGGCCTCAAGCATAGCTTAATCTTGGATTAAGGAAAGGCTTTATGAAAAGCTTCATTTGGATTGAGAATGGTTCATGAGTATGACCATTTCTTGAGTGAGAGAGAGAAATTACATAAAAACCATTAGAATTTAAACATAAATGGAAATTAACTTCTATAGCATTTATTAAATTATGTAACTCTTCACTACTATTCACCAATTAACTTCAATAGCATTTAAAAAACCATACCAATTAAACTTCTCAAGCTTGAGAGGGGTTGAGAAGAGAGAATCATTGAGAAATTATAGAAAGATCAAAATTCAATATACTTACCTTATAATTTGCTTGATTCTTTATTCACGGTAGAGGCCCCCAACCAATCAATTGGTTTAGTATGTTGATGGAGCCACCAATGGGGATTGAAGAAAGAGAGAAGTATCAAAAACTAGTGAATTATTAAAGAATTCACAACTCTTGGCTTAGGTAGAGTAGAGTAACAATGCATAAGACACTCTATATTTTGGCTTAGGTGGAGTAGAGTAACAAGCATAAGACTCTATATATTTTGACTTAGGTGGAGTAGAGTAACAAAGCATAAGACACTATATATTTTGGCGTAGGTGGAGTAGAGTGACAAAGCATAAGACACTATATTTTTTGGCTTAGGTGGAGTAGAGTGACAAAGCATAAGACACTATATTTTTTTGGCTTAGGTGGAGTAGAGTGACAAAGCATAAGACACTGTATTTTTTTCAACAAGGGGAGGCTTCTATTTATAGGAAAATTTGAGCTCCTAACCAAACAAACTGATTCTAGAATTTTCCAAGTCAATTTGGTTGAATTTGGACTAGATTTGAACCTAGTTTGGTTACTTTTTGATTCGGTTTGGTTCTATTTTGATTTGGTTTGGTTCAAGAGAGATGAGAGATAAAAATATCACATTATTTTTGAGTTTAAAACTCATTCAAGCATGTGAAATATGCACCTCCTTTAAAGAATTCCCCTTCCTTACATATGTGTCAAAATTTTATTGCTCATAGTTTTTTACTAATAAACCTTGTACATTTTCAACTCTTCATCTTATGTGAAATATGCACCTCCTTTAAAGAACTCCTCTTCCTTACATATGTGTCATAGTTTTTTTACTAATAAACCTTGTACATTTTCAACTCTTCATCTTATGTGAAATATGCACCTCCTTTAAAGAACTCCCCTTCCTTACATAGGTGTTTATTTACTAATAAACCTTGTACATTTTCAACTCTTCATCTTATGTGAAATATGCACCTCCTTTAAAGAACTCCCCTTCCTTACATATGTGTTTATTTACTAATAAACCTTGTACATTTTCAACTCTTCATCTTATGTGAGCATTTACTCATTTTTGGATACCCAAAATATCTCATATTTTTAATATTACTCATAGTTTTTTTACTAATAAATCTTGTACATTTTCAACTCTTCATCTTATGTGAGCATTTACTCATTTTTGGGTATCTTCTTTTACAAATTGGATTTATCTCCTCCCTACACATGGATTGATGCTATTGGCCCATAGGAACCTTAATTGGACCATAATCTAAAAATTTCTGAAAATCTAGACCCTTAGACTAAGGTTCTTTATACTTATTTCCAATTAATTCCAATTGCACATTGGAAAATTCTTTTTGAATTTCTATTTCAGGGGAACTTATTTTAATAAGATGAGTTAATTTTATATCCAAAAATATTCATAATCTGAATATTCTCTCTCTAGCATATTTTTCTCTCTCTAGGCTAAAACAGTTAGAAACAAGGCCTTTATATTTCTGAAGAGGGATTGATTACAGGAGAAGATACTAGATATCAAAAAGGGGTTGGGGGAGGAATCTTACAGGTCCGAAATGAGTCGAAATCGCATGTGAACACAAGAAATATCTGGGTTGCTTGCCACACATTTGTCCATGCATGATTCGATTTTCATGCCTCTTCAGCACCGTTTGGGCCACTGTTGGAAATTTCTGCTATTTGGCATGCTCGTGCATCTTTTTCAAGAACCCGGATTCGGACAGTTAGAAGTTGAGGATCTGGGATCCCATCAGAGAACGGACCACACGAACTTGTGCTAGGGAAGTTGCTCTATGTCCACATCACTCCATGCATGGATTTGGGCATAACAATCAATTCTCCAAGCGTGTCAAAGTTGGGTCCCGACGAAGATAGAGCAAAATCGCCATAACAGAGTTTCGGGTCCAAAATCAGTCCGAATGGCATCTGAACACAACAAGAAAGATCCGGGTTGCTTGCCACACATTTTTCCATGCATGATTCGAATTTCATGCCTGTTGGGCGCCGTTTGGGCCACGGTTGAAAATTTCCCCCATTTGCCATGCTCGTGCATCTTTTTCGAGAACTCGGATTCGAACAGTTTAGAAGTTGAGGATATGGGACCCCATCAGAGAACGTACCACACAGACTTGTGCTAGGGAAGTTGCTCTATGTCCCTATCACTCCGTGCATGGATTTGGGCATCGCAATCACTTCTCCAAGCACGTCAAAGTTGGGTCCCGGCGAAGATAGTGCAAAATCTCCATAAGAGAGTTTCGGATCCGAAATGAATCCGAATCGCATCTGAACACAACAAGAAAGATCCGGGTTGCTTGCCACACATTTGTCCATGCATGATTCTATTTTCATGGCTCACGGTTCAATATTTCCGCCATTAGCCATGCTCGTGCATCTTTTTCGAGAACCTGGATTCGGACAGTTAGAAGTTGAGGATCCGGGACCCCATCAGAGAACGGACCACACAGACTTGTGCTAGGGAGGTTGCTCTATGTGCACATCACTCCGTGCATGGATTTGGGCATTGCAATCAATTCTCCTAGCGCGTCAAAGTTGGGTCCCGACGAAGATAGTTCAAAATTGCCATAACAGAGCTTCGGATCCGAAATGAGTCCGAATCGCATCTGAACACAACAAGAAAGATCCAGGTTGCTTGCCACACATTTGTCCATGCATGGTTTGAATTTCATGCCTCTTCAGTGCCGTTTGGGCCACGGTTGAAAATTACCGCCATTTGGCATGCTCGTGCATCTTTTTCAAGAACCCGGATTCGGACAGTTAGAAGTTGAGGCTCCGAGACCCCATCAGAGAACGGACCACACGGACTTGTGCTAGGGAAGTTGCTCTATGTCCACATCACTCCGTGCATAGATTTCGGCATCGCAATTAAATCTCGCAGCGCGTCAAAGTTGGGTCCTAGCGAAGATAGTGTAAAATCGCCATAACAGAGTTTCAGATCCGAAATGAGTCCGAATCACATCTGAACACAACAAGAAAGATCCTGGTTGCTTGCCACACATTTGTCCATGCATGATTCGAATTTCATGCCTCTTCATCATCGTTTGGGCCACGGTTGGAAATTTTCGCCATTTAGCACGCTCGTGCATCTTTTTCGAGAACCCGGATTCGGACAGTTAGAAGTTGAGGATCCAGGACCCCATCAGAGAACGAACCACACGTACTTATGCTAGGGAAGTTGCTCTATGTCCACATCACTCCGTGCATGGATTTGGGTATCGCACTCACTTCTCCGAGGGCGTCAAAGTTGGGTCCTAACGAAGATAGTGCAAAATTGCCATAACACAGTTTCGGATCCTAAATGAGTCTGAATCGCATCTGAACAAAACAAGAAAGATCCACGTTGCTTGCCACAAATTTGCCCATGCATGATTCGATTTTCATGTCTCTTCGGCGTTGTATGGGGCACGGTTGGAATGTTCTGGCATTTGGCATGCTCGTGCATCTTTTTCGAGAACCCGAATTCGGACAGTTAGAAGTTGAGGATCCAGGACCCTTTCAGAGAACGGACCACACGGACTTGTGCTAGGAAAGTTGGTGTATGTCCACATCACTCCGTGTATGTATTTGGGCATCGCAATCACTTCTCGTAGCACGTCAAAGTTGGGTCCTGGCGAAGATAGTGCAAAATCGCCATAACAGAGTTTCCGATCCGAAATGAGTCCGAATGGCATCTAAACACAACAAGAAAGATCCGGGTTGCTTGCCACACATTTGTCCATGCATGATTCGGATTTCATGCCTATTCAGCACCGTTTGAGCCAAGGTTGGAAATTTTCGCCATTTGGCACGCTCGCGCATCTTTTTCCATCAATTCTCCAAGCGTGTCAAATTTGGGTCCCAACGAAGATAGTGCAAAATTGCCATAACAGAGTTTCGGATCCGAAATAAGTCCGAATCGCATCTGAGCACAACGAGAAAGATCCGGTTTGCTTGCCACACATTTGTCCATGCACGATTCGAACTTCATGCCTGTTGGGCGCCGTTTGGGCCACGGTTGAAAATTTCCCCCATTTGCCATGCTCGTGCATCTTTTTCGAGAACTCGGATTCGAACAGTTTAGAAGTTGAGGATATGGGACCCCATCAGAGAACGTACCACACGAACTTGTGCTAGGGAAGTTTTCGAGAACCCGGATTCGGACAGTTAGAAGTTGAGGATCCGGGAACCCATCAGAGAACGGACCACACGGACTTGTGCTAGGGAAGTTGTTGTATGTCCACATCACTCCCTGCATGGATTTGGGCATCACAATCAATTTTCCCAGCGCGTCAAAGTTGGGTCCCGACGAAGATAGTGCAAAATTGCCATAACAGAGTTTCAGGTCGTCCTAAATGAGTCCGAATCGCATCTGAACACTACAAGAAAGATCCGGGTTGCTTGCCACACATTTGCCCATGCATGATTCGATTTTCATCCCTCTTCGGTACCGTTTGGGCCACGGTTGGAAATTTTCGCCATTTGGCATGCTCGTGCATCTTTTTCAAGAACCCGGATTCGGACAGTTACAAGTTGAGGATCCGGGAGCCCATCAGAGAACGGACCACACACACTTGTGCTAGGAAAGTTGCTCTATGTCCACATCACTCCGTGCATGGATTTGGTCATCACAATCAATTGTCCTAGCGCGTCAAAGTTGGGTCCCGGCAGCGAAGATAGTGCAAAATCGCCATAACAGAGTTTTGGGTCCGAAATGAGTCAGAATCGCATCTGAACACAACAAGAAAGATCCGGGTTGCCTGCCACACATTTGTCCATGCATGATTTGATTTTCGTGCCTCTTCGGCACCGTTTGGGCCACGGTTGAAAATTTTTGCGATTTGGCACGCTCGTGCATCTTTTTCGAGAACCCGGATTCGGACAGTTAGAAGTTGAGGATCCGCAACCCCATAAGAGAACGGACCACGCGGACTTGTGCTAGGGAAGTTGCTCTATGTCCACATCACTCCATGCATGGATTTGGGCATCGTAATCACTTCTCGCAGCGCGTCAAAGTTGGGTCCTGGCGAAGATAGTGCAAAATTGCCATAATAGAGTTTCGGGTCCGAAATGAGTCGAAATCGCATGTGAACACAACAAGAAAGATCTGGGTTGCTTGCCACACATTTGTCCATGCATGATTCGATTTTCATGCCTCTTCAGCACCGTTTGGGCCACTGTTGGAAATTTTCGCTATTTGGCACGCTCGTGCATCTTTTTCAAGAACCCGGATTCGGACAGTTAGAAGTTGAGGATCCGGGATCCCATCAGAGAACGGACCACACGAACTTATGCTAGGGAAGTTGCTCTATGTCCACATCACTCCATGCATGGATTTAGGCATCGCAATCAATTCTCCAAGCGTGTCAAAGTTGGGTCCCGACGAAGATAGAGCAAAATCGCCATAACAGAGTTTCGGGTCCAAAATCAGTCCGAATGGCATCTGAACACAACAAGAAAGATCCGGGTTGCTTGCCACACATTTTTCCATGCATGATTCGAATTTCATGCCTGTTGGGCACCGTTTGGGCCACGGTTGGAAATTTCCCCCATTTGGCACACTCGTGCATCTTTTTCGAGAACCCAGATTCGGACAGTTAGAAGTTGAGGATCCGCAACCCCATCAGAGAACGGACCACACGGACTTGCGCTAGTAGGGAAGTTGCTCTATGTCCACATCACTCCGTGCATGGATTTGGGCATCGCAATCACTTCTCGCAGTGCGTCAAAGTTGGTCCCGGCGAACATAGTGCAAAATCGCCATAACAGAGTTTCAGATCCGAAATGAGTCCGAATCGCATCTGAACACAACAAGAAAGATCCGGGTTGCTTGCCACACATTTGTTCATGCATGATTCGAATTTCATGCCTCTTCAGCACGGTTTGGGCCACGGTTGGAAATTTCCGCTACGCTCGTGCATTTTTTTCGAGAACCCGAATTCGGACAGTTAGAAGCTGAGGATCCAGGACCCCATCAGAGAACGAACCACATGGACTTATGCTAGGCAAGTTTCTCTATTTCCACATCACTCCCTGCATGGATTTGCACATCACAATCAATTCTCCCAGCACGTCAAAGTTGGGTCCCGGCGGCAAAGATAGTGCAAAATCGCCATAACAGAGTTTCGGGTCCGAAATGAGTTCGAATCACATCTGAACACAAATAAGAAAGATCCGGGTTTCTTGCCACACATTTCTCCATGCATAATTTGATTTTCATGCCTCTTCGGCGCCGTTTGGGCCACGGTTTGACATTTCCGCCATTTGTCACGCTCGTGCATCTTTTTCGAGAACTCGGATTCAGACAGTTTGAAAAGTTGAGGATCCGGGACCCCATCAGAGAACGGACCACATGGACTTGTGCTAGGGAAGTTGCTCTATGTCCACATTACTCCGTGCATGGATTTGGGTATCACAATCACTTCTCCTAGTGCGTCAAAGTTGGGTCGAGACGGAGATAGTGCAAAATTGCCATAACAGAGTTTCGGATCATAAATGAGTCTGAATCGCATCTGAACACAACAAGAAAGATCCGCGTTGCTTGCCACACATTTGCCCATGCATGATTCGATTTTCATGCCTCTTCGGCGCTGTATGGGGCACGGTTGGAAATTTCCGCCATTTGGCATGCTCGTGGATCTTTTTCGAGAACCCGAATTCGGACAGTTAGAAGTTGAGGATCCAGGACCCCATCAGAGAACGGACCACACGGACTTGTGCTAGGAAAGTTGGTCTATGTCCACATCACTCCGTGCATGTATTTGGGCATCGCAATCACTTCTTGCAGCACGTCAAAGTTGGGTCCTGGCGAAGATAGTGCAAAATCGCCATAACAGAGTTTCGGATCCGAAATGAGTCCGAATGGCATCTGAACACAACAAGAAAGATCCTGGTTGTTTGCCACACATTTGTCCATGCATGATTCGGATTTCATACCTCTTCAGCACCGTTTGAGCCAAGGTTGGAAATTTTCGCCATTTGGCACGCTCGTGCATCTTTTTCCATCAATTCTCCAAGCGTGTCAAATTTGGGTCCCGGCAAAGATAGTGCAAAATTGCCATAACAGAGTTTCGGATCCGAAATAAGTCCGAATCGCATCTGAACACAACAAGAAAGATCCATTTTGCTTGCCACACATTTGTCCATGCACAATTCGAATTTCATGCCTCTTTGGCCCCGTTTGGGCCACGGTTGGAAATTTCTACCATTTGGCACGCTTGTGCATCTTTTTGGAGAACCCGGATTCGGACAGTTAGAAGTTGAGGATCCGCAACCCCATCAGAGAACAGACCACACGGACTTGTGCTAGTAGGGAAGTTGCTCTATGTCCACATCACTCCGTGCATGGATTTGGGCATCGCAATCACTTCTCGCAATGCGTCAAAGTTGGTCCTGGCGAACATAGTGCAAAATCGCCATAACAGAGTTTCAGATCCGAAATGAGTCCGAATCGCATCTGAACACAACAAGAAAGATCCGGGTTGCTTGCCACACATTTGTTCATGCATGATTCGAATTTCATGCCTCTTCAGCACTGTTTGGGCCACGGTTGGAAATTCTCGCCACGCTCGTGTATTTTTTCGAGAACCCGAATTCGGACAGTTAGAAGTTGAGGATCCAAGACCCCATCAGAGAACGAACCACATGGACTTATGCTAGGCAAGTTTCTCTATTTCTACATCACTCCCTGCATGGATTTGCACATCACAATCAATTCTCCCAGCACGTCAAAGTTGGGTCCCGGCGGCAAAGATAGTGCAAAATCGCCATAACAGAGTTTCGGGTCCAAAATGAGTTCGAATCGCATCTGAACACAATAAGAAAGATCCGGGTTTCTTGCCACACATTTCTCCATGCATAATTTTATTTTCATGCCTCTTTGGCGCCGTTTGGGCCACGGTTTGAAATTTCCGTCATTTGCCACGCTCGTGCATCTTTTTCGAGAACTCGAATTCGGACAGTTAGAAGTTGAGAATTCGGGACCCCATCCGAGAACGGACCACACGGAGTTGTGCTAGGGAAGTTGCTCTATGTCCACATCACTCCGTGCATGGATTTGGGCATCGCAATCAATTCTCCTAGCGCGTCAAAGTTGGGTCCCGGCGAAGATAGCGCAAAATCGCCATAACAGAGCTTCAGATCTGAAATCAGTCTGAATCGCATCTTAACACAACAAGAAAGATCCGGGTTGCCTGCCACACATTTGTCCATGCATGATTCAATTTCATGCCTCTTCGGCGCCGTTTGGGCCACGGTTGAAAATTTTCGCCATTTGGCACGCTCGTGCATGTTTTTCAAGAACCCGGATTCGGACACTTAGAAGTTGAGGTTCGGGACCCCATCAGAGAATGGACCACACGGACTTGTGCTAGGGAAGTTGCTCTATGTCCAAATCACTCCGTGCATAGATTTGGGCATCGCAATCAATTCTCCCAGCGCGTCAAAGTTGGGTCCCGGCAGCAAAGATAGTGCAAAATCGCCATAACAGAGTTTCGGGTCCGAAATAAGTCCGAATCGCATCTGAACACAACAAGAAAGATCCGGGTTGCTTGCCACACATTTGTCCATGCATAATTTGATTTTCATGCCTCTTGGACGTCGTTTGGGCCACGGTTTGAAATTTCTGCCATTTGCCACGCTCGTGCATCTTTTTCGAGAACTCGGATTCGGACAGTTAGAAGTTGAGGATCCGGGACCCCATTAGAGAATGGACCACACAGACTTGTGCCAGGGAAGTTGCTCTATGTCCACATCACTCCGTGCATGGATTTGGGCATCGCAATCAATTCTCCCAGCGCGTCAAATTTGGGTCTCGATGAAGATAGTGCAAAATCGCCATAACAGAGTTTCGGATCCGAAATGAGTCTGAATCGCATCAGAACACAACAAGAAAGATCCGGGTTGCCTGCCCACACATTTGTCCATACATGATTTGGTTTTCAAGCCTCTTCGGCGCTGTTTGGGCCACGGTTGGAAATTTCCGTCATTTGGTACGCTTGTGTATCTTTTTCGAGAACCCCGATTCGGACAGTTAGAAGTTGAGGATCCGAGACCCCATCAGAGAACGGACCACACGAACTTGTGCTAGGGAAGTTGGTCTATGGCATTTGTCCATGCATGATTCGAATTTCATGCCTCTTCAGCACTGTTTGGGCCACGGTTGGAAATTTTCGCCATTTGGCATGCTCGTGCATCTTTTTTGAGAACCCCGATTTGGATAGTTAGAAGTTGAGGATCCCGGACCCCATCAAAGAATGGACCACACGGACTTGTGCTAGGGAAGCTGCTCTATGTCCACATCACTCTGTGCATGGATTTGGGCATCACAATCAGTTCTCCCAGCGCGTCAAATTTGGGTCCCGGCGGTGGCGAAGATAGTGCAAAATCGCCATAACAGAGTTACTGGGGATCCGAAATGAGTTTGAATCCCATTTGAACACAACAAGAAAGATCCTGGTTGCCTGCCACACATTTGTCCATGTATGATTCGATTTTCATGCCTCTTCGGCGCCCTTTGGGCCACGGTTGGAAATTTCCGCCATTTGCCACGCTCGTGCATCTTTTTCGAGAACTCGGATTCGGACAGTTAGAGGTTGAGGATCCGGGACCCCATCAGAATATGGACCATAGGAACTTGTGCTAGGGAAGTTGCTCTATGTCCACATCACTCCGTGCATGGATTTGGGCATCGCAATCAATTCTCCCAGCGCGTCAAAGTTGGGTCCCGCGGTGAAGATAGTGCAAAATCGCCATAACAGAGTTTTGGATCCGAAATGAGTCCGAATTGCATCTGAACACAACAAGAAAGATCCGGGTTGCCTGCCACACATTTGTCCATGCATGATTCGATTTTCATGCCTCTTCGGGTCCGTTTGGGCCACGGTTGGAAATTTCTGCCATTTGGCACGCTTGTGCATCTTTTTCGAGAAACCGGATTTGGACAGTTAGAAGTTGAGGATCCGGGACCCCATCAGAGAACGGACCACACAAACTTGTACTAGGGATGTCACTCTATGTCCACATCACTGCATGGATTTGGGTATCGCAATCACTTCTCCCAGCGTGTCAAAGTTGGGTCCCGGCGACGAAGATAGTGCAAAATCGCCATAACAGAGTTTCGGATCCGAAATGAGTCCGAATCGCATCTGAACACAACAAGAAATATTCGGGTTGCTTGCCACACATTTTTCCATGCACGACTCGATTTTCATGCCTCTTCGGCGTCGTTTGGGCACGGTTGAAAATTTCTGCCATTTGGCATGCTCGTGCATCTTTTTCGAGAACCCGAATTCGGACAGTTAGAAGTTGAGGATCCCGGATCCCATCAGAGAACGGACCACATGGACTTGTGCTAGGGAAGTTTCTATATGTCCACATCACTCCGTGCATGGATTTGGGCATCGCAATCACTTCTCGCAGCGCGTCAAAGTTGGGTCCCGGGTGAAAATAGTGCAAAATCGCCATAACAGAGTTTCGGATCCGAAATGAGTCTGAGAATCGCATCTATACACAACAAGAGAGATAAGGGTTGCTTGCCACACATTTGTCCATGCATGATTTAAATTTCATGCCTCTTCAGCACGGTTTGGGCCACGGTTGGAAATTTCTGCCATTTGGCACGCTCGTGCATCTTCTTCAAGAACCCCGATTCGAACAGTTAGAAGTTGAGGATCCGGGACCCCATCAGAGAACCGACCACACAGACTTGTGCTAGGAAACTTGCTTTATGTCCACATCACTCCGTGCATGAATTTGGGCATCACAATCAATTCTCCCAGCGCGTCAAATTTGGGACCCGGCGAAGATAGTGCAAAATCGCCATAACAGAGTTTCGGGTCCGACATGAGTCTGAATTGCATCTGAACACAACAAGAAAGATCCGGGTTACTTGCCACACATTTGTCCATGCATGATTTGAATTTCATGTCTCTTCGGTGCCGTTTGGACCACTGTTGGAAATTTCCACCATTTGCCACGCTCGTGCATCTTTTTCGAGAACCCGGATTCGGACAGTTAGAAGTTGAGGATCCCGGAACCCATCAGAGAACGGACCACACGGACTTGTGCTAGGGAAGTTGTTGTATGTCCACATCACTCCCTGCATGGATTTGGGCATCACAATCAATTTTCCCAGCGCGTCAAAGTTGGGTCCCGACGAAGATAGTGCAAAATTGCCATAACAGAGTTTCAGGTCGTCCTAAATGAGTCCGAATTGCATCTGAACACTACAAGAAAGATCCGGGTTGCTTGCCACACATTTGCCCATGCATGATTCGATTTTCATGCCTCTTCGGCACCGTTTGGGCCACGGTTGGAAATTTTCGCCATTTGGCATGCTCGTGCATCTTTTTCGAGAACCCGGATTCGGACAGTTACAAGTTGAGGATCCGGGAGCCCATCAGAGAACGGACCACACGGACTTGTGTTAGGGAAGTTGCTCTATGTCCACATCACTCCGTGCATGGATTTGGTCATCACGATCAATTGTCCTAGCGCGTCAAAGTTGGGTCCCGGCAGCGAAGATAGTGCAAAATCGCCATAACAGAGTTTTGGGTCCGAAATGAGTCAGAATCGCATCTGAACACAACAAGAAAGATCCGGGTTGCCTGCCACACATTTGTCCATGCATGATTTGATTTTCGTGCCTCTTCGGCACCGTTTGGGCCATGGTTGAAAATTTTTGCCATTTGGCACGCTCGTGCATCTTTTTCGAGAACCCGGATTCGGACAGTTAGAAGTTGAGGATCCGCAACCCCATAAGAGAACGGACCACGCGGACTTGTGCTAGGGAAGTTTCTCTATGTCCACATCACTCCGTGCATGGATTTGGGCATCGTAATCACTTCTCGCAGCGCGTCAAAGTTGGGTCCTGGCGAAGATAGTGCAAAATCGCCATAATAGAGTTTCGGGTCCGAAATGAGTCGAAATCGCATGTGAACACAACAAGAAAGATCTGGGTTGCTTGCCACACATTTGTCCATGCATGATTCGATTTTCATGCCTCTTCAGCACCGTTTGGGCCACTATTGGAAATTTCCGCTATTTGGCACGCTCGTGCATCTTTTTCAAGAACCCGGATTCGGACAGTTAGAAGTTGAGAATCCGGGATCCCATCAGAGAACGGACCACACGAACTTGTGCTAGGGAAGTTGCTCTATGTCCACATCACTCCATGCATGGATTTAGGCATCGCAATCAATTCTCCAAGCGTGTCAAAGTTGGGTCCCGACGAAGATAGAGCAAAATCGCCATAACAGAGTTTCGGGTCCAAAATCAGTCCGAATGGCATCTGAACACAACAAGAAAGATCCGGGTTGCTTGCCACACATTTTTCCATGCATGATTCGAATTTCATGCCTGTTGGGCGCCGTTTGGGCCACGGTTGAAAATTTCCCCCATTTGCCATGCTCGTGCATCTTTTTCGAGAACTCGGATTCGAACAGTTTAGAAGTTAAGGATATGGGACCCCATCAGAGAACGTACCACACGAACTTGTGCTAGGGAAGTTTCTCTATGTCCATATCACTCCGTGCATGGATTTGGGCATCGCAATCACTTCTCCCAGCACGTCAAAGTTGGGTCCCGGTGAAGATAGTGCAAAATCGCCATAACAGAGCTTCGGATCCGAAATGAGTCCGAATCGCATCTGAACACAACAAGAAAGATCCGAGTTGCTTGCCACACATTTGTCCATGCATGATTTGAATTTCATGCCTCTTCGACGCCGTTTGGGCCACGGTTGAAAATTACCGCCATTTGGCATGCTCGTGCATCTTTTTCAAGAACCCGAATTCGGACAGTTAGAAGTTGAGGCTCCGAGACCCCATCAGAGAACGGACCACACGGACTTGTGCTAGGGAAGTTGCTCTATGTCCACATAACTCCGTGCATAGATTTGGGCATCGCAATTAAATCTCGCAGCGCGTCAAAGTTGGGTCCCAGCGAAGATAGTGTAAAATCGCCATAACAGAGTTTCAGATCCGAAATGAGTCCGAATCACATCTGAACACAACAAGAAAAATCGTGGTTGCTTGCCACACATTTGTCCATGCATGATTCGAATTTCATGCCTCTTCATCACCGTTTAGGCCACGGTTGGAAATTTTTGCCATTTGGCACGCTCGTGCATCTTTTTCGAGAATCCGGATTCGGACAGTTAGAAGTTGAGGATCCGGGACCCCATCAGAGAACGGACCACACGTACTTGTGCTAGGTAAGTTGCTTTATGTCCACATCACTCCGTGCCTGGATTTAGGCATCGCAATCACTTCTCCCAGCGCGTCAAAGTTGGGTCCGGACGAAGATAGTGCAAAATCGCCATAACAGAGCTTCAGATCTGAAATGAGTCTGAATCGCATCTGAACACAACAAGAAAGATCCGGGTTGCCTGCCACACATTTGTCCATGCATGATTCGACTTTCATGCCTCTTCGGCACCGTTTGGGCCACGGTTGAAAATTTCCACCATTTGGCTCGCTCGTGCATGTTTTTCAAGAACCCTGATTCGGACACTTAGAAGTTGAGGCTCCGGGACCCCATCAGAGAATGGACCACACGGACTTGTGCTAGGAAGTTGCTCTATGTCCACATCACTCCGTGCATAGATTTGGGCATCGCAATCAATTCTCCCAGCGCGTCAAAGTTGGGTCCCGGCGGCAAAGATAGTGCAAAATCGCCATAACAGCGTTTCGGGTCGGAAATGAGTTCGAATCGCATCTGAACACAACAAGAAAGATCCGGGTTGCTTGCCACACATTTGTCCATGCATAATTCGATTCTCATGCCTCTTCGGCACCGTTTGGGCCACGGTTTGAAATTTCTGCCATTTGCCACGCTCGTGCATCTTTCTCGAGAACTCGGATTCGGACAGTTAGAAGTTGAGGATCCGGGACCCCATTAGAGAATGGACCACATGGACTTGTGCTAGGGAAGTTTCTCTATGTCCACATCACTCCGTGCATGGATTTGGGCATCGCAATCAATTCTCCAAGTGCGTCAAAGTTGGGTCCCGGTGAAGATAGTGCAAAATTGCCATAACAGAGTTTCGGATCCGAAATGAGTCTGAATCGCATCAGAACACAACAAGAAAGATCCGGGTTGCCTGCCACACATTTGTCCATACATGATTCGATTTTCAAGCCTCTTCGGCGCCGTTTGGGCCACGGTTGGAAATTTCTGCCATTTGGCACGCTTGTCAATCTTTTTCGACAACCCCGATTCGGACAGTTAGAAGTTGAGGATCCGAGACCCCATCAGAGAACGGACCACACGAACTTGTGCTAGGGAAGTTGATCTATGGCATTTGTCCATGCATGATTCGAATTTCATGCCTCTTCAGCACCGTTTGGGCCACGGTTGGAAATTTTTGCCATTTAGCACGCTCGTGCATCTTTTTCGAGAACCCCGATTTGGACAGTTAGAAGTTGAGGATCCCGGACCCCATCAAAGAATGGACCACACGGACTTGTGCTAGGGAAGCTGCTCTATGTCCACATCACTCTGTGCATGGATTTGGGCATCACAATCAATTCTCCCAGTGCGTCAAATTTGGGTCCCGGCGGCGGCGAAGATAGTGCAAAATCGCCATAACAGAGTTTCTGGTCTGAAATTAGTCCGAATCGCATCTGAACACAACAAGAAAGATCCGAGGTGCTTGCCACACATTCGTCCATGCATGATTCGATTTTCATGCCTCTTCGGCGCCCTTTGGGCCACGGTTGGAAATTTTTGCCATTTGCCACGCTCGTGCATCTTTTTCGAGAACTCGGATTCGGACAATTAGAGGTTGAGGATCCGGGACCCCATCAGAGAACGGACCATAGGAACTTGTGCTAGGGAAGTTGCTCTATGTCCACATCACTCCGTGTATGGATTTGGGCATCGCAATCAATTCTCCCAGCGCGTCAAAGTTGGGTCCCGGTGAAGATAGTGCAAAATCGCCATAACAGAGTTTCGGATCCGAAATGAGACCGAATCGCATCTGAACACAACAAGAAAGATCCGGGTTGCCTGCCACATATTTGTCCATGCATGATTCGATTTTCATGCCTCTTCGGGTCCGTTTGGACCACGGTTGGAAATTTCTGCCATTTGGCACGCTTGTGCATCTTTTTCGAGAACCCGGATTCGCGGACAGTTAGAAGTTGAGGATCCGGGACCCCATCAGAGAACGGACCACACGAACTTGTGCTAGGGAAGTCACTCTATGTCCACATCACTGCCTGCATGGATTTGGGCATCGCAATCACTTCTGCCAGCGTGTCAAAGTTGGGTCCCGGCGACGAAGATAGTGCAAAATCGCCATAAAAGAGTTTCGGATCCGGAATGAGTCCGAATCGCATCTGAACACAACAAGAAATATTCGGGTTGCTTGCCGGTTTCGGATCCGAAATGAGTCCGAATCGCATCTGAACACAACAAGAAATATTCGGGTTGCTTGCCACACATTTTTCTATGCACGATTCGATTTTCATGCCTCTTCGGCGTCGTTTGGGCCACGGTTGCAAATTTCCTCCATTTGGCACGCTCGTGCATCTTTTTCGAGAACCCGGATCTGGACAGTTAGAAGTTGAGGATCCGGGACCCCATCAAAG
The DNA here is from genome assembly GCF_041138505.1 of Cibotium barometz. Lineage (NCBI taxonomy): Eukaryota > Viridiplantae > Streptophyta > Polypodiopsida > Cyatheales > Cibotiaceae > Cibotium > Cibotium barometz. Next base: position 24,349,838 of record NC_141110.1, read on the forward strand.
AACGGATCACACGGACTTGTGCTAGGGAAGTTGCTCTATGTCCACATCACTCCGAGCATGGATTTGGGCATCACAATCAATTCTCCCATCGCGTCAAAGTTGGGTCCCGGTGAAGATAGTGCAAAATCGCCATAACAGAGTTTCAGATCCAAAATGAGTCTGAATCGCATCAGAACACAACAAGAAAGATTCGGGTTGCCTGCCACACATTTGTCCATACATGATTTGATTTTCATGCCTCTTCGGCGCCGTTTGGGCCATGGTTGGAAATTTCCGCCATTTGGCACGCTTGTGCATCTTTTTCAAGAACCCGGATTCGGACAGTTAGAAGTTGAGGATCCGGCATTCCATCAGAGAACGGACCACATGAACTTGTGCTAGGGAAGTTGCTCTATGTCCACATCACTCTGTGTATGGTTTTGGGCATCGCAATCACTTGTCCCAGCACGTCAAAGTTGGGTCCCGGCGGTGAAGATAGTACAAAATCGCCATAACAGAGCTTCGGATCCGAAATGAGTCCGAATCGCATCTGAACACAACAAGAAAGATCCGGGTTGCTTGCCGCACATTTGTCCATGCACAATTTGAATGTCATGCCTCTTCGTGGGCCGTGGTTGAAAGTTTCCGCCATTTGGCACGCTCGTGCATCTTTTTCGAGAACCCGAATTCGGACAGTTAGAAGTTGATGATCTAGGACCCCATCAGAGAACGGACCACACACACTTGTGCTAGGAAAGTTGCTCTATGTCTACATCACTCCGTGCATGGATTTGGGCATCGCCATCACTTCTCGCAGCGTGTCAAAGTTGGGTCCCGACGAAGATAGTGCAAAATCGCCATAACAGAGTTTCGGATACGAAATGATTCCGAATCGCATCTGAACACAACAAGAAAGATCTGGGTTGCTTGCCACACATTTGTCCATGCATGATTCGAATTTCATGCCTCTTCAGCACCGTTTGGGCCACGGTTGTAACTTTCTGCCATATGGCACGCTCGTGCATCTTTTTCGAGAACCCGAATTCGGACAGTTAAAAGTTGAGGATCCAGAACCCCATCAGAGAATGGACCACACGGACTTGTGCTAGGGAAGTTGCTCTATGGCCACATCACTCCGTGCATGGATTTGGGCATCGCAATCACTTCTCGCAGCGCGTCAAAGTTGGGTCCTGGCGAAGATAGTGCAAAATTGCCGTTACAGAGTTTCGGGTCCGAAATGATTCGGAATCGCATGTGAACACAACAAGAACGATCTCGGTTTCTTGCCACACATTTGTCCATGCATGATTCGATTTTCATGCCTCTTTAGCACCGTTTGGGCCACTGTTGGAAATTTCTGCTATTTGGCATGCTCGTGCATCTTTTTCGAGAACCCGGATTCGGACAGTAAAAAGTTGAGGATCCGGGATCCCATCAGAGAACGGACCACACAAACTTGTGCTAGGGAAGTTGCTCTATGTCCACATCACTCCATGCATGGATTTGGGCATCGCAATCAATTCTCCAAGCGTGTCAAAGTTGGGTCCCGACGAAGATAGTGCAAAATCGCCATAACAGAGTTTCGGGTCCGAAATTAGTCCGAATCGCATCTGAACACAACAAGAAAGATCTGGGTTGCTTGCCACACATTTGTCCATGCATGCTTTGATTTTCATGCCTCTTCGGCGCCGTTTGGGCCACGGTTGGAAATTTTCACCATTTGCCACGCTCGTGCTTCTTGTTCGAGAACTCGGGTTCGGACAGTTAGAGGTTGAGGATCCGGGACCCCATCAGAGAACGGACCACAGGAACTTCTGCTAGGGAAGTTGCTCTATGTCCACATCACTCCGTGCATGGATTTGGGCATCGCAATCAATTCTCCCAGCGCGTCAAAGTTGGGTCTCAGTGAAAATAGTGCAAAATCGCCATAACAGAGTTTCGGATCCGAAATGAGTTTGAATCGCATTTGAACACAACAAGAAAGATCCTGGTTGCCTGCCACACATTTGTCCATGTATGATTCGATTTTCATGCCTCTTCGGTGCTGTTTGGATCACGGTTGAAAATTTTCGCCATTTGGCATGCTTGTTCATCTTTTTCGAGAACCCAGATTCGGAAAGTTAGAAGTTGAGGATCCGGGATCCCATCAGAGAACAGACCACACGAACTTGTGCTAGGGAAGTCGCTCTATGTCCACATCACTGCCTACATGGATTTGGGCATCGCAATCACTTCTCCCAGCGTGTCAAAGTTGGGTCTCGACGGCGAAGATAGTGCAAAATCGCCATAACAGAGTTTCGGATCCGAAATGAGTCCAAATGGCATTTGAACACAACAATAAATATCCGGGTTGCTTGCCACACATTTTTCCATGCACGATTCGATTTTCATGCCTCTTCGGCGTCGTTTGGGCCACGGTTGTAAATTTCCTCCATTTGACATGCTCGTGCATCTTTTTCGAGAACCCGGATCCGGACAGTTAGAAGTTGAGGATCCGGGACCCCATCAAAGAATGGATCACACGGACTTGTGCTAGGGAAGTTGCTCTATGTCCACATCATTTCGTGCATGGATTTGATCATCACAATCAATTCTCCCATCGCGTCAAATTTGGGTCCCGGTGAAGATAGTGCAAAATCGCCATAACAGAGTTTCAGATCCGAAATGAGTCTGAATCGCATCAGAACACAACAAGAAAGATCCGGGTTGCCTGCCACACATTTGTCCATACATGATTTGATTTTCATGCCTCTTCGGCGTCGTTTGGGCCACGGTTGTGCATCTTTTTCGAGAACCCGGATTCGGACAGTTAGAAGTTGAGGATCCGGGATTCCATCAGAGAACGGACCACACGAACTTGTGCTAGGGAATTTGCTTTATGTCCACATCACTCCGTGCATGGTTTTGGGAATCGCAATCACTTGTCCCAGTGCGTCAAAGTTGGGTCCCGGCGGCGAAGATAGTACAAAATCGCCATAACAGAGTTTCGGATCCGAAATGAGTCCGAATGACATCTGAACACAACAAGAAAGATCCGGGTTGCTTGCCACACATTTGTCCATGCACGATTTGAATGTCATGTCTCTTCGAGGGCCACGGTTGAAAATTGCCGCCATTTGGCACGCTCGTGCATCTTTTTCGAGAACCCGAATTCGGACAGTTAGAAGTTGATGATCCGGGACCCCATCACAGAACGGACCACACAGACTTGTGCTAGGGAAGTTGCTCTATGTCTACATCACTCCGTGCATGGATTTGGGCATCGCCATCACTTCTCGCAGCGCGTCAAAGTTGGGTCCCGGTGAAGATAGTGCAAAATCGCTATAACAAAGTTTCGGATACGAAATGAGTCCGAATCGCATCCGAACACAACAAGAAAGATCCGGGTTGCTTGCCACACATTTGTCCATGCATGATTCGAATTTCATGCCTCTTCAGCACCGTTTGGGCCACGGTTGGAACTTTCTGCCATTTGGCACGCTCGTGCATCTTTTTCGAGAACCCAGATTTGGACAATTAGAAGTTGAGGATCCGGAACCCCATAAGAGAATGGACCACACGGACTTGTGCTAGGGAAGTTGCTCTATGTCCACATCACTCTGTACATGGATTTGGGCATCGCAATCACTTCTCGCAGCGCGCCAAAGTTGGGTCCCAGTGAAGATAGTGCAAAATCGCCATAACAAAGTTTCGGACCCAAAATGAGTCCGAATCGTATCTGAACACAACAAGAAAGATGCCGGTTGCCTGCCACACATTTGTCCATGCATAATTCCATTTTCATGCCTCTTCGGGTCCGTTTGGGCCATGGTTGGAAATTTCTGCCATTTGGCACGCTTGTGCATCTTTTTCGAGAACCCGGATTCGGACAGTTAGAAGTTGAGGATCCGGGACCTCATCAGAGAACAGACCACACGAACTTGTGCTAGGGAAGTCGCTCTATGTCTACATCACTGCCTCCATGGATTTGGGCATCGCAATCACTTCTCCCAGCATGTCAAAGTTGGGTCCCGACGACGAAGATAGTGCAAAATCGCCATAACAGAGTTTCGGATCCGAAATGAGTCCAAATCGCATCTGGACACAACAAGAAATATCCGGGTTGCTTGCCACACATTTTTCCATGCACGATTCGATTTTCATGCCTCTTCGGCGTCGTTTGGGCCACGGTTGCAAATTTCCTCCATTTGGCACGCTCGTGCATCTTTTTCGAGAACCCGGATCGGAGAGTTAGAAGTTGAGGATCCAGGGACCCATCAAAGAACGGATCACACGGACTTGTGCTAGGGAAGTTACTCTATGTCCACATCACTCCGTGCATGGATTTGGGCATCACAATCAATTCTCCCATCGCGTCAAAGTTGGGTCCCGGTGAAGATAGTGCAGAATCGCCATAACAGAGTTTCAGATCCGAAATGAGTCTGAATCGCATCAGGACACAACAAGAAAGATCCGGGTTGCCTGCCACACATTTGTCCATACATGATTTGATTTTCATGCCTCTTCGGCGCCATTTGGGCCACGGTTGGAAATTTTCGCCATTTGGCATGCTTGTGCATCTTTTTCAAAAACCCGGATTCAGACAGTTAGAAGTTGAGGATCCGGGATTCCATCAGAGAACGGACCACACGAACTTGTGCTAGGGAAGTTGCACTATGTCCACATCACTCCGTGCATGGTTTTGGGCATCGCAATCACTTGTCCCAGCGCGTCAAAGTTAGGTCCCGGCAGCGGCGAAGATAGTACAAAATTGCCATAACAGAGTTTCGGATCCGAAATGAGTCTGAATCACATCTGAACACAACAAGAAAGATCCGGGTTGCTTGCCACACATTTTTCCATGCACGATTCGAATTTCATGCCTCTTTGTGGGCCACGGTTGAAAATTGCCGCCATTTGGCACGCTCGTGCATCTTTTTCGAGAACCCAAATTCGGACAGTTAGAAGTTGATGATCCAGGACCCCATCAGAGAACGGACCACACAGACTTGTGCTAGGGAAGTTGCTCTATGTCTACATCACTCCGTGCATGGATTTGGGCATCGCCATCACTTCTCGCAATGTGTCAAAGTTGGGTCCCGGCAGCGAAGATAGTGCAAAATTGCCATAACAGAGTTTCGGATACGAAATGAGTCCGAATCGCATCTGAACACAACAAGAAAGATCCGGGTTTCTTTCCACACATTCAACCATGCATGATTCGAATTTCATGCCTCTTCAGCACCGTTTGGGCTACGGTTGGAACTTTCTACCATTTGGCACGCTCGTGCATCTTTTTCAAGAACCCAGATTCAGACAGTTAGAAGTTAAGGATCCGCAACCCCATCAGAGAACGGACCACACGGACTTGTGCTAGGGAAGTTGCTCTATGTCCACATCACTCCATGCATGGATTTGGGCATCGCAATCACTTCTCGCAGCGCATCAAAGTTGGGTCTTGGCGAAGATAGTGCAAAATCGCCATAACAAAGTTTCGGGTCCGAAATGATTCGGAATCGCATGTGAACACAACAAGAACGATCTCGATTTCTTGCCACACATTTGTCCATGCATGATTCGATTTTCATGCCTCTTTAGCACCGTTTGGACCACTGTTGGAAATTTTCGCTATTTGGCACGCTCGTGCATCTTTTTCGAGAACCCGAATTCGGACAGTTTTAGAAGTTGAGGATCCGGGATCCCATCAGAGAACGGACCACACAAACTTGTGCTAGGGAAGTTGCTTTATGTCCACATCACTCCGTGCATGGTTTTGGGAATCGCAATCACTTGTCCCAGCGCGTCAAAGTTGGGTCCCGACGAAGATAGTGCAAAATCGCCATAACAGAGTTTCGGGTCCGAAATTTGTCCGAATCGCATCTGAACACAACAAGAAAGATCCGGGTTGCTTGCCACACATTTGTCCATGCATGATTCGATTTTCATGCCTCTTCCGCGTCGTTTGGGCCACGGTTGAAAATTTTTGCCATTTGCCACGCTCGTGCATCTTTTTCGAGAACTCGGATTCGGACAGTTAGAGGTTGAGGATCCGGGACCCCATCAGAGAACGGACCATAGGAACTTCTGCTAGGGAAGTTGCTCTATGTCCACATCACTCCGTGCATGGATTTGGGCATCGCAATCAATTCTCCCAGCGCGTCAAAGTTGGGTCTCGGTGAAAATAGTGCGAAATCGCCATAACAGAGTTTCGAATCCGAAATGAGTCCGAATCGCATTTGAACACAACAAGAAAGATCCGGGTTGCCTGCCACACATTTGTCCATGCATGATTCGACTTTCATGCCTCTTCGGTGCCGTTTGGGCCACGGTTGGAAATTTCCGCCATTTGGCACGCTTGTGCATCTTTTTCGAGAACCCGGATTCGGACAGTTAGAAGTTGAGGATCCGGGACCCCATCAGAGAACGGACCACACGAACTTGTGCTAGGGAAGTCGCTCTATGTCCACATCACTGCCTACATGGAATTGGGCATCGCAATCACTTCTCCCAGCGTGTCAAAGTTGGGTCCCGACAGCGAAGATAGTGCAAAATCGCCATAACAGAGTTTCGGATCCGAAATGCGTCCGAATCGCATTTGAACACAACAAGAAATATCCGGGTTGCTTGCCACACATTTTTCCATGCATGATTCGATTTTCATGCCTCTTCGGCGTCCTTTGGGCCACGGTTCTAAATTTCCTCCATTTGGCACGCTCGTGCATCTTTTTCGAGAACGCGGATCCGGACAGTTAGAAGTTGAGGATCCGGGACCCCATCAAAGAACGGATCACACGGACTTGTGCTAGGGAAGTTGCTCTATGTCCACATTATTCCGTGCATGGATTTGGGCATCACAATCAATTCTCCCATCGCATCAAAGTTGGGTCCCGGTGAAGATAGTACAAAATCGCCATAACAGAGTTTTAGATCCGAAATGAGTCTGAATCGCATCAGAACACAACAAGAAAGATCCGGGTTGCCTGCCACACATTTGTCCATACATGATTTGATTTTCATGCCTCTTCGGCGCCATTTGGGCCACGGTTGGAAATTTCCGCCATTTGGCACGCTTGTGCATCTTTTTCGAGAACCCGGATTCGGACAGTTAGAAGTTGAGGATCCGGGATTCCATCAGAGAACGGACCACACGAACTTGTGCTAGGGAAGTTGCACTATGTCCACATCACTCCGTGCATGGTTTTGGGCATCGCAATCACTTGTCCCAGCGCGTCAAAGTTAGGTCCCGGCAGCGGCGAAGATAGTACAAAATTGCCATAACAGAGTTTCGGATCCGAAATGAGTCCGAATCACATCTGAACACAACAAGAAAGATCCGGGTTGCTTGCCACACATTTTTTCATGCACGATTCGAATTTCATGCCTCTTTGTGGGCCACGGTTGAAAATTGCCGCCATTTGGCACGCTCGTGCATCTTTTTCGAGAACCCGAATTCGGACAGTTAGAAGTTGACGATCCGGGACTCCATCAAAGAATAGACCACACAGACTTGTGCTAGGGAAGTTGCTCTATATCCACATCACTCCGTGCATAGATTTGGGCATCGCAATCAATTCTCCCAGCGCGTCAAAGTTGGGTCCCGGCGGCAAAGATAGTGCAAAATCGCCATAACAGCGTTTCGGGTCCGAAATGAGTTCGAATCGCATCTGAACACAACAAGAAAGATCCGGGTTGCTTGCCACACATTTGTCCATGCATAATTCGATTCTCATGCCTCTTCGGCACCGTTTGGGCCACGGTTTGAAATTTCTGCCATTTGCCACGCTCGTGCATCTTTTTCGAGAACTCGGATTCGGACAGTTAGAAGTTGAGGATCCGGGACCCCATTAGAGAATGGACCACACGGACTTGTGCTTGGGAAGGTTCTCTATGTCCACATCACTCCGTGCATGGATTTGGGCATCGCAATCAATTCTCCCAGTGCGTCAAAGTTGGGTCCCGGTGAAGATAGTGCAAAATTGCCATAACAGAGTTTCGGATCCGAAATGAGTCTGAATCGCATCAGAACACAACAAGAAAGATCCGGGTTGCCTGCCACACATTTGTCCATACATGATTCGATTTTCAAGCCTCTTCGGCGCCGTTTGGGCCACGGTTGGAAATTTCTGCCATTTGGCACGCTTGTCAATCTTTTTTGAGAACCCCGATTCGGACAGTTAGAAGTTGAGGATCCGAGACCCCATCAGAGAACGGACCACACGAACTTGTGTTAGGGAAGTTGATCTATGGCATTTGTCCATGCATGATTCGAATTTCATGCCTCTTCAGCACGGTTTGGGCCACGGTTGGAAATTCTTGCCATTTAGCACGCTCGTGCATCTTTTTCGAGAACCCCGATTTGGACAGTTAGAAGTTGAGGATCCCGGACCCCATCAAAGAATGGACCACACGGACTTGTGCTAGGGAAGCTGCTCTATGTCCACATCACTCTGTGCATGGATTTGGGCATCACAATCAATTCTCCCAGTGCATCAAATGTGGGTCCCGCCGGCGGCGAAGATAGTGCAAAAACGCCATAACAGAGTTTCTGGTCTGAAATTAGTCCGAATCGCATCTGAACACAACAAGAAAGATCCGGGGTGCTTGCCACACATTTGTCCATGCATGATTCGATTTTCATGCCTCTTCGGCACCCTTTGGGCCACGGTTGGAAATTTTCGCCATTTGCCACGCTCGTGCATCTTTTTCGAGAACTCGGATTCGGACAATTAGAGGTTGAGGATCCGGGACCCCATCAGAGAACGGACCATAGGAACTTGTGCTAGGGAAGTTGCTCTATGTCCACATCACTCCGTGTATGGATTTGGGCATCGCAATCAATTCTCCCAGCGCGTCAAAGTTGGGTCCCGGTGAAGATAGTGCAAAATCGCCATAACAGAGTTTCGGATCCGAAATGAGACCGAATCGCATCTGAACACAACAAGAAAGATCCGGGTTGCCTGCCACACATTTGTCCATGCATGATTCGATTTTCATGCCTCTTCGGGTCCGTTTGGACCACGGTTGGAAATTTCTGCCATTTGGCACGCTTGTGCATCTTTTTCGAGAACTCGGATTCGCGGACAGTTAGAAGTTGAGGATCCGGGACCCCATCAGAGAACGGACCACACGAATTTGTGCTAGGGAAGTCGCTCTATGTCCACATCACTGCCTGCATGGATTTGGGCATCGCAATCACTTCTGCCAGCGTGTCAAAGTTGGGTCCCGGCGACGAAGATAGTGCAAAATCGCCATAAAAGAGTTTCGGATCCGAAATGAGTCCGAATCGCATCTGAACACAACAAGAAATATTCGGGTTGCTTGCCGGTTTCGGATCCGAAATGAGTCCGAATCGCATCTGAACACAACAAGAAATATTCGGGTTGCTTGCCACACATTTTTCTATGCACGATTCGATTTTCATGCCTCTTCGGCGTCGTTTGGGCCACGGTTGCAAATTTCCCGGATCTGGACAGTTAGAAGTTGAGGATCCGGGACCCCATCAAAGAACGGATCACACGGACTTGTGCTAGGGAAGTTGCTCTATGTCCACATCACTCCGTGCATGGATTTGGGCATCACAATCAATTCTCCCATCGCGTCAAAGTTGGGTCCCGGTGAAGATAGTGCAAAATCGCCATAACAGAGTTTCAGATCCAAAATGAGTCTGAATCGCATCAGAACACAACAAGAAAGATTCGGGTTGCCTGCCACACATTTGTCCATACATGATTTGATTTTCATGCCTCTTCGGCGCCGTTTGGGCCATGGTTGGAAATTTCCGCCATTTGGCACGCTTGTGCATCTTTTTCAAGAACCCAGATTCGGACAGTTAGAAGTTGAGGATCCGCAACCCCATCAGAGAACGGGCCACACGGACTTGTGCTAGGGAAGTTGCTCTATGTCCACATGACTCCGTGCATGGATTTGGGCATCGCAATCACTTCTCGCAGTGCGTCAAAGTTGGTCCCGGCGAACATAATGCAAAGTTGCCATAACAGAGTTTCAAATCCGAAATGAGTCCGAATCGCATCTGAACACAACAAGAAAGATCCGAGTTGCTTGCCACACATTTGCTCATGCATGATTCGAATTTCATGCCTCTTCAGTACCGTTTGGGACACGGTTGAAAATTTTCACCACGCTCATGTATTTTTTTCGAGAACCCGAATTCGGACAGTTAGAAGTTGAGGATCCGGGACCCCATCAGAGAACAAACCACACGGACTTATGCTAGGCAAGTTTCTCTATTTCCACATCACTCCCTGCATGGATTTGCACATCACAATCAATTCTCCCAGCACGTCAAAGTTGGGTCCCGGCGGCAAAGATAGTGCAAAATCGCCATAACAGAGTTTCGGGTCCGAAATGAGTTCGAATCGCATCTGAACACAATAAGAAAGATCCGGGTTTTCTTGACACATTTATCCATGCATAATTTGATTTTCATACCTCTTCGGCGCCGTTTGGGCCACGGTTTGAAATTTCCATCATTTGCCACGCTCGTGCATCTTTTTCGAGTACTCGGATTCGGCCAGTTAGAAGTTGAGGATCCGGCACCCCATCAGAGAACGGACCACACGGACTTGTGCTAGGGAAGTTGCTCTATGTCCACATCACTCCGTGCATGCATTTGGGCATCGCAATCAATTCTCCTAGCGCGTCAAAGTTGGGTCCGGACGAAGATAGTGCAAAATCGCCATAACAGAGCTTCAGATCTGAAATGAGTCTGAATCGCATCTGAACACAACAAGAAAGATCCGGGTTGCCTGCCACACATTTGTCCATGCATGATTCGATTTTCATGCCTCTCGGCACCGTTTGGGCCACGGTTGAAAATTTCCACCATTTGGCACGCTCGTGCATGTTTTTCAAGAACCCTGATTCGGACACTTAGAAGTTGAGGCTCCGGGACCACACGGACTTGTGCTAGGGAAGTTGCTCTATGTCCACATCTCTCCGTGCATATATTTGGGCATCGCAATCAATTCTCCCAGCGCGTCAAAGTTGGGTCTCGGCGGCAAAGATAGTGCAAAATCGCCATAACAGCGTTTCGGGTCCGAAATGAGTTCGAATCGCATCTGAACACAACAAGAAAGATCCGGGTTGCTTGCCACACATTTGTCCATGCATAATTCGATTCTCATGCCTCTTCGGCACCGTTTGGGCCATGGTTTGAAATTTCTGCCATTTGCCACGCTCGTGCATCTTTTTCGAGAACTCGGATTCGGACAGTTAGAAGTTGAGGATCCGGGACCCCATTAGAGAATGGACCACATGGACTTGTGCTAGGGAAGTTTCTCTATGTCCACATCACTCCGTGCATGGATTTGGGCATCGCAATCAATTCTCCCAGTGCGTCAAAGTTGGGTCCCGGTGAAGATAGTGCAAAATTGCCATAACAGAGTTTCGGATCCGAAATGAGTCTGAATCGCATCAGAACACAACAACAAAGCCTGCCACACATTTGTCCATACATGATTCGATTTTCAAGCCTGTTTGGCGCCGTTTGGGCCACGGTTGGAAATTTCTGCCATTTGGCACGCTTGTCAATCTTTTTCGACAACCCCGATTCGGACAGTTAGAAGTTGAGGATCCGAGACCCCATCAGAGAACGGACCACACGAACTTGTGCTAGGGAAGTTGATCTATGGCATTTGTCCATGCATGATTCGAATTTCATGCCTCTTGAGCACCGTTTGGGCCACGGTTGGAAATTTTTGCCATTTAGCACGCTCGTGCATCTTTTTCGAGAACCCCGATTTGGACAGTTAGAAGTTGAGGATCCCGGACCCCATCAAAGAATGGACCACACGGACTTGTGCTAGGGAAGCTGCTCTATGTCCACATCACTCTGTGCATGGATTTGGGCATCACAATCAATTCTCCCAGTGCGTCAAATTTGGGTCCCACCGGCGGCGAAGATAGTGCAAAATCGCCATAACAGAGTTTCTGGTCTGAAATTAGTCCGAATCGCATCTGAACACAACAAGAAAGATCCGAGGTGCTTGCCACACATTCGTCCATGCATGATTCGATTTTCATGCCTCTTCGGCACCCTTTGGGCCACGGTTGGAAATTTTCGCCATTTGCCACGCTCGTGCATCTTTTTCGAGAACTCGGATTCGGACAATTAGAGGTTGAGGATCCGGGACTCCATCAGAGAACGGACCATAGGAACTTGTGCTAGGGAAGTTGCTCTATGTCCACATCACTCCGTGTATGGATTTGGGCATCGCAATCAATTCTCCCAGCGCGTCAAAGTTGGGTCCCGGTGAAGATAGTGCAAAATCACCATAACAGAGTTTCGGATCCGAAATGAGACCGAATCGCATCTGAACACAACAAGAAAGATCCGGGTTGCCTGCCACACATTTGTCCATGCATGATTCGATTTTCATGCCTCTTCGGGTCCGTTTGGACCACGGTTGGAAATTTCTGCCATTTGGCACGCTTGTGCATCTTTTTCGAGAACCCGGATTCGCGGACAGTTAGAAGTTGAGGATCCGGGATCCCATCAGAGAACGGACCACACGAACTTGTGCTAGGGAAGTCGCTCTATGTCCACATCACTGCCTGTATGGATTTGGGCATCGCAATCACTTCTGCCAGCGTGTCAAAGTTGGGTCCCGGCGACGAAGATAGTGCAAAATCGCCATAATAGAGTTTCGGATATAAAATATTCATCTCTTATGCATACCTCTATGCATGAATTTTAATTATTGTAAAAGTAACACTTTTATAATAAAATATTCATCTCTTATGCATACCTCTATGCATGAATTTCAATTATTGTAAAAGTAACACTTTTATAATAAAATATTCATCTCTTATGCATACCTCTATGCATGAAATTCAATTATACTAAAAGTAACACTTTTGATATAAAAATTTATCCATTATGCATACTTCTATGCATGAAAATAAAAATGATAAAAGTAACACTTTTGATATAAAAATTTATCCATTATGCATACTTCTATGCATGAAAATAAAAATGATAAAAGTAACACTTTTGATATAAAAATTTATCCATTATGCATACTTCTATGCATGTAAATAAAAATGATAAAAGTAACACTTTTGATATAAAAATTTATCCATTATGCATACTTCTATGCATGTAAATAAAAATGATAAAAATAACACTTTTGATATAAAAATTTATCCATTATGCATACTTCTATGCATGTAAATAAAAATGATAAAAGTAACACTTTTGATATAAAAATTTATCCATTATGCATACTTCTATGCAAGTAAATAAAAATGATAAAAGTAACACTTTTGATATAAAAACTTATTCTTTATGCATAATATAAAAATTCAAATTTTCCATGATTATAATGAAATTCTTTCAATTAGTCTAGGATGATAATTCCTAGAATATGGTAGGAAGTCCTCTTTTTATGCTTTGAATGAAATTATTTTATGCATAATTTTTATAAAAATTTTGCCATAGCTCCGCTGCTATGACTGATAAATCTCAATTTTTCTAAGGGATAAAGCTTATCATTAAGAAAATAATTAAAATGATCTCTAATTAATCCATAATGGATTGAATCATCAATATGCATAAACTAAAAGCATAGAAAAAAAAACCATTAATTTGGCCTCAAGCATAGCTTAATCTTAGATTAAGGAAAAGCTTTATGAAAAGCTTCTTTTGGATTGAGAATGGGTCATGAGTATGACCATTTCTTGAGTGAGAGAGAGAAATTACATAAAAACCATTAGAATTTAAACATAAATGGAAATTAACTTCAATAGCATTTATTAAATTATGTAACTATTCACTACTATTCACCAATTAACTTCAATAGCATTTAAAAAACCATCCCAATTAAGCTTCTCAAGCTTGAGAGGGGTTGAGAAGAGAGAAACATTGAGAAATTATAGAAAAGAGCAATATTCACTAATTACCTTACAAATTGCTTGATTCTTTGCTCACGGTAGAGGCCCCCAACCAATCAATTGGTTAAGTATGTTGATGGAGCCACTAATGGGGATTGAAGAAAGAGGGAAGCTCCAAAAACTAGTGAATTATTAAATGAATTCACAGTTCTTGGCTTAGGTGGAGTAGAGTAACGATGCATAAACACTATATATTTTTCAACAAGGGGGAGGCTTCTATTTATAGGAAAAATTGAGCTCCTAACCAAACAAACTGATTCTAGAATTTTCCAAATCAGTTTGGTCAATTTTTGACCATTTTTATGTCAGTTAAGCTAATTTTTTTGGAACTAGACTTGAATGAGGAGAGAGGAGAGATGAAATATCTCAATTTTTATGAGTTTAAAACTCATTCAAGCATGTGAAATATGCACCTCCTTTAAAGAACTCCCCTTCCTTACATATGTCATATTTTTAATATTGCTCATAGTTTTTTACTAATAAACCTTGTACATTTTCAACTCTTCATCTTATGTGAAATATGCACCTCCTTTAAAGAACTCCCCTTCCTTACATATGTCATACTTTTAATATTGCTCATAATTTTTTACTAATAAACCTTGTACATTTTCAACTCTTCATCTTATGTGAAATATGCACCTCCTTTAAAGAACTCCCCTTCCTTACATATGTCATACTTTTAATATTGCTCATAATTTTTTTACTAATAAACCTTGTACATTTTCAACTCTTCATCTTATGTGAGCATTTACTCATTTTTGGGTATCTTCTTTTACAAATTGGATTTATCTCCTCCCTACACATGGATTGATGCTATTGGCCCATAGGAACCTTAGTTGGACCATAGTCTAAAGATTTCTGAAAATCTAGACCCTTAGACTAAGGTTCTTTATACCTATTTCCAACTAATTCCAATTGCACATTGGAAAATTCTTTTTGAATTTCTGTTTCAGGGGAACTCATCTGAATTATAAGAGATATTTTTCTATCCAAAAATATTCAAAATCTGAATATTCTCTCTCTAGAATAATTTTTCTCTCTCTAGGCTAAAATAGTTAGCAACAGGGTCTATATATTTCTGAAGAGGGTTGATTACAGGGGAAGATACTAGACATCAAAAAGGGGTTGGGGGAGGAATCTTACATTCTACCCCACTTAAAAAACGCGAGATGTCCTCATCTCGCAACTTGTGATAATTTCGCAAGATTCACGAATATGAGACTTAGAGAAAAATTTTAATCAAGATTAACCACCAAGATAAGTCTTAAAGAGAGCAAGATTCAAAATACGAACAAGATTTAAACTTTATTCATTCTCAGAACTTATACAGTAAAGATAGAGGAACTCTTTACACTTCCATAAGACCGTCCATCATATGGTCACAAAAGCAGTCCTCACAAGCTGCACAAGTATAAGGTAACTCATCTATGGGAATGATTCTGTGGGTTATTGCTGCGCCTATCTCAGTGGTATGAGGTGTTCTAACAAAAGGACCTCTGAGAGGCAAGCCAAAAACGGGGTAAAGGCATATCTTCTCATGAGGAAGAAAACACGCCAGTAAGAAGACCCGCTCAGAAAACCCAAGATGTCTTGATCTCATGACGCAGTAGTATCGAGGACCCAAACCCAAGGCTTCGATAACCATGGCCAAGCGGACATTGTTACGAAAGTGCTGCCGACCCTAGGGTGTTACCCTAGTTATGTCTTGATAGGTCCGCCATTTGGTCTGCGCTACAGAAGTTCCTAGGTGAGGAAAAAGTGAGCGCTCATACTGTTCTATAAAATCCTTCTTCACAGACTCACTTGCATCTTGAAGGTGAGGAATCATTATGGATAAAACTAATTCTTGTTGCCAAGCCATGAAGGAGATTAAGAAAGAAAGGAGATCGATGGGAGTAAGATTACTGTGAACGACAAGTAAAAGTTACGACTTATATAAAGGAAGGAGCTAGCGTAACTTAGAAGCCAACGGTAACTTGCCACTGAAGTTTTACCGTCTTTCCATGATTTGGGTTTGGCATATTTTTCTATAGAAGGCATTTAGAACTTTGAGATGAGGAGATAAAAGAAGTTCGTAAGCTAAATCACCTACTTTCTTTGGTCCACAATATCTGGGAGATAACTTCTTATACTTCCCAAGAGATAAAGAACTTCTTTTGGGCCGTACTCGAATGAAGACCAAAACCTTGATATCCAAAACATCGATTCTCACTTTTGAACTCATTGTTCTGAATCTTAAAACAGGTGGGACTCTTGAGAAGTATTCAGGGAAAAGGTTCTTCCTTTTTTAAACAGAATCTTTCTTTTATTTTAGAGAGAGAATAATTATAAGATCAGAAAGGGAGATTCTTACTCCTGTATACCTCGAAGGCTGGGGGAGAATCTTACATTCTACCCCACTTGAAAAGTGCGAGATGTCCTCATCTCGCAAGGTAGAGGACAACTCTTTTTCTTAAGATCCAATTTATTCTGGGGTTCCTTATATTCTGGTCAACCCAACAAAATACGGGGATAATTATCCCTTATATAGAACTCATCATTAAATAACAATTCATTCAGATCATATCATTCATATCTTTAACACGATAATGGTCCATTAGACTGAAAATTTTCCTTCTAAACATTCCTCCACAGGAATTTTAGTTAAGCAAGTTCTCAATTTGTCATCCCTTAACTTAATCTACCGTCTCAAGTGTTAACAGTAGCAATCTGACAGCACAATCCACTAATCTCATAGTGATTTGCTGAAATCATTATCATCATTCCAGTTATGAATATCATCACTGGGACTCGTCCCATTCATCCTCATTGTGGTTTCGCTCAGCTTATTACATTTCAACTAAATTTCAGAAATCGTCATTTTTCAATCAGAATCCAATTCAATTCATCAATTCTCAAACAGAATTAAAAATCATATCAACCACATTCGAAATCATCATCTGGATAGCATTAACGCTTATAATTTCAAGTCTTAGATTTACTCGTATATACTGTCAGTAAAGAGCTGCAGTTATACTCTCGGTATATACGGGTAGTCATGATACTTGGAACTATAAGATAGATACCATCATGTCTAGGCCTCAAGCAAGTCAGGGTTCCATACAATTGCGGCATCTGAAAACCCAATTACTAAATTACAAATTTTTCAGTTTGAATATCAAATTGTATGAATTATATCACACAATTACAACCTTTTTTGTGTTTCTTGATAAATTTCTGACCTATTTGTCTTCTCAGTTGATCTTTATCAACCAAATGCTCTGATACCAACTGTGAGATCCCTGTTCCCACCGTGCAACAGATTCGGGGTACTAGCAGCGGAAGTAGCACTTCATGCGCGGGGCAGGGACCCACACTCGGGGCCTCGTCCACGAATATCCGGACAAGAGACTAATCCGTCGGTTTTCCCAAAACCGAACCCGAAAAAAACTTCCCTTACCCGGAAAGCATGGGTGATTCCACCAGGATAACTCTTTACTCTAACGCAGTCAAGATCATTACAGATCAACTGATCTGACTGCACCTTTAACGGTACTTGGTCAAATCAAGGAAGAAACTTGCACTTGGATCATTGGGATCAACGCTTTTTTCCCCATCAAGAGGCACAGCCGTTGATTCCTATCCATAGAACAATTTCTATCCGGGATTTACTTCATCTATCGTAATAATAGCAATTAAATCTCGATTTACGGATCCATCAGTCCAGCCTAACCCCATCCGATCCCATGGGTTAGCCAACCACCCAACCACTGTAGTGATGGGATCCAATTTGGAATTTGGTTAGGTTTTGTCCTGGGTACCAAGGATAAGAGTTCCAAGGCCCCCTAGCCGGAAGTTCATGCAAACATAAAACTAGCCACACCACTTACACACCCAATATGAAAATTACCTTTTTCTTAGCATCAGCTAACTTTAAAACAATCCTTTAATGAAACCATAGTACCACTGATCACAATCTTCCAATTTATCCAGTTGATTCATAATTTCCCATCATTCCTTCATCACAGTATCTATGGCATCATTGGCAACTAGAACGCTCACCACCTGTCCACACAGGGGCCTTTTCAATAGTTCCTAGCCCATAATACTCGGCAATATAATCACTTATAAAAATCAAGATGGACTCTCGTTGAAGATCAGCAAGATCAACCAACAGATCCATATAAAGAGCCATGGACTCATCCATTGAAGACCAGCAAGGTCAATCAACCAGATCCATGCCCGGTTTCACAAAACAACTCTTACTCCTTGTTCCAATATCTTCCTCGACGCACGCGTGGGTATCCTAGGCGACCCAGAGCCCGAGCACCGTATGGTCAGCACCCTCTAGGATCCTTCGCAGGTGACCTAGCGCTTCACTCATAGGCCGCTTCCTTGGTCCCTCATCCACCGTACCGGAAGCTCACCATTTTAATCGAACCGAGGCTGGTCAAGACCTCGGCCGACCTTGCTACGCGAGACGTCCTCCATTGACTCTCCGTCAGCAGTTGCAACTTTATCAGTTAGGTCTCCACGACCTTAATCACAAGACGGACAAAATGCTTTCCCAGCATTCTTGACATAAAACAGCCATTTACAAACAGTTTACAAATACAATTTCTATATTAACTCTAATTTTTCCACATTATCCCTCATATAATCCACATTACTTATTTCTCATTCCATTTATATGTGTACTCATCCAATCACATCATTTTCCATCTCTTCACTTCATATTCCTTCACATCACATATCATATATTCACATCCATACATCCACATCCACATCCACATTCACATCCATACATCCACATCTACATGCTTACCTCCATTTTCACATCCTCATTTATACATCCACATCCCATATCCACATTCATACATACACATCCATATCCACATCCATACATCCACATCCACATGCATACATCCACTATCACGTCCTCATTCATACATCCACATCCACATGCATACATCCACTATCACGTCCTCATTCATACATCCATATCCACATACACACATACATACATCCACATCCACATTCCCATTCACATCTATACATCCACATCTACATCCACATACATACATACATCCACATCCACATTCCACATTCACATCTATAGATCCACATCTACATCCATATACATACATACATCCACATCCACATTCCACATTCACATCTACACATCCACATCTACATCCACATTCACATATATCCACATCCACATTCCCATTCACATCTATACATACACATCTACATCCACATACATACATACATCCACATCCACGTTCCACATTCACATCTATACAACCACATCTACATCCACATTCACATACATCCACATCTACATTCACATTCACATCTATATCCACATCTATATTTCCATTCACATCTATACATCCACATCTACATCCACATACATACATACATCCACATCCACATTCCACATTCACTTCTATACAACCACATCTACATCCACATTCACATCTATGCATATACATCTTCATGCATACATCCATTTTCACATGCATACATCCACAGTCCCATCTCCACATCCACACATCCACATACATACATCCATTTTCACATTCCCATTCATATAACCCCATATGCCTTCATATCTAATCTTTTATATCACATCCATTCTCACCCTATCACAACCCATATACATCTTATCTCATCTCATACACTTCTTATCTCATCCCATACACATCTTATCACATCTTAACTCATCTTATATGCATCTTATCATATCTTATCACTTCCCATATCTTTTATGCATACTTCTATGCATGAAATTCAATTAT
Organism: Cibotium barometz; assembly: GCF_041138505.1. Lineage (NCBI taxonomy): Eukaryota > Viridiplantae > Streptophyta > Polypodiopsida > Cyatheales > Cibotiaceae > Cibotium > Cibotium barometz. The sequence continues at coordinate 24,369,490 of NC_141110.1, forward strand.
GCTAAAAGTAACACTTTTATAATAAAATAATCATCTCTTATGCATACCTCTATGCATGAAATTCAATTATGCTAAAAGTAACACTTTTATAATAAAATATTCATCTCTTATGCATACCTCTATGCATGAATTTTAATTATTGTAAAAGTAACACTTTTATAATAAAATATTCATCTCTTATGCATACCTCTATGCATGAATTTCAATTATTGTAAAAGTAACACTTTTATAATAAAATATTCATCTCTTATGCATACCTCTATGCATGAAATTCAATTATACTAAAAGTAACACTTTTGATATAAAAATTTATCCATTATGCATACTTCTATGCATGAAAATAAAAATGATAAAAGTAACACTTTTGATATAAAAATTTATCCATTATGCATACTTCTATGCATGAAAATAAAAATGATAAAAGTAACACTTTTGATTTAAAAATTTATCCATTATGCATACTTCTATGCATGTAAATAAAAATGATAAAAGTAACACTTTTGATATAAAAATTTATCCATTATGCATACTTCTATGCATGTAAATAAAAATGATAAAAATAACACTTTTGATATAAAAATTTATCCATTATGCATACTTCTATGCATGTAAATAAAAATGATAAAAGTAACACTTTTGATATAAAAATTTATCCATTATGCATACTTCTATGCAAGTAAATAAAAATGATAAAAGTAACACTTTTGATATAAAAACTTATTCTTTATGCATAATATAAAAATTTAATTTTTCCATGATTATAATGAAATTCTTTCAATTAGTCTAGGATGATAATTCCTAGAATATGGTAGGAAGTCCTCTTTTTATGCTTTGAATGAAATTATTTTATGCATAATTTTTATAAAAATTTTACCATAGCTCCGCTGCTATGACTGATAAATCTCAATTTTTCTAAGGGATAAAGCTTATCATTAAGGAAATAATTAAAATGATCTCTAATTAATCCATAATGGATTGAATCATCAATATGCATAAACTAAAAGCATAGAAAAAAAAACCATTAATTTGGCCTCAAGCATAGCTTAATCTTAGATTAAGGAAAAGCTTTATGAAAAGCTTCTTTTGGATTGAGAATGGGTCATGAGTATGACCATTTCTTGAGTGAGAGAGAGAAATTACATAAAAACCATTAGAATTTAAACATAAATGGAAATTAACTTCAATAGCATTTATTAAATTATGTAACTATTCACTACTATTCACCAATTAACTTCAATAGCATTTAAAAAACCATCCCAATTAAGCTTCTCAAGCTTGAGAGGGGTTGAGAAGAGAGAAACATTGAGAAATTATAGAAAAGAGCAATATTCACTAATTACCTTACAAATTACTTGATTCTTTGTTCACGGTAGAGGCCCCCAACCAATCAATTGGTTAAGTATGTTGATGGAGCCACTAATGGGGATTGAAGAAAGAGGGAAGCTCCAAAAACTAGTGAATTATTAAATGAATTCACAGTTCTTGGCTTAGGTGGAGTAGAGTAACGATGCATAAACACTATATATTTTTCAACAAGGGGGAGGCTTCTATTTATAGGAAAAATTGAGCTCCTAACCAAACAAACTGATTCTAGAATTTTCCAAATCAGTTTGGTCAATTTTTGACCATTTTTATGTCAGTTAAGCTAATTTTTTTGGAACTAGACTTGAATGAGGAGAGAGGAGAGATGAAATATCTCAATTTTTATGAGTTTAAAACTCATTCAAGCATGTGAAATATGCACCTCCTTTAAAGAACTCCCCTTCCTTACATATGTCATATTTTTAATATTGCTCATAGTTTTTTACTAATAAACCTTGTACATTTTCAACTCTTCATCTTATGTGAAATATGCACCTCCTTTAAAGAACTCCCCTTCCTTACATATGTCATACTTTTAATATTGCTCATAATTTTTTACTAATAAACCTTGTACATTTTCAACTCTTCATCTTATGTGAAATATGCACCTCCTTTAAAGAACTCCCCTTCCTTACATATGTCATACTTTTAATATTGCTCATAATTTTTTTACTAATAAACCTTGTACATTTTCAACTCTTCATCTTATGTGAGCATTTACTCATTTTTGGGTATCTTCTTTTACAAATTGGATTTATCTCCTCCCTACACATGGATTGATGCTATTGGCCCATAGGAACCTTAGTTGGACCATAGTCTAAAGATTTCTGAAAATCTAGACTCTTAGACTAAGGTTCTTTATACCTATTTCCAACTAATTCCAATTGCACATTGGAAAATTCTTTTTGAATTTCTGTTTCAGGGGAACTCATCTGAATTATAAGAGATATTTTTCTATCCAAAAATATTCAAAATCTGAATATTCTCTCTCTAGAATAATTTTTCTCTCTCTAGGCTAAAATAGTTAGCAACAGGGTCTTTATATTGGGGGAGGAATCTTACATTAAATCTGAATATTCTCTCTCTAGAATAATTTTTCTCTCTCTAGGCTAAAATAGTTAGCAACAGGGTCTATATATTTCTGAAGAGGGTTGATTACAGGGGAAGATACTAGACATCAAAAAGGGGTTGGGGGAGGAATCTTACATTCTACCCCACTTAAAAAACGCGAGATGTCCTCATCTCGCAACTTGTGATAATTTCGCAAGATTCACGAATATGAGACTTAGAGAAAAATTTTAATCAAGATTAACCACCAAGATAAGTCTTAAAGAGAGCAAGATTCAAAATACGAACAAGATTTAAACTTTATTCATTCTCGGAACTTATACAGTAAAGATAGAGGAACTCTTTACACTTCCATAAGCCCGTCCATCATATGGTCACAAAAGCAGTCCTCACAAGCTGCACAAGTATAAGGTAGCTCATCTATGGGAATGATTCTGTGGGTTATTGCTGCGCCTATCTCAGTGGTATGAGGTGTTCTAACAAAAGGACCTCTGAGAGGCAAGCCAAAAACGGGGTAAAGGCATATCTTCTCATGAGGAAGAAAACACGCCAGTAAGAAGACCCGCTCAAAAAACCCAAGATGTCTTGATCTCATGACGCAGTAGTATCGAGGACCCAAACCCAAGGCTTCGATAACCATGGCCAAGCAGACATTGTTACGAAAGTGCTGCCGACCCCAGGGTGTTACCCTAGTTATGTCTTGATAGGTCCGCCATTTGGTCTGCGCTACAGAAGTTCCTAGGTGAGGAAAAAGTGAGCGCTCATACTGTTCTATAAAATCCTTCTTCACAGACTCACTTGCATCTTGAAGGTGAGGAATCATTATGGATAAAACTAATTCTTGTTGCCAAGCCATGAAGGAGATTAAGAAAGAAAGGAGATCGATGGGAGTAAGATTACTGTGAACGACAAGTAAAAGTTACGACTTATATAAAGGAAGGAGCTAGCGTAACTTAGAAGCCAACGGTAACTTGCCACTGAAGTTTTACCGTCTTTCCATGATTTGGGTTTGGCATATTTTTCTATAGAAGGCATTTAGAACTTTGAGATGAGGAGATAAAAGAAGTTCGTAAGCTAAATCACCTACTTTCTTTGGTCCACAATATCTGGGAGATAACTTCTTATACTTCCCAAGAGATAAAGAACTTCTTTTGGGCCGTACTCGAATGAAGACCAAAACCTTGATATCCAAAACATCGATTCTCACTTCTGAACTCATTGTTCTGAATCTTAAAACAAGTGGGACTCTTGAGAAGTATTCAGGGAAAAGGTTCTTCCTTTTTTAAACAGAATCTTTCTTTTATTTTAGAGAGAGAATAATTATAAGATCAAAAAGGGAGATTCTTACTCCAGTATACCTCGAAGGCTGGGGGAGAATCTTACATTCGAGAACCCAAATTCGGACAGTTAGAAGTTGATGATCTAGGACCCCATCAGAGAACGGACCACACACACTTGTGCTAGGGAAGTTTCTCTATGTCTACATCCCTCCGTGCATGGATTTGGGCATCGCCATCACTTCTCGCAGCGTGTCAAAGTTGGGTCCCGACGAAGATAGTGCAAAATCGCCATAACAGAGTTTCGGATACGAAATGAGTCCGAATCGCATCTGAACACAAGAAAGAAAGATCCGGGTTGCTTGCCACACATTTGTCCATGCATGATTCGAATTTCATGCCTCTTCAGCACCGTTTGGGCCACGGTTGAAACTTTCTGCCATATGGCACGCTCGTGCATCTTTTTCGAGAACCCGAATTCGGACAGTTAGAAGTTGAGGATCCGGAACCCCATCAGAGAATGGACCACACAGACTTGTGCTAGGGAAATTGCTCTATGTCCACATCACTCCGTGCATGGATTTGGGCATCGCAATCACTTCTCGCAGCGCGTCAAAGTTGGGTCCTGGCGAAGATAGTGCAAAATTGCCGTAACAGAGTTTCAGGTCCGAAATGATTCGGAATCGCATGTGAACACAACAAGAACGATCTCGGTTTCTTGCCACACATTTGTCCATGCATGATTCGATTTTCATGCCTCTTTAGCACCGTTTGGGCCACTGTTAGAAATTTCTGCTATTTGGCATGCTCGTGCATCTTTTTCGAGAACCCGGATTCGGACAGTAAAAAGTTGAGGATCCGGGATCCCATCAGAGAACGGACCACACAAACTTGTGCTAGGGAAGTTGCTCTATGTCCACATCACTCCATGCATGGATTTGGGCATCGCAATCAATTCTCCAAGCGTGTCAAAGTTGGGTCCCGACGAAGATAGTGCAAAATCGCCATAACAGAGTTTCGGGTCCGAAATTAGTCCGAATCGCATCTGAACACAACAAGAAAGATCTGGGTTGCTTGCCACACATTTGTCCATGCATGATTCGATTTTCATGCCTCTTCGGCGCCGTTTGGGCCACGGTTGGAATTTTTCACCATTTGCCATGCTCGTGCTTCTTTTTCGAGAACTCGGATTCGGACAGTTAGAGGTTGAGGATCCAGGACCCCATCAGAGAACGGACCACAGGAACTTCTGCTAGGGAAGTTGCTCTATGTCCACATCACTCCGTGCATGGATTTGGGCATCGCAATCAATTCTCCCAGCGCGTCAAAGTTGGGTCTCGGTGAAAATAGTGCAAAATCGCCATAACAGAGTTTCGGATCCGAAATGAGTTTGAATCCCATTTGAACACAACAAGAAAGATCCTGGTTGCCTGCCACACATTTGTCCATGTATGATTCGATTTTCATGCCTCTTCGGTGCTGTTTGGACCACGGTTGAAAATTTCCGCCATTTGGCACGCTTGTTCATCTTTTTCGAGAACCCGGATTAGGACAGTTAGAAGTTGAGGATCCGGGATCCCATCAGAGAACGGACCACACGAACTTGTGCTAGGGAAGTCGCTCTATGTCCACATCACTGCCTGCATGGATTTGGGCATCGCAATCACTTCTCCCAGCGTGTCAAAGCTGGGTCCCGGCGGCGAAGATAGTGCAAAATCGCCATAACAGAGTTTCGGATCCGAAATGAGTCCAAATGGCATTTGAACACAACAATAAATATCCGGGTTGCTTGCCACACATTTTTCCATGCACGATTCGATTTTCATGCCTCTTCGGCGTCGTTTGGGCCACGGTTGTAAATTTCCTCCATTTGACATGCTCGTGCATCTTTTTCGAGAACCCGGATCCGGACAGTTAGAAATTGAGGATCCGGGACCCCATCAAAGAATGGATCACACGGACTTGTGCTAGGGAAGTTGCTCTATGTCCACATCATTCCGTGCATGGATTTGATCATCACAATCAATTCTCCCATCGCGTCAAAGTTGGGTCCCGGTGAAGATAGTGCAAAATCGCCATAACAGAGTTTCAGATCCGAAATGAGTCTGAATCGCATCAGAACACAACAAGAAAGATCCGGGTTGCCTGCCACACATTTGTCCATACATGATTTGATTTTCATGCCTCTTCGGCGCCGTTTGGGCCACGGTTGTGCATCTTTTTTGAGAACCCGGATTCGGACAGTTAGAAGTTGAGGATCCGGGATTCCATCAGAGAACGGACCACACAAACTTGTGCTAGGGAAGTTGCTTTATGTCCACATCACTCCGTGCATGGTTTTGGGCATCGCAATCACTTGTCCCAGCGCGTCAAAGTTGGGTCCTGGCGGCGAAGATAGTACAAAATCGCCATAACAGAGTTTCGGATCCGAAATGAGTCCGAATCACATCTGCACACAACAAGAAAGATCCGGGTTGCTTGCCACACATTTGTCCATGCACGATTTGAATGTCATGCCTCTTCGAGGGCCACGGTTAAAAATTGCCGCCATTTGGCACGCTCGTGCATCTTTTTCGAGAACTCGAATTCGGACAGTTAGAAGTTGATGATCCGGGACCCCATCAAAGAACGGACCACACAGACTTGTGCTAGGGAAGTTGCTCTATGTCTACATCACTCCGTGCATGGATTTGGGCATCGCCATCACTTCTCGCAGCGCGTCAAAGTTGGGTCCCGGTGAAGATAGTGCAAAATCGCTATAACAAAGTTTCGGATACGAAATGAGTCCGAATCGCATCTGAACACAACAAGAAAGATCCGGGTTGCTTGCCACACATTTGTCCATGCATGATTCGAATTTCATGCCTCTTCAGCACCGTTTGGGCCATGGTTGGAACTTTCTGCCATTTGGCACGCTCGTGCATCTTTTTCGAGAACCCGAATTTGGACAATTAGAAGTTGAGGATCCGGAACCCCATCAGAGAACGGACCACACGGACTTGTGCTAGGGAAGTTGCTCTATGTCCACATCACTCTGTACATGGATTTGGGCATCGCAATCACTTCTCGCAGCGCGTCAAAGTTGGGTCCCAGTGAAGATAGTGCAAAATCGCCATAATAGAGTTTCGGACCCAAAATGAGTCCGAATCGCATCTGAACACAACAAGAAAGATGCCGGTTGCTTGCCACACATTTGTCCATGCATAATTCCATTTTCATGCCTCTTCGGGTCCGTTTGGGCCATGGTTGGAAATTTCTGCCATTTGGCACGCTTGTGCATCTTTTTCGAGAACCCGGATTCGGACAGTTAGAAGTTGAGGATCCAGGGCCTCATCCGAGAACGGACCACACGAACTTGTGCTAGGGAAGTCGCTCTATGTCTACGTCACTGCCTGCATGGATTTGGGCATCGCAATCACTTCTCCCAGCATGTCAAAGTTGGGTCCCGACGACGAAGATAGTGCAAAATCGCCATAGCAGAGTTTCGGATCCGAAATGAGTCCAAATCGCATGTGGACACAACAAGAAATATCCGGGTTGCTTGCCACACATTTTTCCATGAACGATTTGATTTTCATGCCTCTTCGGCGTCGTTTGGACCACGGTTGCAAATTTCCTCCATTTGGCATGCTCGTGCATCTTTTTCGAGAACCCGGATCGGAGAGTTAGAAGTTGAGGATCCGGGACCCCATCAAAGAACGGATCACACGGACTTGTGCTAGGGAAGTTGCTCTATGTCCACATCACTCCATGCATGGATTTGGGCATCACAATCAATTCTCCCATCGCGTCAAAGTTGGGTCCCGGTGAAGATAGTGCAAAATCGCCATAACAGAGTTTCAGATCCGAAATGAGTCTGAATCGCATCAGGACACAACAAGAAAGATCCGGGTTGCCTGCCACACATTTTCCATACATGATTCGATTTTCATGCCTCTTCGGTGCCATTTGAGCCACGGTTGGAAATTTCTGCCATTTGGCACGCTTGTGCATCTTTTTCAAAAACTCGGATTCAGACAGTTAGAAGTTGAGGATCCGGGATTCCATCAGAGAATGGACCACACGAACTTGTGCTAGGGAAGTTGCTCTATGTCCACATCACTCCGTGCATGGTTTTGGGCATCGCAATCACTTGTCCCAGCGCGTCAAAGTTAGGTCCCGGCAGCGGCGAAGATAGTACAAAATTGCCATAACAGAGTTTCGGATCCGGAATGAGTCCGAATCGCATCTGAACACAACAAGAAAGATCCAGGTTGCTTGCCACACATTTTTCCATGCACGATTCGAATTTCATGCCTCTTTGTGGGCCACGAATGAAAATTGCCGCCATTTGGCACGCTCGTGCATCTTTTTCGAGAACCCAAATTCGGACAGTTAGAAGTTCATGATCCAGGACCCCATCAGAGAACGGACCACACAGACTTGTGCTAGGGAAGTTGCTCTATGTCTACATCACTCCGTGCATGGATTTGGGCATCGCCATCACTTCTCGCAACGTGTCAAAGTTGGGTCCCGGCAGCGAAGATAGTGCAAAATCGCCATAACAGAGTTTCGGATACGAAATGAGTCCGAATCGCATCTGAACACAACAAGAAAGATCCGGGTTGCTTTCCACACATTCAACCATGCATGATTCGAATTTCATGCCTCTTCAGCACCGTTTGGGCCACGGTTGAAACTTTCTACCATTTGGCACGCTCGTGCATCTTTTTCCAGAACCCAGATTCGGACAGTTAGAAGTTGAGGATCCGCAACCCCATCAGAGAACGGACCACACGGACTTGTGCTAGGGAAGTTGCTCTATGTCCACATCACTCCGTGCATGGATTTGGGCATCACAATCAATTCTCCCATCGCGTCAAAGTTGGGTCCGGGTGAAGATAGTGCAAAATCGCCATAACAGAGTTTCAGATCCGAAATGAGTCTGAATCGCATCAGGACACAACAAGAAAGATCCGAGTTGCTTGCCACACATTTGTCCATACATGATTTGATTTTCATGCCTCTTCGGCGCCATTTGGGCCACGGTTGGAAATTTCCGCCATTTGGCACGCTTGTGCATCTTTTTCAAAAACCCGGATTCAGACAGTTAGAAGTTGAGGATCCGGGATTCCATCAGAGAACGGACCACACGAACTTGTGCTAGGGAAGTTGCTCTATGTCCACATCACTCCGTGCATGGTTTTGGGCATCGCAATCACTTGTCCCAGCGCGTCAAAGTTAGGTCCCGGCAGCGGCGAAGATAGTACAAAATTACCATAACAGAGTTTCGGATCCGAAATGAGTCCGAATCGCATCTGAACACAACAAGAAAGATCCGGGTTGCTTGCCACACATTTTTCCATGCACGATTCGAATTTTATGCCTCTTTGTGGGCCACGGTTGAAAATTGCTGCCATTTGGCACGCTCGTGCATCTTTTTCGAGAACCCAAATTCGGACAGTTAGAAGTTGATGATCCAGGACCCCATCAGAGAACGGACCACGCAGACTTGTGCTAGGGAAGTTGCTCTATGTCTACATCACTCCGTGCATGGATTTGGGCATCGCCATCACTTCTCGCAACGTGTCAAAGTTGGGTCCCGGCAGCGAAGATAGTGCGAAATCGCCATAACAGAGTTTCGGATACGAAATGAGTCCGAATCGCATCTGACACAACAAGAAAGATCCGGGTTGCGTGCCACACATTTGTCCATGCATGATTCGACTTTCATGCCTCTTCGGTGCTGCTTGGGCCACGGTTGGAAATTTCCACCATTTGGCACGCTTGTGCATCTTTTTCGAGAACCCGCATTCGGACAGTTAGAAGTTGAGGATCCGCAACCCCATCAGAGAACGGACCACACGGACTTGTGCTAGGGAAGTTGCTCTACGTCCACATCACTCCATGCATGGATTTGGGCATCGCAATCACTTCTCGCAGCATGTCAAAGTTGGGTCCTGGCAAAGATAGTGCAAAATCGCCATAACAAAGTTTCGGGTCCGAAATGATTCGGAATCGCATGTGAACACAACAAGAACGATCTCGGTTTCTTGCTACACATTTGTCCATGCATGATTCGATTTTCATGCCTCTTTAGCACCGTTTGGACCACTGTTGGAAATTTTCGCTATTTGGCACGCTCGTGCATCTTTTTCGAGAACCCGGATTCGGACAGTTTTAGAAGTTGAGGATCCGGGATCCCATCAGAGAACGGACCACACAAACTTGTGCTAGGGAAGTTGCTCTATGTCCACATCACTCCATGCATGGATTTGGGCATCGCAATCAATTCTCCAAGCGCGTCAAAGTTGGGTCCCGGCGAAGATAGTGCAAAATCGCCATAACAGAGATTCGGGTCCGAAATTTGTCCGAATCGCATCTGCATACAAGAAAGATCCGGGTTGCTTGCCACACATTTGTCCATGCATGATTCGATTTTCATGCCTCTTTGGCGTCGTTTGGGCCACGGTTGAAAATTTTTGCCATTTGCCACGCTCGTGTATCTTTTTCGAGAACTCGGATTCGGACAGTTAGAGGTTGAGGATCCGGGACCCCATCAGAGAACGGACCACAGGAACTTCTGCTAGGGAAGTTGCTCTATGTCCACATCACTCCGTGCATGGATTTGGGCATCGCAATCAATTCTCCCAACGCGTCAAAGTTGGGTCTCGGTGAAAATAGTGCGAAATTGCCATAACAGAGTTTCGAATCCGAAATGAGTCCGAATCGCATTTGAACACAACAAGAAAGATCCGGGTTGCCTGCCACACATTTGTCCATGCATGATTCGACTTTCATGCCTCTTCGGTGCCGCTTGGGCCACGGTTGGAAATTTCCGCCATTTGGCACGCTTGTGCATCTTTTTCGAGAACCCGGATTTGGACAGTTAGAAGTTGAGGATCCGGGACCCCATCAGAGAACGGACCACACGAACTTGTGCTAGGGAAGTCGCTCTATGTCCACATCACTGCCTGCATGGAATTGGGCATCGCAATCATTTCTCCCAGCGTGTCAAAGTTGGGTCCCGACAGCGAAGATAGTGCAAAATCGCCATAACAGAGTTTCGGATCCGAAATGAGTCCGAATCGCATTTGAACACAACAAGAAATATCCGGGTTGCTTGCCACACATTTTTCCATGCACGATTCGATTTTCATGCCTCTTCGGCGTCGTTTGGACCACGGTTGCAAATTTCCTCCATTTGGCACGCTCGTGCATCTTTTTCGAGAACCCGGATCCGGAGAGTTAGAAGTTGAGGATCCGGGACCCCATCAAAGAACGGATCACACGGACTTGTGCTAGGGAAGTTGCTCTATGTCCACATCATTCCGTGCATGGATTTGGGCATCACAATCAATTCTCCCATCGCGTCAAAGTTGGGTCCCGGTGAAGATAGTACAAAATCGCCATAATAGAGTTTTAGATCCGAAATGAGTCTGAATTGCATCAGAACACAACAAGAAAGATCCGGGTTGCCTGCCACACATTTGTCCATACATGATTTGATTTTCATGCCTCTTCGGCGCCATTTGGGCCACGGTTGGAAATTTTCGCCATTTGGCACGCTTGTGCATCTTTTTCGAGAACCCGGATTCGGACAGTTAGAAGTTGAGGATCCGGGATTCCATCAGAGAACGGACCACATGAACTTGTGCTAGGGAAGTTGCTTTATGTCCACATCACTCCGTGCATGGTTTTGGGCATCGCAATCACTTGTCCTAGCGCGTCAAAGTTGGGTCCCGCGGCGGTGAAGATAGTACAAAATCGCCATAACAGAGTTTCGGATCCGAAATGAGTCCGAATCGCATCTAAACACAACAAGAAAGATCCGGGTTGCTTGCCACACATTTTTCCATGCACGATTCGAATTTCATGCCTCTTTGTGGGCCACGGTTGAAAATTGCCGCCATTTGGCACACTCGTGCATCTTTTTCGAGAACTCGAATTCGGACAGTTAGAAGTTGATGATCCGGGACCCCATCAAAGAATAGACCACACAGACTTGTGCTAGGGAAGTTGCTCTATGTCTACATCACTCCGTGCATGGATTTGGGCATCGCCATCACTTCTCGCAGCGCGTCAAAGTTGGGTCCCGGTAAAGATAGTGCAAAATCGCCATAACAGAGTTTCGGATACGAAATGAGTCCGAATCGCATCTGAACACAACAAGAAAGATCCGGGTTGCTTGCCACACATTTGTCCATGCATGATTCAAATTTCATGCCTCTTCACTACCGTTTGGGCTACGGTTGGAACTTTCTGCCATTTGGCACGCTCGTGCATCTTTTTTGAGAACCCAGATTCGGACAATTAGAAGTTCAAGATCCGGAACCCCATTAAAGAATGGACCACACGGACTTGTGCTAGGGAAGTTGCTCTCCGTCCACATCACTCCGTGCATGGATTTGGGCATCGCAATCACTTCTCGCAGCGCGTCAAAGTTGGGTCCTGGCGAAAATAGTGCAAAATCGCCATAACAGAGTTTCGGGTCCGAAATGATTCCGAATCGCATGTGAACACAACAAGAACGATCTCGGTTGCTTGCCACACATTTGTCCATGCATGATTCGATTTTCATGCCTCTTTAGCACCGTTTGGGCCACTGTTCAAAATTTCCGCCATTTGGCACGCTCGTGTATCTTTTTCGAGAACCCGAATTTGGACAGTTAGAAGTTGAGGATCCGGGATCCCATCAGAGAACGGACCACAGAAACTTGTGCTAGGGAAGTTGCTCTATGTCCACATCACTCCATGCATGCATTTGGGCATCGCAATCAATTCTTCCAGCGCGTCAAAGTTGGGTCCCGATGAAGATAGTGCAAAATCGCCATAACAGAGTTTTGGATCCGAAATGAGTCCGAATCGCATCTCAACACAACAAGAAAGATCCGGGTTGCCGCAAAACATTTGTCCATGCATGATTCGATTTTCATGCCTCTTCAGTGCCGTTTGGGCCACGGTTGGAAATTTCTACCATTTGGCACGCTTGTGCATCTTTTTCGAGAACCCGGATTCGGACAGTTAGAAGTTGAGGATCCGGGACCCCATCAGAAAACGAACCACACGAACTTGTGCTAGGGAAGTCGCTCTATGTCCACATGACTGCCTGCATGGACTTGGGCATCGCAATCACTTCTCCCAACGTGTCAAAGTTGGGTCCCGATGACGAAGATAGTGCAAAATCGCCATAACAGAGTTTCGGATCCGAAATGAGTCCGAATCGCATCTGAACACAACAAGAAATATCCGGGTTGCTTGTCACACATTTTTCCATGCACGATTCGATTCTCATGCCTCTTCGGCGTCGTTTGGGCCACGGTTGCAAATTTCCTCCATTTGGCATGCTCGTGCATCTTTTTCGAGAACCCGGATCCGGACAGTTAGAAGTTGGGGATCCGAGACCCCATCAAAGGACAGATCACATGGACTTGTGCTAGGGAAGTTGCTCTATGTCCACATCACTCCGTGGATGGATTTGGGCATCACAATCAATTCTCCCATCGCGTCAAAGTTGGGTCTCGGTGAAGATAGTGCAAAATCGCCATAACTGAGTTTCAGATCCGAAATGAGTCTGAATCGCATCAGAACACAACAAGAAAGATCTGGGTTGCCTGCCACACATTTGTCCATGCATGATTCGATTTTCATGCCACTTCGGTGCCGTTTGGGCCACGGTTGGAAATTTTCGCCATTTGGCACGCTTGTGCATCTTTTTCGAGAACCCGGATTCGGACAGTTAGAAGTTGAGGATCCGGGACCCCATCAGAGAACGGACCACACGAACTTGTGCTAGGGAAGTCGCTCTATGTCCACATCACTGTGTGCATGGAATTGGGCATCGCAATCACTTCTCCGAGCGTGTCAAAGTTGGGTCCCGACAGCGAAGATAGTGCAAAATCGCCATAACAGAGTTTCGGATCCGAAATAAGTCCGAATCGCATTTGAACACAACAAAAAATATCCGGGTTGCTTGCCACACATTTTTCCATGCACAATTCGATTTTCATGCCTCTTCGGCGTCATTTGGGCCACGGTTGCAAATTTCCTCCATTTGGCACACGCGTGCATCTTTTTCGAGAACCCGGATCCGGACAGTTAGAAGTTGAGGATCCCGGACCCCATCAAAGAATAGATCACACGGACTTGTGCTAGGGAAGTTGCTCTATGTCCACATCATTCCGTGCATGGATTTGGGCATCACAATCAATTCTCCCATCGCTTCAAAGTTGGGTCCCGGTGAAGATAGTACAAAATCGCCATAACAGAGTTTTAGATCCGAAATGAGTCTGAATCGCATCAGAACACAACAAGAAAGATCTGGGTTGCCTACCACACATTTGTCCATACATGATTTGATTTTCATGCCTCTTCGGCGCCATTTGGGCCACGGTTGGAAATTTCCGCCATTTGGCACGCTTGTGCATCTTTTTTGAGAACCCGAATTCGGACAGTTAGAAGTTGAGGATCCGGGATTCCATCAGGGAACGGACCACATGAACTTGTGCTAGGGAAGTTGCTTTATGTCCACATCACTCCGTGCATGGTTTTGGGCATCGCAATCACTTGTCCTAGCACGTCAAAGTTGGGTTCGTGGCGGTGAAGATAGTACAAAATCGCCATAATAGAGTTTCGGATCCGAAATGAGTCCGAATCGCATCTGAACACAACAAGAAAGATCCGGGTTGCTTGCCACACATTTGTCCATGCACGATTTGAATGTCATGCCTCTTCGAGGGCCACGGTTAAAAATTGCCGCCATTTGGCATGCTCGTGCATCTTTTTCGAGAACCCCAATTCGGACAGTTAGAAGTTGATGATCCGGGACCCCATCAAAGAACAGACCACACAGACTTGTGCTAGGGAAGTTGCTCTATGTCTACATCACTCCGTGCATGGATTTGGGCATCGCCATCACTTCTCGCAACGCGTCAAAGTTGGGTCCCGGTAAAGATAGTGCAAAATCGCCATAACAGAGTTTCGGATACGAAATGAGTCCGAATCGCATTTGAACACAACAAGAAAGATCCGGGTTGCTTGCCACACATTTGTCCATGCATGATTCGAATTTCATGCCTCTTCACTACCGTTTGGGCTATGGTTGGAACTTTCTGCCATTTGGCACGCTCGTGCATCTTTTTCGAGAACCTGGATTCAGACAATTAGAAGTTCAGGATCCAGAACCCCATCAGAGAATGGACCACACGGACTTGTGCTAGGGAAGTTGCTCCTTGTCCACATCACTCCGTGCATGGATTTGGGCATCGCAATCACTTCTCGCAGCGCGTCAAAGTTGGGTCCTGGCAAAAATAGTGCAAAATTACCATAACAGAGTTTCGGGTCCAAAATGATTCCGAATCGCATGTGAACACGACAAGAACGATCTCGGTTGCTTGCCACACATTTGTCCATGCATGATTCGATTTTCATGCCTCTTTAGCACCGTTTGGGCCACTGTTGGAAATTTCCACCATTTGGCACGCTCGTGCATCTTTTTTGAGAACCCGAATTCGGACAGTTAGAAGTTGAGGATCCGGGATCCCATCAGAGAACGGACCACACAAACTTGTGCTAGGGAAGTTGCTCTATGTCCACATCACTCCATGCATGCATTTGGGCATCGCAATCAATTCTCATTAGGAACTCAATGGAGTCTTTTTGGGCCCTTTAATTTGCCATGAGGTTATGAAAATGTTTAACTTTTTGACAAATAGGAGCCCGCCATGTAAGCAAAAACCATGGGTTTGTAAGAGAGGTGTAAGAGTGGTCAAAGGGTGCACTTTTTCCCCCAAAAGGGGGGGGGCAATTTTACAATTTTCGGACCTCCATAACTTCTACATACAAGCTCTGATTTGAGCAGAGATTACAGATCCGTGATCTACGCATCAAGAGCTTTCCATAGATATGTTACATGATATGGTTTTATCCGCTAGATTTTAAATTCTATTTTTCTCCCAAAATTCAAATTCGAATAAAGTAGCCGTTTTGAAGCTTCAAATTAGAAAACGTTTCTTCTTAAGAGAAAAGGTTTGACTCCCTTAAACTGCCAAATAAAAGGGCCCAAGAAGACTCCATTGAGTTCCTAATGCCCAGCGCGTCAAAGTTGGGTCCCGGTGAAGATAGTGCAAAATCGCCATAACAGAGTTTTGGATCCGAAATGAGTCCGAATCGCATCTCAACACAACAAGAAAGATCCGGGTTGCCGCAAAACATTTGTCCATGCATGATTCGATTTTCATGCCTCTTCGGTGCCGTTTGGGCCACGGTTGGAAATTTCTGCCATTTGGCACGCTTGTGCATCTTTTTCGAGAACCCAGATTCGGACAGTTAGAAGTTGAGGATCCGAGACCCCATCAGAGAACGGACCACACGAACTTGTGCTAGGGAAGTCGCTCTATGTCCACATGACTGCCAACATGGACTTGGGCATCGCAATCACTTCTCCCAACGTGTCAAAGTTGGGTCCCGACGACGAAGATAGTGTAAAATCGCCATAACAGAGTTTCGGATCCGAAATGAGTCCGAATCGCATCTGAACACAACAAGAAATACCCAGGTTGCTTGTCACACATTTTTCCATGCACGATTGGATTTTCATGCCTCTTCGGCGTCGTTTGGGCCACGGTTGCAAATTTCCTCCATTTGGCACGCTCGTGCATCTTTTTCGAGAACCCGGATCCGGATAGTTAGAAGTTGAGGATCCGAGACCCCATCAAAGAACGGATCCCATGGACTTGTGCTAGGGAAGTTGCTCTATGTCCACATCACTCCGTGCATGGATTTGGGCATCACAATCAGTTCTCCCATCGCGTCAAAGTTGGGTCTCGGTGAAGATAGTGCAAAATCGCCATAACAGAGTTTCAGATCCGAAATGAGTCTGAATCGCATCAGAACACAACAAGAAAGATCTGGGTTGCCTGCCACACATTTGTCCATAAATGATTTGATTTTCATGCCACTTCGGCACCGTTTGGGCCACGGTTGGAAATTTCCACCATTTGGCACGCTTGTGCATCTTTTTCAAGAACCCAGATTCAGACAGTTAGAAGTTGAGGATCCGGGATTCCATCAGAGAACGGACCACACAAACTTGTGCTAGGGAAGTTGCTCTATGTCCACATCACTCCGTGCATGGTTTTGGGCATCGCAATCACTTGTCCCAGCGCATCAAAGTTGGGTCCCGGCGACGAAGATATTACAAAATCGCCATAACAGAGTTTCGGATCCGAATTGAGTCCGAATCGCATCTGAACACAACAAGAAAGATCCGGGTTGCTTGCCACACATTTGTCCATGCACAGTTCGAATGTCATGCCTCTTCGTGAGCCACGGTTGAGAATTATCGCCATTTGGCACGCTCGTGCATCTTTTTCGAGAACTCGAATTCGGACAGTTAGAAGTTGATGATCCGGGACCACATCAGAGAACGGACCACACAGACTTGTGCTAGGAAAGTTGCTCTATGTCTACATCACTCCATGCATGGATTTGGGCATCGCCATCACTTCTCGCAGCGCGTCAAATTTGGGTCCCGGTAAAGATAGTGCAAAATCGCCATAACAGAGTTTCGGATACGAAATGAGTCCGAATCACATCTGAACACAACAAGAAAGATCCGGGATGCTTGCCACACATTTGTCCATGCATGATTCGAGTTTCATGCCTCTTCAGCACCGTTTGGGCCACGGTTGGAACTTTCTGCCATTTGGCACGCTTGTGCATCCTTTTCGAGAACCCGGATTCCGACAGTTAGAAGTTGAGGATCCGAAACCCCATGAGAGAATGGACCACACGGACTTGTGCTAGGGAAGTTGCTCTATGTGCACATCACTCCGTGCATGGATTTGGGCATCGCAATCACTTCTCGCAGCGCGTGAAAGTTGGGTCCTGGGGAAGATAGTGCAAAATCGCCATAACAGAGTTTCGGGTCCGAAATGATTCCGAATCGCATGTGAACACAACAAGAATGATCTCGGTTTCTTGCCACACATTTGTCCATGCATGATTCGATTTTCATGCCTCTTTAGCACCGTTTGGGCCACTGTTGGAAATTTCTGCCATTTAGCATGCTCGTGCTTCTTTTTCGAGAACCCGGATTCGGACAGTTAGAAGTTGAGGATCCGGGATCCCATCAGAGAATGGACCACACAAACTTGTGCTAGGGAAGTTGCTCTATGTCCACATCACTCCATGCATGGATTTGGGCATTGCAATCAATTCTCCAAGCGCGTCAAAGTTGGGTCCCGCGAAGATAGTGCGAAATCGTCATAACAGAGTTTCGGGTCCGCAAATAGGCCGAATCGCATCTGAACACAACAAGAAAGATCCGGGTTGCTTGCCACACATTTGTCCATGCATGATTCGATTTTCATGCCTCGTCGGTGCCATTTGGGCCACGGTTTGAAATTTTCGGCATTTGCCACGCTCGTGCATCTTTTTCGAGAACTCGGATTCGGACAGTTAGAGGTTGAGGATCCGGGACCCCATCAGAGAACGGACCGCAAGAACTTCTGCTAGGGAAGTTTCTCTATGTCCACATCACTCTGTGTATGGATTTGGGCATCGCAATCAATTCTCCCAGTGCGTCAAAGTTGGGTCTCGGTGAAGATAGTGCAAAATCGCCATAACGGAGTTTCGAATCCGAAATGAGTCCGAATACAACAAGAAAGATCTGGGTTGCCTGCCACACATTTGTCCATGCATGATTCGATTTTCATGCCTCTTTAGCACCGTTTGGGCCACTGTTGGAAATTTCCACCATTTGGCACGCTCGTGCATCTTTTTTGAGAACCTGAATTCGGACAGTTAGAAGTTGAGGATCCGGGATCCCATCAGAGAACGGACCACACAAACTTGTGCTAGGGAAGTTGCTCTATGTCCACATCACTCCATGCATGCATTTGGGCATCGCAATCAATTCTCCCAGCGCGTCAAAGTTGGGTCCCGGTGAAGATAGTGCAAAATCGCCATAACAGAGTTTTGGATCCGAAATGAGTCCGAATCGCATCTCAACACAACAAGAAAGATCCGGGTTGCCGCAAAACATTTGTCCATGCATGATTCGATTTTCATGCCTCTTCGGTGCCGTTTGGGCCACGGTTGGAAATTTCTGCCATTTGGCACGCTTGTGCATCTTTTTCGAGAACCCAGATTCGGACAGTTAGAAGTTGAGGATCCGGGACCCCATCAGAGAACGGACCACACGAACTTGTGCTAGGGAAGTCGCTCTATGTCCACATGACTGCCAACATGGACTTGGGCATCGCAATCACTTCTCCCAACGTGTCAAAGTTGGGTCCCGACGACGAAGATAGTGTAAAATCGCCATAATAGAGTTTCGGATCCGAAATGAGTCCGAATCGCATCTGAACACAACAAGAAATATCCAGGTTGCTTGTCACACATTTTTCCATGCACGATTGGATTTTCATGCCTCTTCGGCGTCGTTTGGGCCACGGTTGCAAATTTCCTCCATTTGGCACGCTCGTGCATCTTTTTCGAGAACCCGGATCCGGATAGTTAGAAGTTGAGGATCCGAGACCCCATCAAAGAACGGATCACATGTACTTGTGCTAGGGAAGTTGCTCTATGTCCACATCACTCCGTGCATGGATTTGGGCATCAGAATCAGTTCTCCCATCGCGTCAAAGTTGGGTCTCGGTGAAGATAGTGCAAAATCGCCATAACAGAGTTTCAGATCCGAAATGAGTCTGAATCGCATCAGAACACAACAAGAAAGATCTGGGTTGCCTGCCACACATTTGTCCATAAATGATTTGATTTTCATGCCACTTCGGCACCGTTTGGGCCACGGTTGGAAATTTCCACCATTTGGCACGCTTGTGCATCTTTTTCAAGAACCCAGATTCAGATAGTTAGAAGTTGAGGATCCGGGATTCCATCAGAGAATGGACCACACAAACTTGTGCTAGGGAAGTTGCTCTATGTCCACATCACTCCGTGCATGGTTTTGGGCATCGCAATCACTTGTCCCAGCGCGTCAAAGTTGGGTCCCGGCGACGAAGATATTACAAAATCACCATAACAGAGTTTCGGATCCGAATTGACTCCGAATCGCATCTGAACACAACAAGAAAGATCCGGGTTGCTTGCCACACATTTGTCCATGCACAGTTCGAATGTCATGCCTCTTCGTGGGCCACGGTTGAGAATTATCGCCATTTGGCACGCTCGTGCATCTTTTTCGAGAACTCGAATTCGGACAGTTAGAAGTTGATGATCCGGGACCACATCAGAGAACGGACCACACAGACTTGTGCTAGGAAAGTTGCTCTATGTCTACATCACTCCATGCATGGATTTGGGCATCGCCATCACTTCTCGCAGCGCGTCAAATTTGGGTCCCGGTAAAGATAGTGCAAAATCGCCATAACAGAGTTTCGGATACGAAATGAGTCCGAATCACATCTGAACACAACAAGAAAGATCCGGGTTGCTTGCCACACATTTGTCCATGCATGATTCGAGTTTCATGCCTCTTCAGCACCGTTTGGGCCACGGTTGGAACTTTCTGCCATTTGGCACGCTTGTGCATCCTTTTCGAGAACCCGGATTCCGACAGTTAGAAGTTGAGGATCCGAAACCCCATTAGAGAATGGACCACACGGACTTGTGCTAGGGAAGTTGCTCTATGTGCACATCACTCCGTGCATGGATTTGGGCATCGCAATCACTTCTCGCAGCGCGTGAAAGTTGGGTCCTGGGGAAGATAGTGCAAAATCGCCATAACAGAGTTTCGGGTCCGAAATGATTCCGAATCGCATGTGAACACAACAAGAATGATCTCGGTTTCTTGCCACACATTTGTCCATGCATGATTCGATTTTCATGCCTCTTTAGCACCGTTTGGGCCACTGTTGGAAATTTCTGCCATTTAGCACGCTCGTGCTTCTTTTTCGAGAACCCGGATTCGGACAGTTAGAAGTTGAGGATCTGGGATCCCATCAGAGAATGGACCACACAAACTTGTGCTAGGGAAGTTGCTCTATGTCCACATCACTCCATGCATGGATTTGGGCATTGCAATCAATTCTCCAAGCGCGTCAAAGTTGGGTCCCGCGAAGATAGTGCGAAATCGTCATAACAGAGTTTCGGGTCCGCAAATAGTCCGAATCGCATCTGAACACAACAAGAAAGATCCGGGTTGCTTGCCACACATTTGTCCATGCATGATTCGATTTTCATGCCTCGTCGGTGCCATTTGGGCCACGGTTTGAAATTTTCGGCATTTGCCACGCTCGTGCATCTTTTTCGAGAACTCGGATTCGGACAGTTAGAGGTTGAGGATCCGGGACCCCATCAGAGAACGGACCGCAGGAACTTCTGCTAGGGAAGTTTCTCTATGTCCACATCACTCTGTGCATGGATTTGGGCATCGCAATCAATTCTCCCAGCGCGTCAAAGTTGGGTCTCGGTGAAGATAGTGCAAAATCGCCATAACGGAGTTTCGAATCCGAAATGAGTCCGAATACAACAAGAAAGATCTGGGTTTCCTGCCACACATTTGTCCATGCATGATTCGATTTATATGCCTCTTCGGTGCCGTTTGGGCCACGGTTGAAAATTTCCACCATTTGGCACGCTTGTGTATCTTTTTCAAGAACCCGGATTCGGACAGTTAGAAGTTGAGGATCCAGGACCCCATCAAAGAACGGACCGCACGAACTTGAGTAAGGGACGTTGCTCTATGTCCACATCACTCCGTGCATGGATTTGGACATCGCAATCACTTCTCCCAGCGCGTCAAAGTTGGGTCCCGGCGGCGAAGATACTGCAAAATCGCCATAACAGAGTTTCGGATCCGAAATGAGTCCGAATCGCATCTGAACACAACAAGAAAGATTCGGGTTTCTTACCACACATTTGTCCATGCACGATTCGATTTTCATGCCTCCGGCGCCATTTGGGCCACGGTTGGAATTATCTGCCATTTGGCACGCTCATGCATCTTTTTTGAGAACCCGAATTCAGATAGTTAGAAGTTGAGGATCCGGGACCCCATCAGAGAACGGACCACATGGACTTGTGCTAGGGAAGTTGCTCTATGTCTACATCACTCCGTGCATGGATTTGGCCATCGCAATCACTTCTCCCAGCGTGTCAAAGTTGGGTCCCAGTAAAGATAGTGCAAAATCGCCATAACAGAGTTTCGGATCCGAAATGAGTCCGAATCGCATCTAAACACAACAAGAAAGATGTTGGTTGCTTGCCACACATTTGTCCATGCATGAATCCATTTTCATGCCTCTTCGGTGCCGTTTGGGCCACGGTTGGAAATTTTTGCCATTTGGCACGCTCGTGCATCTTTTTCGAGAACTTGGATTCGGACAGTTAGAAGAGTTGAGGTTTTGGGACCCCATTAGAGAATGAACCACATGGACTTGTGCTAGGGAAGTTTATCTATGTCCACATCACTCCGTGCATGGATTTGGGAATCAGAATCAGTTCTCCCAGCGCATCAAAGTTGGGTCCTGGTGGCGAAGATAGTGCAAAATCGCTATAACAGAGTTTCGGGTCCGAAATGAGTCCGAATCGCATCTAAACAACACAACAAAAAAGATCCGGGTTGCTTGCCACACATTTTTCCATGCATGATTCAAATTTCATGCCTGTTCGGTGCCGTTTGGGCCACGTTTGGAAATTTTCGCCTTTTGTCATGCTCGTGCATCTTTTTCGAGAACTCGGATTCGCACAGTTAGAAGTTGAGGATATGGGACCCCATCAGAGAACGTACCACATAGACTTGTGCTAGGAAAGTCCACATCACTCCGTGCATGGATTTGGGCATCGCAATCACTTCTCCCAGCACGTCGAAGTTGGGTCCCCACTAAGATAGTGCAAAATCGCCATAACAGAGTTTCGGATGCGAAATGAATTCGAATCGCATCTGAACACAACATGCATGATTCCAATTTCATGCCTCTTCGGCGCCGTTTGGGCCACGGTTGAAAATTTTTGCCATTTGCCACGCTCGTGCATCTTTTTCGAGAACTCGGATTCGGACAGTTAGACTTGAGGATCCGGGACCCCATCAAAGAACGGACCACACAGACTTGTGCTAGGGAGGTTGCTCTATGTGCACATCACTCCGTGCATGGATTTGGGCATCACAATCAATTCTCCTAGCGCATCAAAGTTGGGTCCCGGCAAAGATAGTTCAAAAACGCCATAACAGAGTTTCGGATCCGAAATGAGTCTGAACCGCATCTGAACACAACAAGAAAGATCCGGGTCGCTTGCCACACATTTGTCCATGCATGATTTGAATTTCATGCCTCTTTGGCGCCGTTTGGGCAACGGTTGAAAATTTCTATCATTTGGCACGCTCATGTATCTTTTTCAAGAACCCGAATTCGGACAGTTAGAAGTTGAGGATCCGGGACCCCATCAAAGAACGGACCACGCGGACTTGTGCTAGGGAAGTTGCTCTATTTCCACATCACTCCGTGCATGGATTTGGGCATCGCAATCAATTCTCGCAGGCAACGCGTCAAAGTTGGGTCCCGGCAAAGATAGTGCAAAATCGTCATAACAGAGTTTCGGATCCGAACTGAATTCGAATCGCATCTCAACACAACAAGAAAGATCCGGGTTGCTTGCCACACATTTTTCCATGCATGATTCCATTTTTATGCCTCTTCGGTGCCGTTTGGGCCATGGTTGGAAATTTCTGCCATTTGCCACGCTCGTGCATCTTTTTCGAGAACCCGGATTTGGACAGTTAGAAGTTGAGGATCCGGGACCCCATCAAAGAACGGACCACACGGACTTGTGCTAGGGAGGTTGCTCTATGTGCACATCACTCCGTGCATGGATTTGGGCATCGCAATCAATTCTCCTAGCGCATCAAAGTTGGGTCCCGGCGAAGATAGTTCAAAATCGCCATAACAGAGTTTCAAATCCGAAATGAGTCCGAATCGCATCTGAACACAACAAGAAAGATCCGGGTTGCTTGCCACACGTTTGTCCATGCATGATTTGAATTTCATGCCTCTTCGGCGCCGTTTGGACCACGGTTGGAAATTTCCACCATTTGGCACGCTTGTGCTAGGGAAGTTGCTCTATGTCCACATCACTCCGTGCATGGATTTGAGCATCGCAATCACTTATTGCGGCGCGTCAAAGTTGGGTCCCGACAAAGATAGTGCAAAATTGCTATAACAAAGTTTCGGATCCGAAATGAGTCTGAATTGCATCTGAACACAACAAGAAAGATCTAGGTTGCTTGCCACACATTTGTCCATGCATGATTCGAATTTCATGCCTCTTCAGCACCTTTTGGGCCACGGTTGGAAATTTCCACCATTTGGCATGCTCGTGCATCTTTTTCGAGAACCCGGATTCGGACAGTTAGAAGTTGAGGATCCGGGACATCAGAGAACGGACCACACGGTGCTGAAGAGACATGAAATTTGAATCATGCATGGACAAATGTGTGGCAAGCAACCCGTATCTTTCTTGTTGTGTTCAGATGCGATTCGGACTCATTTCGGATCCGAAGCTCTGTTATGGCGATTTTGCACTATCTTCGTCGGGACTCAACTTTGACACGCTGCGAGAAGTGATTGCGATGCCCAAATCCATGCACGGAGTGATGTGGACATAGAGCAACTTCCCTAGCACAAGTCCGTCTGGTCCGTTCTCTGATGCGGTCCCGGATCCTCAACCTCTGATTGTCCGAATCCGGGTTTCGAAAAAGATGCACGAGCGTGCCAAATGGTGAAAATTTCCAACCGTGGTCCAAACGGCGCCGAAGAGGCATGAAAATCCAATCATGCATGGCCAAAGGTGTGGCAAGCAACTCGGATCTTTCTTGTTGTGTTCAGATGCGATTCGGACTCATTTAGGATCCGAAACTCTGTTATGGCGATTTGCACTATCTTCGTCGGGAACCAACTTTGACGCGGTGGGAGAAGTGATTGCGATGCCCAAATCCATGCACGGAGTGATGTGGACATAAAGCAACTTCCCTAACAGAAGTCCGTGTGGTCCGTTCTCTGATGGGGTCCCAGATCCTCAACTTCTAACTATACTAATTCGGGTTCTCAAAAAAGATGCATGAGCGTGGCAAATGGCAGAAATTTCCAACAGTGGCCCAAAGAGTGCCGAAGAGGCATGAAATTCGAATCATGCATGGACAAATGTGTGGCAAGCAACCCAGAACTTTCTTGTTGTGTTCATATGCGATTCGGACTCATTTTGGATCCGAAACTCTATTATGGCGATTTTGCACTATCTTCACCGAGACCCAACTTTGACGCACTATGAGAAGTGATTGCGATGCCCAAATCCATGCACGGAGTGATGTGGACATAGAGCAACATCCTTAGCACAAGTCCGTGTGGTCCATTCTCTGATGGGGTCCCAGATCCTCAACTTCTAACTGTCTGAATGCGGGTTCTTGAAAAAGATACACGAGCGTGGCAAATGGTGGAAATTTCCAACAGTGGCCCAAACAGTGCGGAAGAGGCATGAAATTCGAATCATGCATGGAAAATTAAGTGGCAAACAACCCGGATCTTTCTTGTTGTGTTCAGATGCGATTCGGACTCATTTCGGATCCGAAACTCTGTTATGGCGATTTTGCACTATCTTCGTTGGGACCCAACTTTGACGCGGTGGGAGCATTGATTTGTGATGCCCAAATCCATGCACAGAGTGATGTGGACATAGAGCAACTTCCATAGCACAAGTTTGTGTGGTCTGTTCTCTAATGGGGTCGCGGATCCTCAACTTCTAACTGTCCGAATCAGGGTTCTCGAAAAAAATGCACGAGCGTGCCAAATGGCGGAAATTTCCAACCGTGGCCCAAACGGTGCTGAAGAGGCATGAAATTCAAATCATGCATGAACAAATGTGTGGCAAGCAACCCGGATCTTTCTTGTTGTGTTCAGATGCGATTCGGACTCATTTCGGATCTAAAACTCTGCTATGGCGATTTTGCACTATCTTGGTCGCCGGGACCCAACTTTGATGCACTGCGAGAAGTGATTGCGATGCCCAAATCCATGCACAGAGTGATGTGGACATAGAGCAACTTCCCTAGCACAAGTCCGTGTGGTCCGTTCTCTGATGGCGTCCCGAATCCTCAACTTCTAACTATCCGAATCTGGGTTCTAGAAAAAGATGCACGAGCGTGCCAAATGCAAAAAAATTTCCAACCATGGCCCAAACGGCGCGGAAGAGGCATGAAAATCAAATCATGCATGGAAAAATGTGTGAAAAGCAACCAGGATCTTTCTTGTTATGTTCAGATGCGATTCGGACTCATTTAGGACCCGAAACTCGGTTATGGCGATTTTGCACTATCTTCGCCGGGACCCAACTTTGACGTGATAGGAGAAGTGATTGTGATGCCCAAATCCATGCACGGAGTGATGTGGACATAGAGCAACTTCCCTAGCACAAGTCCGTGTGGTCCTTTCTCTGATGGGGTCCCGGATCCTCAACTTCTAACTGTCCGAATCCGGATTCTCGAAAAAGATGCACGAGCGTGGCAAATAGCCGAAATTTCCAACAGTGGCCCAAACGGCGCGAAAGAGGCATGAAATTCAAATCATGCATGGACAAATGTGTGGCAAGCAACCCGGATCTTTATTGTTGTGTGCAGATGCGATTCGGACCCGAAACTCTGTGACGGCGATTTTGCACTATCTTCGTCGGGACCCAAATTTGACGCACTAGGAGAATTGATTGTGATGCCCAAATCCATGCACGGAGTGATGTGGACATAGAGCAACATCCCTAGCATAAGTCCGTTTTGTCTGTTCTCTGATGGGGTCCCGGATCCTCAACTTCTAACTGTCCGAATCCGGGTTCTCGAAAAAGATGCACGAGCGTGCCAAATGGCGAAAATTTCCAACCGTGGCCAAAACGGTGCTGAAGAGGCATTAAATTTGAATCATACATGGAAAAATGTGTGGAAAGCAACCCGTATCTTTCTTGTGTTCAGATGCGATTCGGACTCATTTCGGATCTGAAACTCTGTTATGGCGATTTTGCACTATCTTCGCCGGGACCCAACTTTGACGCGCTGCGAGAAGTGATTGCGATGCCCAAATCCATGCATAGAGTGATGTGGACATAGAGCAACTTCCCTAGCACAAGTCCGTGTGGTCCGTTCTCTGATGGGGTCCGGGATCCTCAACCTCTAATTGTCCGAATCCGGGTTCTCGAAAAAGATGCACGAGCGTGCCAAATGGCGAAAATTTTCAACCGTGGCCAAACAGTGCCGTAGAGGCATGAAAATCGATTCATGCATGGGCAAATGTGTGGCAAGCAACTCGGATCTTTCTTGTTGTGTTCAGATGTGATTCGGACTCATTTAGGACCCGAAACTCTGTTATGGCGATTTGCACTATCTTCACCGGGACCCAACTTTGACGCGGTGGGAGAAGTGATTGCGATGCCCAAATCCATGCACGAAGTGATGTGGACATAGAGCAACTTCCCTAACAGAAGTCCGTGTGGTCTGTTCTCTGATAAGGTCCCAGATCCTCAACTTCTAACTGTACGAATTCAAGTTCTCGAGAAAGATGCACCAGCGTGGCAAATGGCGAAAATTTCCAACAGTGGCCCAAAGAGTGCCGAAGAGGCATGAAATTCGAATCATGCATGGACAAATGTGTGGCAAGAAACCCAGATCTTTCTTGTTGTGTTCAGATGTGATTCGGACTCATTTCGGATCCGAAACTCTGTTATGGCGATTTTGCACTATCTTCACCGGGACCCCACTTTGACACGCTGGGAGAATTGATTGCGATGCCCAAATCCATGCACGGAGTGATGTTGACATAGAGCAACTTCCCTAGCACAACTCCGTGTAGTCCGTTCTCTGATGGGGTCCTGGATCCTCAACTTCTAACTGTCCGAATCCGAGTTCTCGAAAAAGATGCACGAGCGTGGCAAATGGCGGAATTTTCCAACCGTGGCCCAAACGGCACCGAAGAGGCATGAAAATCAAATCATGCATGGACAAATGTGTGGCAAGTAACGCGGATCTTTCTTGTTGTGTTCAGATGCGATTCCGATTCATTTCGGATCCGAAACTCTGTTATGGCGATTTTGCACTATCTTCGCCGGGACCCAACTTTGACGCGCTGCGAGAAGTGATTGCGATGCCCAAATCCATGCACGGAGTGATGTGGAAATAGCGCAACTTCTCTAGCACAAGTCTGTGTGGTCCGTTCTCTGATGGGGTCCCGGATCCTCAACTTCTAACTATCCGAATCCGGGTTCTTGAAAAAAATGCACGAGCGTGCCAAATGGCATAAATTTCCAACCGTGGCCCAAACAGTGCTGAAGAGGCATGAAATTCAAATCATGCATGAAAAAATGTGTGGCAAGCAACCCGGATTTTTCTTGTTGTGTTCAGATTCGATTCGGACTCATTTCGGATCTGAAACTCTGTTATGGCGATTTTGCACTATCTTCGCCGCCGGGACCCAACTTTGACGCGCTTGGAGAAGTGATTGCGATGCCCAAATCCATGCACGGAGTGATGTGGACATAGAGCAGCTTCCCTAGCACAAGTTCGTGTGGTCCGTTCTCTGATGGGGTCCCGGATCCTCAACTTCTAACTGTCCGAATCCGGGTTCTTGAAAAAGATGCACGAGCGTGGCAAATGGCGAAAATTTCCAACCATGGCCCAAACGGCGCCGAAGAGGCATGAAAATCAAATCATGCATGGGCAAATGTGTGGCAAGCAACCACGATATTTCTTGTTGTGTTCAGATGCGATTCGGACTCATTTAGGACCCGAAACTCTGTTATGGCGATTTTGCACTATCTTCGCCGGGACCCAACTTTGACGCAATAGGAGAAGTGATTGCGATGCCCAAATCCATGCACGGAGTGATGTGGACATAGAGAAACTTTCCTAGCACAAGTCCGTGTGGTCCGTTCTCTGATGGGGTCCCGGATCCTCAACTTCTAATTGTTCGAATCCGGGTTCTCAAAAAAGATGCACGAGCGTGCCAAATGGTGAAAATTTCCAACCGTGGTCCAAACCGTGCTGAAGAGGCATGAAATTTTAATCATGCATGGACAAATGTGTGGCAAGCAACCCCTATCTCTATTGTTGTGTAGAGATGTGATTCGGACTCATTTCGGATCCGAAACTCTATTATGGCGATTTTGCATTATCTTCGCCCGGGACCCAACTTTGACGCGCTGCGAGAAGTGATTGCGATGCCCAAATCCATGCACGGAGTGATGTGGACATAGAGCAACTTCCTTAGCACAAGTCGGTGTGGTCTGTTCTCTGATGGGGTCCCGGATCCTCAACCTCTAACTGTCGGAATTCGGGTTCTCGAAAAAGATGCACGAGCGTGCCAAATGGCGAAAATTTCCAATCATGGCCAAAACCGCACCGAAGAGGCATGAAAATCGAATCATGCATGGGAAAATGTGTGGCAAGTAACCCGGATCTTTCTTGTTGTGTTCAGATGTGATTCGGACTCATTTAGGACCCGAAACTCTGTTATGGCGATTTTGCACTATCTTCGCCGGGACCCAACTTTGACGCGGTGGGAGAAGTGATTGCGATGCCCAAATCTATGCACGGAGTGATGTGGACATAGAGCAACTTTCCTAGCAGAAGTCCGTGTGGTCCGTTCTCTGATGGGGTCCCGGATCCTCAACTTCTAACTGTCTGAATCCAGGTTCTCGAAAAAGATGCACGAGTGTGCCAAATGGCAGAAATTTCCAATCCTGGCCCAAACGGCGCCGAAGAGGCATGAAATTCGAATCGTGCATGGACAAATGTGTGGCAATCAACCCGGATCTTTCTTGTTGTGTTCAGATGCGATTCGGACTCATTTCGGATCCGAAACTCTGTTATGGCGATTTTGCACTATCTTCATCGGGACCCAACTTTGACGCGGTGGGAGAATTGATTGTGATGCCCAAATCCACGCTCGGATTTATTTGGACATAGAGCAACTTCCCTAGCACAAGCCAGTGTGGTCCGTTCTCTGATGGGGTCCCGGATCCTCAACTTCTAACTGTCCGAATCTAGGTTCTCGAAAAAGATGCACGAGCGTGCCAAATGGCAGAAATTTCCAACCGTGTCCCAAACGGCGCTGAAGAGGCATGAAATTCGAATCGTGCATGGACAAATGTGTGGCAAGCAACCCAGATCTTTCTTTTTGTGTTGAGATGCGATTCGGAGTCATTTCGGATCCGAAACTCTGTTATGGCGATTTTGCACTATCTTCTCTGGGACCCAACTTTGACGCGCTGGGAGAAGTGATTCAAGAACAAGTCAAGGTCCCACCGGGCGTGCCACTATCTAGGAAATATCTAGACGAGCAAGGCAAAGAGGACAAAACCCGACAACCCCCCCAGATATCCAACAAGGATAATGCTACACTCTCCCAGCACTCCAATGAAGAAGGCACTAGTTAATAGGATTGTGTGCTATGGATCTTTCTAACAAATGTGATGTTGCAATAATAGGGTGGTGATGATGTATGGACACACAAATGTTAAACAAGCTTTGTGCTAAATGACAAAAGAGCGCGATGACACTACGACACCAAGTGAAGCAAAATGTAGTGTGAAATGTGCTTTGTTTATTGAATTTGACGTGCACGGTGCTTGATTTACAAGACGAATTATGTAGCTCTTTATGATGAGAAAAGAAAAGAGAAGAAATCTTATCTAGTCAATTTTTACTTGATGTTGATGAAGCTTTTGCGCGCTTGCCGATGATGCCCTCCACGAGAAACAATGCCCTCACGGCCCTCAAGAATTGAATTTTACAATGCTTTCAATATTTGAATACAAACAACTTACGAGGCTTGCTAACGCGTGACTATGTGAGTGTGTGAGTGCAAGGCTATATTATTACTTGTCGCTCGTCGAGAATCGTACCCGCTTCTTTGTTGCAAATATCTTCTCCTCTTCCGCTTCCCTCTTCACATGCAAAGAAAAGAGATGAATGTTATTATGCTTTTTTTTTCTTTTATCCCTTTTTTCCCTTTAGCCAAGTGTAAACGGGAACATCCTGTTTTTAATGATACTTTTTTTTAATAAAGAAAAGCTTAAATAAAAAAAAACGTGTGATACGAAGGATATTTTCCTACAACGCAAATCGTTTCACTGCGATCCAGACGGGATGAATCGCTTTCTATTTCCCTTTTGCTCTTCCGCTTCTAGACGCCAGAATGAGCGCACTTCTTTCTATTTTTGCATGTTGAAGAAGTGTGCGAGTTGGCGGTTTCTCCTTCACAGCCTCAGCACGATAGATTGCAATGACGGTTAACAAATCTTGCTTCAGTTCTCTTCTTGCTCAGAGCACAAAGGTCGGCTTCACTTCCTTCTCTCTTCATTATGCGCGTGTGGGGGAGCGTCTTCTCCTTCAGTGCGACGGGTTGCAGTGTCGAATAGCAAGAGTTTGTTTCACTTCTTTCTGCTCGCAGAGCACAAAGGCTTAGTTCACCCATTCAGTCCTCAGAATCCAGGCGCCTCATATCCTCAGCCCCAGGAGCATCCTGTTTATGCAAATTCTTCATTTTCTAATGATAAATTTTTGCTATAGTTTCCCCTCATTTACTATGAAATGAGAATGGTTAAAATTACACTTTCAACATAAAAATTAGTTTATGCAGCATAAGCCTAAGCTTAAAAATAAACATAAGCACCTTATTTATTTTAGAAAAGTACCCAATATGAATTTCATATTATAAGAATGCTAGCCCAAGCTCTCTTTCACTTCAAAATGAATAAATATGAATTTTCCTAACATAAAACAAGCAAAACAAGAGAAAATAGGGTGACTATCCAAAGCACAACGATGGAGGCTCCCATGATGAGGGCATGATTCATTCATCACATAACAAAGTAGGGTGACTATCTAAACCACAACAATGGAGGGTCCCGGGCATAATTCATTCATCACATTAAGAAAACCAAGAAATCTACCTGAGCAAGATAGAAAAGTTGATATGTGTGGTCCATTATAGTCACTTAGTGCACTATGTAGAGAACTAAGAGCTAGTTTGTGATCCCTCAATCAATAGAAGCCTTTGAGAACATGCATTTAAACAATTGGTCGTCATTTGGGTAAGATTGGTGATCTATCTCGATTTTTCCATGTAAGTTTCTCCAAGAGGAGGTAGGGTGGTTGTGAATCTTAGAATCTTCCCCGCACCCTTTGCAAGAGAAAGAGTGGGTAAAAGAAACATGAAAAATCCTTTTAATCTACCTCTTCTTATGAAGGTCGTAAACTTCACCTTATTTGACAAGATCATTAATATTGTAATCTGATTTATATATGAAACTTATTATCCCAATGGTTTATGATTGCATTAAAAACCTATTCTTGCATTCTCTTCATAAGAAACCAATAGCTCATCACCTCTTTTTCCACAAAATATGTGAACTTTTAGGAATATACACATAACATATTAAGTACCAATTTTCAAAATAGTAAGGTTGGGAAGATTTGTTCTCCATTTAATATCCAACCACTTGAATTATAAATTCTATTTGAGGGAAGTGAGTGTGAGAGAGACTAGGCTCAACAACTGTGGACTATCTTTATTTAATCCTTCACTTATCCTTAATACGCTCCATAACTTTATCTAAAAAGAAGTGCTAATTATCAACTTGATAGAGGAGGTAAGTAATGTATATTCTTAGTAAGTATTAGAGAAAATCTTCATTAAGAAGGTTAGATCTTAGGTTCATTTGGGCCATCTTTGAGAAACATCCCACATACAAAACGTGAGATGAAGCATAATATCTCACCTAGGTGCGATGGTGACCAAACTTTACAAGTACATCGGTAGGGGTACTTCCCACACACTTGCAAAGTTCAACCACCATCATCCAATGTCATTCGGGTAAGATGGGATTGAGAAAAGCTAAAATTTCTCTGTTTGTGTCCTTTGGGAGAAACCTGCATAGTAAATGTGAGATGGAACAACATATCTCACCCGAACAACTCCTAATGATGGTGTGACCAAATTTTGCAAATGTGTGTGGATGGCTACTCTGCAGACACTTACAAAGTTTGTCAAAACCATTAGATGCCATTCGAGCAAGACGAGACCGAGAAAACCTAAAGTTTGTGCGTTTGGATTCTCTTTGAGAAACCTGAATGGAAAATTGTAGAGCGGTTCTCTCTACCGTGCAATATAGTGCTCATAGAGTACTACCGATCAACAAATGTGTTGAGAAACACAATGTCAATCCGAGGAGTCAACGCGATTAGTGCATGAAGGCTTATCCCTTGTGGGAGAGCTCACATACACGAACCACCACTTGACGATTCAACCATTCAACACCTCAATCAATCTCTCAATCCCTTAAACCCACTACACTAATCAAGAGAACAAGCAATGCATGGTAATCTCTTATTCCCATTCAAACATTGATTAAATCTTAGCTTTCCCTAATGCCAACAAATCTATAAGCGTGCATCTACTAACCCATAAGCTTAAGCAAGCATAGAATGTAACATTCACAAACCCACAAGCTCATAGAGAGAGTCTATCCATGAATAACTCATTGCCAATGAAGTGGGCAAGAGCTTGCATCAATGGAGACTACACACACACACACACTACAAGCATGCATACATAAGAGAAAGAAAGAAGCATTCAACTAATCATAGATTAATCTACTTCAATGATGCTAAAATAGATTAAGAGAAAGAAGTGGAGCTATACTCATTAGAGCTTGATGCTGATTAGAGTACAATAGAGAGAGTTAGAGAGCTGCCATAGCTTGAGAGCTCAAGAGCTTCACTCAATAGCTTATGAGAATGGCCAAAAACGTGCCCTTTCTTTATCTAACATCTCTTTTATAGAGATGTCACTAACCCTAGACCTCTTTCACACATGTGCGGATAACTCCATAAGTGAGCCTTGCTTAATACACTTAGAACTCTCATTTAGAACCCACATTGGCCTAAAATGATTTACATTGCACTTCGGCACAAAAATTATGTGTGTCTTTATGTTCCCATGGCTACAATCCCGCTCTCTCGCATTAATTACTTCCGGCCTCCTTCCATAATCCGTGTTCCCGTGAGTGTTCTCGTGGAACATTCCCCCCTTCCTAAATCACGCACGTCCTCGGGCGCGGTAGAAACAAAAGCTGCAAAAAAAAATGGAAGACAAGTAAAGCCTTTTATTGAAAAAAACTAGAAATGACAATCTCACACGTGAGCATGCAAGTGAAAGGCTGATTAGAGTTTTAAAGAGTGCTAAAAGAAGCGAGTAAAGACTAGTCAAAGTGAGACTAAGTGGTAGATAGTGCTATGCAAAGGCAAGTGTATTTGTACACCGCAGGTTATGACCGCAGTCTCAATGTCCTACAAGTGTTTAAGTTATTCCTAAGTGGCTACCATACTCCTAAATATAAGCCATGGTGATTGGACCTTTCTTTCTTTCTTTTTTTCTTTCTCTTTTTTTTTTGTGCAAAGAGCAGAAGATTAAAGAGAATTATTATTTTTAGCTTGATAAAGAGGAAGGTTCCATCCCAATGAGACCCAAGCAATGGCCAAGAGACCTCCGCCAAGAGAATCTAAAGGCCGCTAAGTATCTCAAGGGTGACATACCCTTTTATTTCTTTTTGACATAAGGAGTACCCCATGAGGATTAGGGCATCGGTCTCGAGAGCCCATAATGTACCCAAGAGTCCTACCAGCATCTATCAAGGCAATAGAGTCCTTGTAGGTCTTCTTCTTAATCTTTTAGACGTCAGTGTACACCCCATGGAAACCAAGGCATCGGCCCCAAGGTGCTAAAACAACCCAAGGTCCTACCAAGCATTCCACATGGCCGTAGACACGTCATGTCTCAAGTCACTTCTATATATTTTTTAGGGCATGTGTTTCGTAAACTTTTGTTTATCATAGCACCTAGCCCATACCTAAGAGGTAGCTACCACTAGGGATAGCTACCACTAGGGATAACTAATATACTTCTAGAGCTTAAGAACTTGGCATACTCCGTTGGTATATATCTTACACCATCTTCAAATAGAAATACCTTCTACTAAGTCCTCTAAGAATCTAGAAATCACTCGCCAATAGTAATAACTAATTTAAAACTTAGACCAGCCAACTGTGTGTGAACATGCAAACAATATATGCAAAAGTGAAAAGCACATAAAGAAAAAAAGATTATGATTGAATACACCTGTTGTAGTGCTCGTTGGATGTGGCGCGTTTGTCTTGATGCATTGCTGATGTGCAGATTGCTTCTCTTTGCTCTTTGTAGGCATTGCATGTCTCCCCCCTTCCTAATTTGTATGCCACGGTAGGTGGACTATTGGAGCGTGTTTGTATGCTCTTGTTTTGTTGAGATCTCTGCAAAATGTCTTATTAACAAACAAGAAAAGAAAAGAATAAAATTTGTTATTGGTGCCAATCACCGAATATAGCTGAGGGGAAAAACCCAATGGGAGAAAAGTGCCCTGGCTTGTTGATCTTATTGTGGAGTTGATGTGCTTATCCTTGCACTGGCGGTGGATCGGTGTCCACTTCTGCTGGAAAGATTGTATCAATCACTTCAGGATGCAAGGACAACCCTGTACAAAAGCCGGCCTCTGGAGAAGGTGGTAGAGGAAGGAGTGCTTCCTCGCTAAAATATGGCATTGGTTCTATGGGAAGGTTAAGCAAACAATTTCGATTTTGGAATTGCTCAATATAGGTACTCATAGAGTGATCCAAAATTGACATGTTGAGGCTGGGGGAAGAAAGGCTTGCAAGATAGGTGGTTGCAAGTCATTTATGCATGTATCCCTCCATTGTTGTGCTTGAACCTCCTCACGTAATCTACGTTGATTTGGTCCTCGGTCTGGTACTCTCACATCAAGAAGGTTATGGCGTTGGGGTGTAATTCCCACAATTTGTTTCATTAAGCCCGTGCCATATCGTCGAAAGTAAGAGCAGCATAGCCAACAAATGTGTGAAGCTTCTCCTAATGCGAGTCATGCACACTCTTGACAATGTGGAAATGGATGATGCTGTTGATAGAATAAAGTGACAAAGTGATGCCCACAGCAAATTTCACCTAAGGGAGCATAAAAGTACCTAGAATGAGTTTGAAAAGGAGGAGCACTATAACCCCCGCGATGTTCAGGTTGAGTACTATGAAGGTCAATGCGTGGTGGACAAGTATCTCGCCAAGTATCCATCAGGAGGTATCTGGGCGTAGAACAATGAAATTTAGAAACTTCAAACTTTATACACTCATATCCAGCATTACAATCCCTATAAAAAATAAGTAGATAAGATCATCTCAAAAAGAACACAATCCTGTAATTGCAGAAGGAACCACATTAGTAAAAGTGAGACTATTCAAACACTGATCTACCAAAGAGCTTCAATTGTAGTGTTAATGCCTTACCTTTGGTTTTGGGTATGTCCTTCTTAAGAGGTGGGAAGGATAGCAATTGTCGAGGAATTTGAGCAAGATAAGAGGATTTAGGCAGTGAAGTGCTAGAATCTATGCTCAAAGGAGACTCATGTAAAGTTGGATTTGTCTTAGGTACACAAGTTGATGGTGGAAGTGTGTAACAAGGAGAAGTTGGGACAACTGGTGATTCAATACATGTTTTGGGAAGGTCAACACAAGGAGATTTGTAGGTGCTATCACAACCACCTATCCTATCTTGAAGAGGTTGCGTTGATTTCCTTTGCACCCACTGATATGAAAAACCAAGAGTGGCTTTTGGAATCTAATTGATACACTCTTCTGGCTCTAGCAACCCATGGCATTTGGGAAGCCAAAGTGCTGTTGCACCCTCATAATAGCCTTGTGCTTTAAGAACATGCTTTGGGACCCAATGAGTAACAATCTGAGTCTTAGGCTTAGAAAAGATTCTTTTTAAGAGGTTTAGCAACTAGGCTAGATGGTACAAGTTTGTACGCATCTTTGGGTAGCCAAATTGACAATTCCTTCTTGCCTGGCCTTCTTTGAGCAGTGACTAGAGTAGTTGGAACATGCCAGCCATGGCCCTCACTTGAGGACTCATCGATTATCCACATCATTTATCTTGGATCTTGAAGAGCAGATGTTGAAAGTGGGTTGTGTAAGGTAGAACTACCACCCTTTTGACATGATAAAACTCGTGGAGCAGCAGATCCCAAGATGCAATCAGAATCAATTTGCAATTTGTATTGTCTATTCTTCCAATCTAATGAACAATTGGTAGCACTTAACCATGATCGACCAAGAACAACCTCTACCACTGCCTTGGACTTACTAGCCACATAAAAGGGAACTGACATCTGGTGATCCTGAATGGATATCATAATGACACATTTTCCCTCTATAGGGTTATCTTCACCTGAGAAGCTTCGTAAGTCAATAGGAATGTGCACAAGTGTTGGTTGTCCCAAGGCTACCCATGTGTCAAATGAGAGAACATTATAATCTGCACTAGAGTCAATTAAGGCAGAGACAAAGTAGGTAGTCTCATGAAGATGAAGACACACAGGAATATTGAAAGGATCGACATATTGTTTATTAGTAGCCAACTGTAAGGTCAACACAGAAGCCTTGCGACGCTCCTTGGCTTTTGCAGCTCTAGCTTTAGCTTCTTCTTGAGCCTGACGTTTAAGTAGGTCATGTGCTTCTTTCCGTGTGTGGGCAACATGCATTTGTTGAAGCATGGCTTCAGTTAATGGTTCATTGTATTCCTTGAGACGACTTCCATTAATGAAGTTAGGCATTTGCTCACCTTCTAGTGTTTCTAAACGCACTGCACCACTAGGAGTAAGCTCATTAATCACAAACAGTCCTAAGCCACGTTTCTTGAGCTTTCGCTTATGCTTCTTAAGTATGTACAAGAGTACAAGGTCCCCTTTTTTGAATCGGCCAGTTGTTACATTTCGATCATACCATTGCTTTTGTCTCCTCTTCTCGGCATACATCCCCATTACCGCCAATAAGCGGGTCTCATCAAGATTTTCCAATTCATCAATACGTTGAGAAAGCTCATGACCAGTCCAGTCCAATTGTTTAGCAACTCGTAGAGTAGGTACAAGAAATTCAATGGGAAGAATTGCATCTAGCCCAAAAGCAAGCTCAAATGGGGTTGTGCCCACAGATGTTTTATAGGCTGTTCTATATGCCCAAAGAACTGAGTGCAACTTTTGTTCCCAATCAGTCCTATGTCCCTCAACAATCTTTGTGAGTGCTATGTAGAGAATCTTCTTAGTACTCTCAGCTTGACCATTGGTCTGGGGATGATATGGTGCAGAACGCTTGTGAATTACCAGAAATTCTTGAAGTAAAAACTCTATGACCTCATTCACAAAGTGCACACCTTGATCACTAACAATTTCAATAGGTAAGCCATAGCGTGTAAACACGTACTCATACAAGAACTTGGCTGTGGTTTTGGCATCATTTTTTATTGTATCCTTTGCCTCTACCCATTTGGTCAAATAGTCAGTTTTGCAACTATAATATATTCGGCATGCGTGTGACGAGCTGGAGGTTTAATGGGACCGACAAAATCAATACCCCATTTGGCAAAAGCACGTATGCTTAACATAGGCTGCAATGGCATATTGTCCTTTGTGATGGGAGGTTTGGCCCTTTGATAATCGTCACAATGTTTTACATATTCTTCGGCATCCATTTGTAAGGTTGGCCACCAAAGCCCAGACCACCTACTCAACTTAGCTGTGGTATTGCCCGAAAAGTGTCCACCCCCAACACCTGCATGTGCATGAGTCAAGATTTTCAAGTAGTCAACTTCACATACACACATGCGCAAGTTGCCATCCTTGCCCCTCTTGTAGAGTTGGCCCTCTATCAGCATATAGTTGGCCGCTTCAACTTCAATAGCATGCTTTCGATATTTAGGAATTGCCCATGCTGAAGACAGTCCACAATATACTTGCTCCAACTTGGTGTAGTTGAAATTTGGAATAATGTGACATTATGAATGGGAGGTTGAATTTGACATGAAGCACAGTTATGAACAAATTTTTCAACATCCGCATGCATGGTAGGCCACCGTTGCCCATCCTGAGTTATACATCGCACACAAGTAGTAGCTGATGCATGGATTCCACCAATACCCTCATGTGCCCATTCCAAGATCTCCTCATATTGGTCAGGGTTAGGTATAAGCCGCATCACTCCGTCATTACCTTGACGATATAATCTCCCTGAGAGATTGACTTGAATGGTCGCCATAGGTCCACATTAGGACCCGCTAGTTGTATCAGCCCACTTGTCAAAATTTCTAAGATGGGTTCAGACCATTTAGGAGCTGTCTCTACAAGGAAAAGTGTTGAATCTAACATATCATCATCCACACCCACGGGAGCTTCTCCAGAGATGATTCGAGACAAATGATCTGCCCTAAGATGAGTTGTTCCTTTTCGGACTGCCACTTCAAAATCAAACTCAAGAAGGATGACAAACCACCTCACAATCCTTCCAGTTGCACAAGGCTTATTCACTAAATATAGTAGTGCTTGATGGTCCACAAAGAATATAAATTTGTTTGTCAAAAGGTAATGGCAAAACTTTTTCACTGCATATATCATGGACAAACCTTCTCTTTCTGTTGTGGTATAATTCTTCTCAGCATTGTTCAACTGTCGACTAGCATATGAGATTGGGAAATCCTTATTATGTTCTCCCGATTGAGCCAAAATACATCCAATTGCAAAGTTTGAAGCATCAATATGGACATGAAAGATTTGTTTCCAATCTGGTGCCCGTAAGATGGGTGCAGACACTAATGCTTGCTTCAACTTTTCAAAGGATTCCTCACACTCGTCAGTCCAATTAAACTTTACAAGAAGAGCATATAATGGTCTGGCTAGGACAGCATACATGTAGATGAATCGACGATAATAGCTACAATGTCCCATGAATATTTTTAACCCCTTTAGGGTTGATAGGCCGAGGTAATGAGACAATGACATCAATTTTTTCCATATCTGTTGAAATACCATTGTGAGAAACAATATGGCCCAAAATCTTCCCTTGTCTTACCATGAATTTGCACTTGTCAGGATTCAAGCATATACGATAAACTTGACACTTTTGAAACACAAGTCTGAGGTATTCTATATGATCATCATGCTCTTGTGAGTGAACACATAAATCATCCATGAAGATCTCAAGAAATAGCCTAAGGTACTCCTTGAATACATGACTCATTAACCGCTGAAAGGTTGCAGGTGCATTTGTTAGACCAAATGGCATAACACGATAGGCAAAGATGCCATCTTCAGTTGCAAAGGCTGTCTTGTGTTGATCCTTCGGATCAATTGACACTTGATTGTAACCGGAGAGTCCATCCAAGAAACTATATGCCTTTTTCCCTGCAACACATTCCAAAACATGATCCGTGATTGGAAGTGGTGGGTTGATCACGTACAGTAGCTGCATTTACCTTCTTGAGGTTTACACATACTCGAAGTTTTCTATTTTTCTTGGGCACCACTACAATAGGGGAGACCCATTCAGTGTGTTCAATCTCATAGATAAATTTTACCTCTAAGAGATTGTCTATTTCTTCTTTTATCTTTCGTGCAAAATTCTCATTGTAAGTATAAGGACGTTGCTTGGAAGGCTTTGCATCCTCTCGCAATGGAATTG
Organism: Cibotium barometz; assembly: GCF_041138505.1. Classification (NCBI taxonomy): domain Eukaryota; kingdom Viridiplantae; phylum Streptophyta; class Polypodiopsida; order Cyatheales; family Cibotiaceae; genus Cibotium; species Cibotium barometz. The sequence continues at coordinate 24,409,784 of NC_141110.1, forward strand.
TATGGTGACATATGCTTGGATCAAATCCTTTGAGGTCTTTATAATTCCAAGCAAAAACATCACGATACTCCTTTATTGTTTGAATTAATAACTTCTCCTCATCTAAGGACAAGTATGTGGCAATCCACACATAGCGAGGCTCTTCTCCTGGCTTAGCGATATCAAATTTTTTTGCATCTTCTGGACCATCATATGAAACCCGTGGCATGCTTGGCTTTTGTCGCATGGGCTGTTGAAGAACAATCTTCCGATCTTAAAGAGTGTACTGTGTGAAGTTGGGGGGAACATTGAGACCTTGTTCTTGTCCACTTGAGTCATCACTAATTGAAGACCATGCGGTTTTGAGCTCTCTTTTGCAATCTTGCATCAGAGTTTTTTGTTCAACCGTTATCTTTTTGCACTTCCGACACTCTCTTTTGAATCGGTTTGAGACTTGAGTTTTTGTTTTGGTCTCTTTGTTTTTTTGTAATTTTTGCTAACAGTTTTTAGTTTTTCTCCTGGTTGGAATCCATCTGATCGTTTTACTTGGTCTTTGATACTATCTTGTGCTTGGACATAGTATAGATATCCATTCTTTCTTGAGAAGTGAGGTGGTGGTTGAGAGTGTTCATTCTTAAACTCCTCGTTTTCTTTTTGTATTCTCTCACGTCATTCCCTCTCATCTTGTTTACGGATTCTCTTATGGCTCTTACAGCATTTACGTTTGGGTCGGCTTCGAGAGATCTCTATTTGAACCTCCCTTCCTCTCAAGAGTAGGCGTGCCTTTCCTAACTCTTCCTCGGGGATTATCACATCATCATCAAAATCAAAGTCCCATCCGTCTTCCTTATCAGCATCATTAGCCGATTCGAGTGTTAAATCCTCCACTGAGACTTCCTCTACATGCAGTGCTGTGGATGCAACCCCATAGTACAAATCATCTAGAAGGTCACCTCGTTGTACCATTCGTATAGGAATAATGTCATATCCATCTGAGTCACAAAATTGAATTGGCTTAGGTAAAGCACATGTCGATAATGTTGCAAGGACATGACTCCATTCTAGGGGATCAATTAAGTGCTCATCAGGGAAGGGTTGTTTAATGTATGCCTCATTTGATACACTTCAATTACCCTTAAGTCTTTCAGTGTTGAAATCCTTACATGAGGCTCCGGGGTATTCTTGAAGCTTCTTGGGTAGCTCAGATAAAGCTGCAATGTGACTTCTATGAGCATCAATGATGGCATCTAGAGTCTCGTTCACCTTATCCACAAAAACAGAACCCCCAGAACTATCCTTGGTTGTACTAGCCTCATCTTATTTAGCACTAGGCCCAGGTTGAGATTGATGCTCCTCATGCACTTCTTGGGATGTAAAAGCTTGATCCTTCATGTTTTGTTTAGAGACTTCTTGAGAACTAGTGGATGCACTCTTAGTTTGCTTGTTGCGGTTCTTTTTCCTTCTAGTGGTCCTTTTTCTATTGGAATGTAGGGTCTTGTCCACTAGATTTGCCTTTGCATCCCTAGTTCGAGGTGTCTCATTAGTCTGCATTTTGGCATTTTGTGTCTGTGATCTAGTCATGACTCTAAGTGGCACGACATCCTCATTCTCTGATGAAGATGGCGATAGAACTGCCTCTACAAAGTTGAGTGAGACCTTTGGTTGGGAGGTGCCTTCCTCATGTGGTTTCAGCAAACAATCCTTTGGAAAGTCTTCTACACAACACCCTAGACAAAATCTTTCAATTGGTGGAAACTCTGGTACTGTTGTATTGGATCAAGCTGCTTGCCTTTGGCGATGTGGACAATCCCAAGCCCAATGGGCTTCTCCGCACTCATAACAGGGGCCCACTAGTTTGGCTTCTACTTTCCTTTGCTGCCATTGTCCTGAGGGGCCTGGAGTCCTAGGTTGGTAGCCGCCTAGCAACATCAAAGAATTTTTTTCCCCCGGTTGAGGCTCCAGTGCTTGGCTTGGATATGTGGGACTTTCAAAGAGATTTTCCTTGGATGAATATGATGCATATTCCTCCTCCACATAGCTTGGGTTTACCAAGTCTCTACACATATTTGAATTGTCTTAGTCAACAAACCTCACAGGAGCAGTCCTAGGAGCAAGAGGTTGAGCTCCAAAGTACAGGTCGTGCTTGCTCTTGTGCCATTGGTGGCTTACGTTCCAAGTTAGTATACTGTTGATGCATTTGTGGAGCCACTGCACCCCTTTGCTGCTCACGCTCCTGTCTCATTCTTGCAATGCGAGTACATTCCTGTGTGGTGTGGGTATAATTCCAAGCACAGGCCTGGCACCACTTCTTTGTGGGTTGGTTTGTGACTAGAGGAGAAAAGGTATTACATTCTTCGGTTTTATGGTTACCGCCACATGCTCCACAAAGATGAGGACTTGTAGGTAGTATACTCCTCATTCGCTGCTGCTGTTGTTGTGGCTGCATGGGTGGACGATAGGTTTGTCCCAATCTCCTTAGTACTAGGTTAGCTATCTGGTCTGGATTTACTAGTGCGCTAGACCCTAAACTTTGGTCATCACCCCACTGATCTCTAGGTTGCACCTCAGGGCCAGTACCATCTTGGAATTTGAAGTTATCTGGGAAATCCATAGCATCATGGCAACACTCATTGAAATTTGTATGTTTCTTTGCATAGAGATGTGTGTGCAGTGTTGACTTTTTGAGTCCTTTTAAGAAGAGAGAAATTAATCGACTCTAGGTGGGCTTCTCATCTTCTGGGGGCAACGATTAATGTACTGCTTCATCCTATTTACACAGTCTCTAACACTCTCAGTCTCGCCTTGCTTGAAAGAGTAGATGTTTGCTACTGTGTCATGCTGAATCCCCATCAAGGAAAAAGCAGCAATGAATCTCTCTTCCAAAACTCGTAAAGAAAATTTGTCTAAAGCCTCTAGTGCCTGAAACCAAGCAAGGGCCTTTCCCTCAAGAGTGAGCCCAAATCCTTCAATTTGCGTATGCTTGTCAGTCACTTGCTCAGCTCGAACTGCTTGCCTAAATGCTGCTACATGGTCATATGGATCTCCCGACCCTTCGTACTTCTTTACTAGTTTCTGAAGAGTTGATGGCCTTACTCTGAGAAGCCTCAACTCCAACGCCTTCCCAGCCACCGTTCCCCTCAATGTAGGCTTGGCCAGAAAACCGTGCCCTCGCGCCAAAGTATGCCAGGGGCCCTCAAGAGGCATGTTCGCAGCCGCAATCAGCAATGTTTCCTTCACCCTTCCCAACACCGCCCGGCTCCTTCAAGTCAATGAGCATGAAGAAGAATAGGACCAGTGCCATGAATGCCTTTCCCACTAGCTTTCCGGACAACCCGTAAGGCCTTTCAACTATACTGGTGCAAAACCCAAGAACCTGGCTCTGATTTTTTATGCCCGACAAAGATAATTTTTTTAGGCCCTTGTGAAAGCTTTGTGAATATAACATGTGATCACAAGATTTTTTGTGTTATTAACATATGTTATTAACATGTTCACATGTTCTCGTTTACGTCAGTGAAATCCCTGGTTGCCATAGCTTGAGAGCTCAAGAGCTTCACTCAATAGCTTATGAGAATGGCCAAAAACATCCTCTTTCTTTAGCTAACATCTCTTTTATAGAGATGTCACTAACCCTAACCCTAGGCCTCTTTCACACATGGACGGACAACCCCATAAGTACTAGTGAGCCTTGCTTAATACACATAGAACTCTCATTTAGAACCCACATTGGCCTAAAACGATTTACATTGCACTTCGGTACAAAAATATGGAAAAATTATATGCGTCTTTATGTTCCCATGGCTACAATCCCGCTCTCTCGCATGAATTGCTTCCGGCCTCCTTCCATAATCCGTGTTCCCGTGAGTGTTTCCGTGGAACAAAAACATGAGGTGAAGCACCAATCTCACTTGAACGATGTCGAATGATGATGACCAGATTTTGTAACTATTTGGGTAGGGGTACCCCACACAGTTGCAAGTTCGACCACTATCAGACGAGATTGGGAAAACCAAAATTTTATGTGTTTGGGCCCTCTTTGAGAAACTTGCATAGGAAACATGAGACGCAGCATCGTATCCCCCACCTGAGTGTGACATCGGATGATGGGCAAACTTTGCAAGTGTGTGGGAGGGTTTTCCCACACATGCTTGCAATGTTTGGCCACTATCAGACATTGTTCTAGTAAGAAGGGATCCAGAAAACCTAAATTTTGTGCATGTGGGCCCTCTAAATGTGATGGACTTTGATAAACAAGTAGAACAAGCTCTAAAAACAAGTAGAACAAGTATCAAAATACTCTCAAGAGGGTCTCCATCCTCTCTATTGGGACCAATTAGAAAAGGGGAAATGGCTCTACTCACTCTATGCTCGGAAAGACATTTTTTTGGGCTTGTTTAGACTTAAAAATAAAAAAAATTGGTTTCAAGAGGTACCTAAACCCTTTACCTACCTACTTGTAAAGTACTAGAAATTGGGCCCATATCTTGTACACCACGGTAAGCATGGTCTCCAATCATCTTTGGGAACTCCACAGGGATCGACGACCAGTGCCACCCCTACAGGATGGCAATTTAAGGCGGCGGATGCCCGAGTGTAGCTGTGCCCCATGAAGAGGGAGAATTGCTAGCGCCGCAACGATCAGCAAGACAGAAGAATAAAGGCCGTGCGCCATGCTTGCTAGTTGACTTTCTCATGAATTGGCGACTTTGGTAATGACGTGCGCCCACTTTATATACGCAGGACGATCGTCATCAACCGCCGCTGCTAGAACTGCAGAGGGTGCTCTTTCCTCATCGCAGTTGCTTCAAGCTATCATCCATATCTTCCGGCCCCGAGTGCCTTGAGTCTCACCATATCTAGTAGCTGTAACTTGTTCGTTTCTAATGTTTGGCGAAGCAAAATGGGGCCTTATCTGTAGTGGGTGGCGTTTCTTGACAAAGAGCTCCAACTAGAACATTGTATACGCTACTATATTCTTATCAGCAAAGGCGTCCGGAGTCCTCACTATAGCGACGTTTCAAACCGAAACTCTCTCTCTCTCTCTCTCTCTCTATATATATATATATTATAAGTATATATATATATATGTATATTATATTATAATATATATATATATATATTATATATGTATATATATATAATATATAATATATATTATATATACATATTTATGAGTGACCCCCCACGGTGGTAGTAGTTGATCATTGGAGAGGGGGAGTGTTGAAAAAGGAAGTGATGTGGAGTAAATGTTTGCAGAAAGGGGGAGTGGATTTGTAAGAGTTGAATAATAACTCATAGACTATAGTTCGAAGGGTGAAATGGTGCCCAAAGGATGAAGAATATGAGGAATGTCCAGCCCATGTTGAGACCATATAGGTTCTTAGAAAAAATAGGAAAGGATACCAAGTGGGTGCTTTCTTCAAGAGAGATGGTAATAAAATCTAGAAAAGATTAGGGAATGCTTAATCAAGCTTATGGGGCCCAAAGAATGAAGAATATGTGGAATGGCCAGCCCATGTTGAGACCACAGTAGATGCCTAGAAAAAATGGGAAAGGATACCAAATGGGTGCTTACTTTAAGGGATATTAAAGAGGTATGGTACTCAAATCTAGAAAAGATTAGAGAATGCTTAATCAAGCTTATGGGCCTAGAAAAAATGGAAAAGTATACCAAATGGGTTCTCACTTCAAGCGACATTCAAGGGACATGGTTCTCAAATCTAGAAAAGATTAGGGAATGCTTATTCCAGCTAATGGGCCATTTTTAATGGCTAATGGATATGTACTCAAGCCTATAAAAAGGCATTCTATCCAATGGATCGGACATCTGAGATTTTGACCTAAACCTCTTGCCTTGTCATTATGTTTCAATTTTGTTATTAACATTATCATCAGTGTTACACTCTTTCTTACTTTCTAGGAAGATAAGATGCTAAGTCCAATCCATTTCTACACACCCACTCTAGATTTAAATCTCAAGTCCCCAAACATGCCATGTTTATGTCCATGGATGCTCACTAGCTCATCTTGAACATTCCATCCTCCTATTTGACTTTGTATCTCTTCTCAAGATTTTACTCAGTAATCACAATACAATTTAGGAAAATAGAGTTTTGCGTAAATTTTTAAGGCATAAAGAGAACAATTCTGTATATAATCAAGAAATCTTACAACAATCTGATATGAAGCACTCTTTGAGAAAAGAGCTGGAACCACCCGACCACCCCTGATCTATCTCACTCGCACTTTCACTTTCATGAGAAACGTGCGCTCACACTCACACATGCACTCGCACTCACAATATCTTCTTTGATTTTCTGTGTATTCCTCTTTCTTACGTCAAAAGCCAAAAGTAACCTTTCTAGAGATTTCTTGAGCAGCGTGCCATATTCTTGGCAATGTTGTCCCTTTTTTCGGAAAAAGCATGTTCGGGAAGTTTCCTTCATACATGGTCATGATTTCCATGAGATTATGTTTTTTTTAAAACTGGAAAAATAGCCCTTTTCCATGATGTGCCTTTCGTGCCTCACTGATCTGAGGAGGATGCTCAATAGCTCACCTCGAACATTCCATCCTGCTCTTTTACCTTGTATCTCTTGTGAGCTTCGACTCAGTAATAATCACAATACAATTCAAGAAGATGGAGTTTTGCCCAAATTTTCTTAGACAGAAAGCGAACAATTGTGTATATAATCAAGAAATCTTACAACAATCTGATAAGAAGCAATCTTGGAGGAAAGAGCTCACACCACCAACCACCCCCAATCTATCTCACTTGCATTCTCACTCTCATGAAAAACTCACACACTTACACGCGTACATGCACCTGCACTTGCACTCTTAATCTCTTCTTTGATTTTTTGTGTATTCCTCTTCTTCACGTCAAAAGCCAAAAGTAGCCCTTCTCGAGATTTATCAATTCGAGTGCCATATTTTTTGCGATGTTGCCCTTTTTTTGAAAAAGCGTGTTCGGGAAGCTTTCTTCACACACGGTCATAATTCCCATGAGGTTGTGGTTTTTTTTTTTGCACTGGCAAAACAACCCTTTTCCATGGTGCGCCAAAGGCGCCTCGATGATTCAAGGACGATGCTCAATAGCTCATCTTGAACATTCCAGTCTCCTCTTCCACCTTGTATCTCTCTTGTGAGGCTTTGACTCAGTAATCATAATACAATTCAAGAAAATAGAGTTTTGCACAAATTTTTGAGATAGAAAGAGAATAATTCTATATATAATCAAGAAATCTTACAAGAATATAATATGAAGCACTCTTGGAGGAAAGAGCTGTAACCACCCGACCACCCCCAAGCTATCTCACACGCACTCTCACTCTCATGAAAAACTCGCTCTCACACTTGCACCGGCACTCGTGAATCCCACTCTCAATCTCTCCTTCGATTTTCTATGTATTCCTTTTCTTCACGTCAAAAGGCAAAAGTAGCCCTTTTGGAGCTTTCTCAATACGCGTGCCATATTTTTGGCGATGTTGCCCTTTTTTGAAATAAGTATGTTCGGGAAGCTTTCTTCATACGCAGTCATGATCCCCATGAGATAAGGGTTTTTTAAAAAAAACATTGGGAAAATAACCCTTTTCCATGGTGCGCCATTCGTGCCTCAGTGATCCGAGGAGGATGCTTAATAGCTTATCTCAAACATTCCATCCTCCCCTTCAACCTTGTATCTCTTGTGAGGCTCTAACTCAATAATCACAATACAATTCAAGAAAATAGAATTTTGTACAAATTTTTGAGATAGAAAGAGTAGAATTTTGTATGTAATCAAGAAATCTTACAACAATCTGATATGAAGCACTCTTGGAGGAAAGAGGTGGAACCACCTAGCCACGTGAGAGCTATCTCACTCACACTCACTCTCATGAAAAACTCAAACTCACACTCACACTCGCACTCGCACTCTCAATCTCTTCTTTGATTTTATGTGTGTTTCTCTTCTTCACGTCAAAAGGCAAAAGTAACCCTTCTGGAGCTTTCTTGATCAACGTGCCATATTTTTGGCGATGTCCTTTTTTCAAAAAAACGTGTTTTGGAAGCTTTTTTCATACATGGTTATGATTCCCATGAGATTATAATTTTTTTTTAACACAAGGAAAACAACCCTTTTCCATGGTGCGCCATTCGTGCACCATAGTGATCCGAGGAGGATGCTCACTAGCTCATCTCGAACATTCCATCATCCTCTTCAACTTTGTATCTCTTCTAAGGCTTCAACTTAGTAATCATAATACAATTCAAGAAAATAGACTTTTGCACAAATTGTTTGAGGCATAAAGAGAACAATTACGTATATAATCAAGAAATATTACAACAATTATATATAAAGCACAGTTGGAGGAAAGAGCTGGAACCACCCTCACTTGCACTCTCACTTTCATCATAAACTCATGCTCACACTCACAAACACATTCGCACTCTCAATCTCTTCTTCATGTCAAAAGCCAAAAGTATCCCTTCTTCTTCTGGAGCTTTCTCGATCAACGTGTCATATTTTTAGTAATGTTGCCCTTTTTAAAAAAAAACGTGTTCAGGAAGCCCTCTTCATACACGGTCATCATTCCCATGAGATTATGTTTTTTTTTTTTACAGTGGGAAAATAGCCCTTTTCCATGGTGTGCCATTCAGGACTTAGTGATCCAAGGAGGATGCTCAATAGCTCATCTCGAACATTCCATCCTCCTCTTTGACATTGTATCTCTTTTGTGAGGCTTCGACTCAGTAATCACAATACAATTCAAGAAAATAGAATTTTGCATAATTTTTTGAGACAAAAAGAGAATAATTATTAATATAATCAACAAATCTTACAACAATTTGATATGAAGTACTCTTGGAGGAAAGAGTTAGAACCACCCGACCACCTCCAAGATATCTCACTTACACTCACTCATGAAAAACTTGCACTCAGATCTCACTCGCACTCGCACCACTCGCACTCTCAATGTCTTCTTCGATTATTTTATTAGAAACTAAGGTGGGAATATAAGTGAGGCATTCATGATATAAAAAAGGGATATGATTGCATTGATCCAAATGAGCTTATACATAGTGCTTATATAGCCTTGAGAGATACAGTGCTCTATGTGACTTGATACATTTATGGATGGCATCATTGATGAGGTAGCATAATCACAAGTGGCTAGCAAGGAGTTGATTCTAATACATTATATCCTATGTGATATAGCTTAGGGAAAATGATTGGATTATTTCTAACACCCCCCTTAAGCCAAACATTTCACTTAATACATGGGCTTATATCTAATAATCCCCTTGATACAAGAATGAGATAGAGTCCCCCCTTAATGATATTGGGTGTGTGTACTCTTCTCCATAATACAATCAAGGTCAAGTAGGATAAAAGACACGGTTTTAGAACCCAAAAAGAAAGAGTGAACTAGAAAGCATAGGATTCATCAAAATCAGCACTAACAAAATTACTTTCTTCAGCAGTGTGGCAAGATTGGGTTTTTCTTTACTCTTCTTGTTTTTGTCTTTAAAATAACATTTGTGTGGTGGATGGTTGGTTTTACCACAATGCATACAAGGGTTATTAATAAAGCAATCCTTTGTGAGATGGTTTGTTCTTCCACAAGTAACATACTTCTTGTTGCTGTTGTTGTTGTTGGTGGTGTGACAGCATATGCTTCTCCTGAAGTGACATTATTGTTGGAGTTCAGCTTCTTCTCCTCCTCTTGTATTAAATTGATTGTACTCTCCAAGGAATAAATGGATTCCTTCTCTTTAAGCACAATGACAATGTCGTTGTATTCGATAGGCATTGCTTTAACCAAGATGGCTAGCATCCTCACCAGGCAAAGCACAGGGGCTTTCACATACACAAGTTGGGTGATAATGCTTTTACATACACAGATAATGCTTTTCAACTTGTTTATAAAAGATGCAATAGATTCGTTATGCTCTTTAGAAATCCCATATAATTGCATTTTTAGGCTTATTTTAGAGTGCTTTGCCCATCCTCCAAAGGTTTTCTCTAGAGTATCCCAAGCTTTATATGCAGTGTCACAATCATCAATGTAATGAATATAATTCTCATCTAGTGCAGTGATAATGATACCTACGGCCTCGAGGGGTGCACTACTAAAAAACCCTAGATATCACGTGCATCAAGAGGTATTTAAAATATCCCTTAACTAAAAATTTCCCGCCAATAAAACAACCCCTCTTTACTTATGAACTAAATGATTTTTTTCTAAAATTGAATTAAAAAACCCCTCCTGTTAATATAATTGTGTTGATTTTTCTAAATGTATCTAATTAAAAACCCCTTCTGTTGAGCTCACATGGTACACTAACATTTTTTGAGTTGAACCCCTCGAGCCTAGGGCTTGTTCATCCCGTGCTAGATTTGCAGCTATGACAGCTCTAGTGGACATACCGTCTTCCCCTTCTATTGGTTTAACTAATGCCCAAAGATTGTTCTTCATGAGATATCCCTTGACTTGGGTTTGCCAAGTGTGAAAACCTTGGCCATTGAATTTGTCAGGGATTTTGCGTTGGTAGCCATGATTAGGATAGATGCCATTTAAGGGTACTCTTACCATTGAGATAAGACGCTCAAGGTAGTGTCGATAAACCCTTTACAAGACGTGGCACTTAAATGCTTTCAATTTTTAAAAATCATGCACAAATTGAGATTAATGCTTCAGTTAAGCTGGATTTTTCAAAAGAACCAAAAAGGGCCCAAATTGATTTGCCTTCTTTTTTATCTTTGCAAACATTGCCAAGCTCTTCTTCTATTCTTGATTTCCGCTCTAATGTAGGCAAGTTCTCCTCCTCCCTTTTTTGGATTTTTGGAGTAGGTTATTCTAATGGAGGCTCTTTCCAAGCTCTTTTTTTTAATAAGGCTTTTATTAAGCCTTATTATAAGGCTTTATCAAGCGTGGCTTAATGTAGTTGAAAGCGGGCTATCATGGGCATCTTCTAAGGTAGATGGCGCGTCTAGGGTGGCTATACGCAGGCTTGGATGGGGACAAAGCTTTGTCAATTTGAAGATGTCAATTTCCAGTCAAACTGTCATATGATGCAGGAGTGAGCGCAAAGCTGCAAGCAAGGACGAGCAAAGTAGGCAGACGCGCAGCACTGCAGAAAGGTAAGAGTGGGAGGACACATGGTGAATAGGAGCAACGCCTCCTAATTGTGCCCATTCATCACAACCTATGTATGTATAGTTGCCACCCTTGTCACACAAGATGTCATCACATGTGGAGACACAGTTGGAGATTGACGACACTTTGATGGTTAGCAAGGTTTAGTTGGACGAGAGCATCGACGAGGTGAGAGAAGGGGATGTGGTTCAGCCAGATCAACCGTAGCAATGAAGGCTACTCACAAAAGTGGCTAAGCTTTGAAAGCAGCACTGCTATGTGTGGGTTGGCTATAGCGACGGGAGAAAAGGAAAGGGTTTTTGGCTTGGATGCTCGCTGAGTTATGCAGGTGATTTTTGGTACGCACATAGAAGAGGAAATAGATATTTTTTTAAAGGTCTTGTGGGGTGGCTGCTGTCACGTGCTGCCAAAAAAAAACGAAAAAGAAAATAGAAATTTCCAAAAGTAAAATAAGTAGAAAACTCTTTTAAAAAATCCAAAATAGAAGCAAGATAGAAAATTCCAATCTAAAAAATCCAAAATAGAAGTCTACTTTAAAAGGCCTCTGAATAGAAGTCTCCTACGCTTTGATACCATATTAGAAACTAAGGTGGAAATAGGAGTGAGGCATTCATGACAAAAAAGGGATATGATTGCATTGATCCAAATGAGCCTGTACATAGTGCTTATATAGCCATGAGAGGTACACTCTATGTGACTTGATACATTTCTGGATGACATCATTGATGACGTAGCATAATCACAAGTGGCTAGCAATGAGGTGATTCTAATACATTATATCCTATGTGATATAGCTTAGGGGAAATGATTGGATTATTTCTAGCATTTTTGTGTATTCCTCTTATTCATGTCAAAAGCCAAGAGTAGCCTTTCTAGAGCTTTCTCGATCCATATGCCATATTTTTGGTGATGTTGAACTTTTTTGGAAAAAGTGTGTTCGAGAAGCTTTTTTGGAAAAAGGGTGTTCGGGAAGCTTTTTGTATACACAGTCAAAATTCCCATTAGATTACGTTTTTTTTTTAACATTGTAAAAACTGCTTTTTTCCATGGTGCGCCATTCGCGCCTCGATGATCCGAGGAGGATGCTCAATAGCTCATCTTGAACATTCCATCCTCCTCTTCGACTTTGTATCTCTTGTGATGCTTCGACACACTAATAACAATACAATTCAAGAAAATAAAATTTTGTATAAATTCTTAAGACAAGAAGAGAATAATTCTATATGTAATCAAGAAATCTTACAACAATTTGATACGAAGCACTCTTCGAGGAAAGAGCTGGAACCACCCGACCAGCTTCGAGATATCTCACTTGAACTCTCACTCTCATGAAAAACTTGCACTCACACCCGCATATGCACCGCACTCTCAATCTCTTCTTTGATTCTTTGTGTACTTCTCTTCTTCACGTGAAAAGCCAAGAGTAGCCCTTGGGAAATCCCAAAGAGTCCTAGAGCAAAAATATGTAGGAGAATAGAAAACTTTGGTTGGGTAGTGTAATGAAAGAGTGCACATATGTTTCTTTAGGCCCTTTGTGTGCTCACAAATTATTCGATATGTAGCACATGGTCTGATTAATGTTATAAACCATGCATGGCCCATTCTCCTTGGTGCATCATATTGAAAGAACTACCTTCTTGACTATGTATGCATTTTCGATATCATTGAGCCTAAACAACGAAACCATGCATGCACACACCTTACACCAAATCTCCTTATTCTTGTGGAATGTCCTATATACCGCAACCCTACCTTTGGGTAAGGGCCATGTTACTCTTAGTACCCCAAATCTCTTTATTCTCATGGAATGTCCTATATACCCCAGCCATACCTTTGGGTAAGGGCATTGTTGCTCTTACTATCCCCTTCATTTGCTACTTTTTTCCATGTGTCTTGTCTCCTTATCTGCATCCTAAGATGAAATCTTGATTGCTCCTTGTCGTATTTCTTTAGTCCTAAACTCTACATCTTTCACCCTACTTTCATAATGAGGGTATGCATCTTTGATTATCCTAGTTGTGTTCCTTCCAGAAAACAAATTATCTTGAATCAAGAAACTCCATCCCCCTTGATACCAAAACAGAATATCAAATGTACTCTAGATTTAAAGAGTTGACAAAATGATGTTGGTTGTTGTACAACAAATAAGTTTTAGACAATAACATGACACATTACCTAGAATGCTAATAATTATCTAGGGAAGTTACATTTGTTTCTTTATATATGAGGGAGGTAAAATTACATTAATTTAAAACTTGGAGGGGTTGCTGGAAATGAAATATCCTCGACCGATGGTGGACATGCACATAATGTAACAAACACAAGGGAATCCTAAGAAGAATTTCATGAAGTACTAGAGGGGAAAACAAAAATAAGGAAGAATGAAAAAATTGGATGGGTGTGGGATTCATGAGAATCCTGAGTAACAAAACACAAGAGAAACCTAAGAAGAATCCAATGGAGTGCTAGAACGAAGGAAGATTGAAAAAAATGGTTGGATGTGGGATTCGTTAGCTTAGCAAGATGGAAAGTCGAAGGGCGGGAGCTTAGCAAGATGGCAAGTCGAAGGGCGGGGGCTAAACGGAATGCTCTGGTCCAATGCCGTTTGTTATAAGGAAAGCAGTTTCCGAACCCCAACTCATGTGGATCTCCAAGTGATAGTGCATGAACCACACTCCTGCATGAACCACAGTGGACTTCTGCATTTCACTCATATATGGGCAAAAGCCTACACCTCCCCTAGCCTACTGCCGCTTCCCTTGGGGAGCAGGGTTTTGCAAATCCTATCCCTTCCCTGCCAAGTTGGATCCGGGACCCCATCAGAGAATGGACCACATGACTTGTGCTAGGGAAGTTGCTCAATGTCCACATCACTCCGTGCATGGATTTGGGCATCGCAATCAATTCTCCCAGTGCGTCAAAGTTAGGTCCCGGGGAAGATAGTGCAAAATCGCCATAACAGAGTTTCGGATCCGAAATGAGTCCGAATCACATCTGAACACAACAAAAAAGATCCGGGTTGCCTGCCACACATTTGTCCATGCATGATTCGATTTTCATGCCTCTTCGGCGCCGTTTGGGCCACGGTTGGAAATTTCTGCCATTTGCCATGCTCCTGCATCTTTTCCGAGAACCCGGATTCGAACAGTTAGAAGTTGAGGATCCGGGACCCCATTAGAGAATGGACCACACGAACTTGTGCTAGGAAGTTGCTCTATGTCCACATCACTCCGTGCATGGATTTGGGCATCGCAATCACTTCTCCCAACATCTCAAAGTTGGGTCCCGACGAAGATAGTGCAAAATCGCCATAACAGAGTTTCGGATCCGAAATGAGTCCGAATCGCATCTGAACACAACAAGAAAGATCCGGGTTGCTTGTTGCCACACATTTGTCCATGCACGATTCAAATTCCATGCCTCTTCGGCGCCGTTTGGGCCACGGTTGGAAATTTCTGCCATTTGGCACGCTCGTGCATCTTTTTCGTCGAACCCGGATTCAGACAGTTAGAAGTTGAGGATCCGGGACCCCATCAAAGGACGGACCACATGGACTTGTGCTAGGGAAGTTGCTCTATGTCCACATCACTCCATGCATGGATTTGGGCATCGCAATCACTTCTCGCAGCGCGTCAAAGTTGGGTCCCGGCGAAGATAGTGCAAAATCGCCATAACAGAGTTTCGGATCCGAAATGAATCGGAATCGCATCTGAACACAACAAGAAAGATCCGCGTTACTTGCCACACATTTTTCCATGCATGATTCGATTTTCATGCCTCTTCGGTGCCGTTTGGGCCACGGTTGGAAAATTCCGCCATTTGCCACGCTCGTGCATCTTTTTCGAGAACTCGGATTCGGACAGTTAGAAGTTGAGGATCCAGGACCCCATCAGAGAACGGACTACACGGAGTTGTGCTAGGGAAGTTGCTCTATGTCAACATCACTCCGTGCATGGATTTGGGCATCGCAATCAATTCTCCCAGCGTGTCAAAGTGGGGTCCCGGTGAAGATAGTGCAAAATCGCCATAACAGAGTTTCGGATCCGAAATGAGTCCGAATCACATCTGAACACAACAAGAAAGATCCGGGTTGCCTGCCACACATTTGTCCATGCATGATTCGATTTTCATGCCTCTTCAGCGCCGTTTGGACCACGGTTGGAAATTTCCGCCATTTGGCTGGCTTGTGCATCTTTTCTGAGAACCCGGACTCGGACAGTTTAGAAGTTGAGGATCCGGGACCCCATCAGAGAACGGACCACACGGACTTGTGCTAGGGAAGTTTCTCTATGTCCACATCACTTCGTGCATGGATTTGGGCATCGTAATCACTTCTCGCAGCGCGTCAAAGTTGGGTCCCGGCTAAGATAGTGCAAAATCGCCATAATAGAGTTTCGGATCCGAAATGAGTCCGAATCGCATCTGAACACAACAAGAAAGATCCGGGTTGCTTGCCACACATTTGTCCAAGCATGATTTGAATTTCATGCGTCTTCCGCGCCGTTTGGCCCACGCTTGGAAATTTCTGCCATTTGGCACGCTCGTGCATCTTTTTCGAGAACTCGGATTCAGACAGCTAGAAGTTGAGGATCCGAGACCCCATCAGAGAATGGACCAAACTCACTTGTGCTTGGGAAGTTTCTCTATGTCCACATCACTCTGTGCATGGATTTGGGCATCACAATCAATTCTCCCAGCGCGTCAAAGTTGGGTCCCGACGAAGATAGTGCAAAATCGCCATAACAGAGTTTCGGATCGGAAATGAGTCCGAATCACATCTGAACACAACAAGAAAGATCGGGTTGCTTGCCACACATTTGTCCATGCATGATTTGAATTTCATGCCTCTTCGGCGCCGTTTGGGCCACTGTTTGAAATTTCTGCCATTTGCCACGCTTGTGCATCTTTTTCAAGAACCCAGATTCGGACACTTAGAAGTTGAGGATGTGGGACCCCATCAAAGAACGGACCACACGGACTTATGCTAGGGAGGTTGATCTATGTCCACATCACTCCGTGCATGGATTTGGGCATCGCAATCACTTCTCCTAGCGCGAAGATAGTGCAAAATTGCCATAACAGAGTTTCGGATCCGAAATGAGTCCGAATCGCATCTGAACACAACAAGAAAGATCCGGGTTGCTTGCCACACATTTTTCCATGCATGATTTTATTTTCATGCCTCTTCAGCGTCGTTTGGGCCATGGTTGGAAATTTCTGCCATTTGCCACGCTCGTGCATCTTTTTCGAGAACCCGGATCTGGACAGTTAGAAGTTGAGGGTCCGGGACCCCATTAGAGAACGGACCACATGGACTTTTGCTAGGGAAGTTGCTCTATGTCCACATCACTCCGTGCATGGATTTAAGCATCGCAATCAGTTCTCCGAGCGCGTCAAAGTTGGGTCCCGGGCGAAGATAGTGCAAAATCGCCATAACAGAGTTTCGGATCCGAAATGAGTCCGAATCACATCTAAACACAACAAGAAAGATCCGGGTTGCTTGCCATACATTTGTCCATGCATGATTCGAATTTCATGCCTCTTCGGCACCGTTTAGGCCACAGTTGGAAATTTCCACCATTTGCCATGCTCGTGCATCTTTTTCGAGAACCCGGATTCGGACAGTTAGAAGTTGAGGATCCGGGACCCCATCAGAGAACGGACCACACAGACTTGTGCTAGGGAAGTTGCTCTATGTCCACATCACTCCGTGCATGGATTTGGGCATCGTAATCAATTCTCCCAGCCCGTCAAAGTTGGGTCCCGGCAAAGATAGTGCAAAATCGCCATAACAGAGTTTCGGGTCCGAAATAAGTCCTAATCGCATCTGAACACAACAAGAAAGATCCGGGTTTCCTGCCACACATTTGTCCATGCATGATTCGAATTTCATGCCTCTTCGGTTCCGTTTGGGCCACGGTTGGAAATTTTCGCCATTTGCCACGCTCGTGCATCTTTTTTGAGAACTCGGATTCGGACAGTTTTAGAAGTTGAGGATCTGGGACCCCATCAGAGAACGGACTTCACAGACTTATGCTAGGGAAGTTGCTCTATGTCCACATCACTCCGTGCATGGATTTGGGCATCGCAATCACTTCTCCCAGCGCATCAAAGTTGGGTCCCAGCGCCATTCAACACACTTATTTATCTCCTTGGTTCTCGTCATGGTCTCTTCTTGGAGTAATTGGTTTTGTTGATTTGCATGGTACACAACTAGATCAATGCATTCTAGCTCTACCACATATGGTAGAGCTAGACCTCAAATGCAATTCTAGCTCCACCACATGGTAGAGCTAGACCTCAAAGCATTCTAGCTCTACGATGTGGTCTAGGTTGGATACAACTCTACCACATGGTAGAGCTAGATCAAATGCAATTCTAGCTTCTAGGTTCTTGTCATGTGAAGTAGATCTCTTCTTGGAGTAATTGATTTTGTTGATCCGCATGGTACACAGCTAGATCCATGCATTCTAGCTCCACCACATGGTAGAGCTAGATCGAATGCATTTGTAGCTTCTTGATTCTCGTCATGTGAAGTAGGTCTCTTCTTAGAGTAATTGGTTTTGTTGATCTACATGGTACACAACTAGATCCGGGTTGCTTGCCACACATTTGCCCATGCATGATTCGAATTTCATGCCTCTTCGGTGCCTTCTGGGCCACTGTTGGAAATTTTCGCCATTTGGCACGCTCGTGCATCTTTTTCGAGAACTCGGATTCGAACAGTTAGAAGTTGAGCATCCGGGACTCCATCAGAGAACGAATCACACGGACTTGTGCTAGGGAAGGTGCTCTATGCCCACATCACTCCGTGCATGGATTTGGGCATCACAATCACTTCTCCTAGCGCGTCAAAGTTGGGTCCTGGCGAAGATAGTTGCGTCAAAGTTGGGTCCTGGCGGAGATAGTGCAAAATCGCCATAACAGGGTTTCGGATCTGAAATGAGTCCGAATCGCATCTAAACAAAATAAGAAAGATTTGGGTTGCTTGCTACACATTTGTCCATGCATGATTCGAATTTCATGCCATTTCGGCGCCGTTTGGGCCACGGTTGGAAATTTTTGCCATTTGGCATGCTCGTGCATCTTTTTCGAGAACCCGGATTCGGACAGTTAGAAGTTGAGGATCCGGGACCCCATCAAAGAACGAACCACACTGACTTGTGCTAGGGAAGTTGCTCTATGTCCACATCACTCCGTGCATGGATTTGGGCATCACAATCAATTCTCCCAGCGCGTCAAAGTTAGGTCCCGGGCGAAGATAGTGCAAAATCGCCATAAAAGAGTTTCGGATCCGAAATGAGTCCGAATCGCATCTGAACACAACAAGAAAGATCCGGGTTGCTTGCCACACATTTGTCCATGCATGATTCGAATTTCATGCCTCTTCGGCGCCGTTTGGGCCACTGTTGGAAATTTCTGCCATTTGCCACGCTCGTGCATCTTTTTCGAGAACTCGGATTCGGACAGTTTTAGAAGTTGAGGATCCGGGACCCCATCAGAGAAGGACCACACGGACTTATGCTAGGGAAGTTGCTCTACGTCCACATCACTCCGTGCATGGATTTGGGCATTGCAATCAATTCTCCTAGCGCGTCAAAGTTGGGTCCTAGCGAAGATAGTGCAAAATCGCCATAACAGAGTTTCGGGTCCGAAATGAGTCCGAATCGCATCTGAACACAACAAGAAAGATCCGGGTTGCCTTCCACACATTTGTCCATGCATGATTTGAATTGCATGCCTCTTGGGTGCCGTTTGGGCCACGGTTGGAAATTTCTGCCATTTGCCACGCTCGTGCATCTTTTTTGAGAACTCGGATTCAAATAGTTAGAAGTTGAGGATCCGGGACCCCAACAGAGAACGGACCACACGGACTTGTGCTAGGGAAGTTGCTCTATGTCCACATCACTCCGTGCATGGATTTGGACATCGAAATCACTTCTCCTAGCGCGTCAAAGTTTAGTCCCAACGCCATTCAACACACTTGTTTATCTCCTTGGTTCTCGTCATGGTCTCTTCTTAGAGTAATTGGTTTTGTTGATTTGCATGGTACATAGCTAGATCAATGCATTCTAGCTCTACCACATATGGTAGAGCTAGACCTCAAATGCAATTCTAGCTCCACCACATGGTAGAGCTAGACCTCAAAGCATTCTAGCTCTACGATGTGGTCTAGGTTGGATACAGCTCTACCATGTGGTAGAGCTAGATCAAATGCAATTCTAGCTTCTTGGTTCTTGTCATGTGAAGTAGATCTCTTCTTGGAGTAATTGTTTTTGTTGATCTACATGGTACATAGCTAGATCGATGCATTCTAGCTCCACCACATGGTAGAGCTAGATCAAATGCAATTGTAGCTTCTTGATTCTCATCATGTGAAGTAGGTCTCTTCTTAGAGTAATTGGTTTTGTTGATCTACATGGTACACAACTAGATCCGGGTTGCTTGCCACACATTTGTCCATGCATGATTCGAATTTCATGCCTCTTCGGCGCCGTTTGGGCCACGGTTGGAAATTTCCGCCATTTGGCACGCTCGTGCATCTTTTTCGAGAACCCGGATTCGAACAGTTAGAAGTTGAGCATCCGGGACTCCATCAGAGAATGAACCACACAAACTTGTGCTAGGGAAGTTGCTCTATGTCCACATCACTCCGTGCATGCATTTGGGCATCGCAATCACTTCTCCTAGCGCGTCAAAGTTGGGTCCCGACGAAGATAGTGCAAAATCGCCATAACAGGGTTTCGGATCTGAAATGAGTCCGAATCGCATCTGAACAAAACAAGAAAGATCCGGGTTGCTGGACACACATTTGTCCATGCATGATTCGAATTTCATGCCTCTTCGACGCCGTTTGGGCCACGGTTGGAAATTTCCGCCATTTGGCACGCTCGTGTATCTTTTCCGTGAACCCGGAATTGGACAGTTAGAAGTTGAGGATCCGGGATCCCATCAGAGAACGGACCACACGAACTTATGCTAGGGAAGTTACTCTATGTCCACATCACTCCGTGCGTGGATTTGGGCATCACAATCAATTCTCCCAGCGCGTCAAAGTTGCATCCCGGCGAAGATAGTGCAAAATCACCATAACAGAGTTTCGGATCCGAAATGAGTCCGAATCGCATCTGAACACAACAAGAAAGATCCGAGTTGCTTGCCAAACATTTGTCCATGCATGATTTGATTTTCATGCCTCTTCGGTGCCGTTTGGGCCACGGTTGGAAATTTCCACCATTTGGCACGCTCGTGCATCTTTTTCGAGAACTCGGATTCGAACAGTTAGAAGTTGAGGATCCGGGAACCCATCAGAGAACGGACCACACTGACTTGTGCTAGGGAAGTTGCTCTATGTTCACATCACTCCGTGCATGGATTTGGGCATCGCAATCACTTCTCGCAGCGCGTCAAAGTTGGGTCCCGGCGAAGATAGTGCAAAATCGCCATAACAGAGTTTCGGATCCGAAATGAGTACGAATCAAATCTGAACACAACAAGAAAGGTCCGGGTTGCTTGCCACACATTTGTCCACGCATGATTTGAATTTCATGCCTCTTCCCCACCGTTTGTCCCACGCTTGGAAATTTCTGCCATTTGGCACGCTCGTGCATCTTTTTCGAGAACCCGGATTCAGACAGCTAGAAGTTGAGCATCCGAGACCCCATCAGAGAACAGACCAAACTCACTTGTGCTTGGGAAGTTTCTCTATGTCCACATCACTCCGTGCATGGATTTGAGCATCACAATCAATTCTCCCAACGCGTCAAAAATGGAACCCGACGAAGATAGTGCAAAATCGCCATAACAGAGTTTCAGATCCGAAATGAGTCCGAACCGCATATGAACACAACAAGAAATATCCGGGTTGCTTTCCACACATTTGTCCATGCATGATTCGATTTTCATGCCTCTTCGGCATCGTTTGGGCCACGGTTGGAAATTTCTACCATTTGGCACGCTCGTGCATCTTTTTCGAGAACGCGGATTCGGACAGTTTTAGAAGTTAAGGATCCGGGACCCCATTAGAGAACGGACCACACAGACTTGTGCTAGGGAAGTTGCTCTATGTCCACATCACTCCGTGCATGGATTTGGGCGTCGCAATCACTTCTCGCAGTGCGTCAAAGTTGGGTCCTGCGAAGATAGTGCAAAATCGCCATAACAGAGTTTCGGATCCGAAATGAGTCCGAATCGCATCTGAACACAACAAGAAAGATCCGGGTTGCTTGCCACACATTTGTCCATGCATGATTCGAATTTCATGCCTCTTCGGCACCGTTTGGGCCACTGTTGGAAATTTCTGCCATTTGCCACGCTCGTGCATCTTTTTCGAGAACCCAGATTCGGATAATTAGAAGTTGAGGATCCGGGACCCCATTAGAGAAGGACCACACGGACTTGTGCTAGGGAAGTTGCTCTATGTCCACATCACTCTGTGCATGGATTTGGGCATCGTAATCACTTCTCCCAGCGTGTCAAAGTTGGGTCCCAGTGAAGATAGTGCAAAATCGCCATAACAGAGTTTCACATCCGAAATGAGTCCGAATCGCATGTGAAAACAACAAGAAAGATCCGGGTTGCTTGCCACACATTTTTCCATGCATGATTCGATTTTCATGCCTCTTTGGCACCGTTTGGGCCATGGTTGGAAATTTCTGCCACTTGGCACGCTCGTGCATCTTTTTCGAGAACGCGGATTCGGATAGTTAGAAGTTGAGGATCCGGGACCCCATCAGAGAACGGACCACACAAAATTGTGCTAGGGAAGTTACTCTATGTCCACATCACTCCGTGCATGGATTTGGGCATCGCAATCACTTCTCACAGTGCGTCAAAGTTGGGTCCCGCGAAGATAGTGCAGAATCGCCATAACAGAGTTTCGGATCCGAAATGAGTCCAAATCGCATCTAAACACAACAAGAAAGATCCGGGTTGCTTGCCACACATTTGTCCATGCATGATTCGAATTTCATGCCTCTTCAGCACCGTTTGGCCCAAGGTTGGAAATTGCCACCATTTTGCACGCTCGTGCATTTTTTTTCGAGAACTCGAATTGGGATAGTTAGAAGCTGAGGATCCGGGACCTCATCAGAGAACAGACCACACAAACTTGTGCTAGGGAAGTTGCGATGTGGTCTAGGTTGGATATAGCTCTACCACATGGTGGAGCTAGATCAAACGCAATTCTAGCTCCTTGGTTCTTGTCATGTGAAGTAGGTCTCTTCTTGGAGTAATTGATTTTGTTGATCTGCATGGTACACAGCTAGATCGATGAACGTTGTCAACAACAACCATCTTCAATATATGAATCTATTCAAATGGATTCAAAACGATATATTGTACTAAGGCCAGGATGTATCCAATTCTTGAAGATTTTATTAAAAAATATTAATGTTGGGATCTGGTCAACAGCGACAACAAAGAGTAATGTTCTTCAAATATTGAGAATATTACTAGACAGAGCAGGAGAGATATTGCCTTTTTTTGTAGTTTGGGCTCAAGAGGCTTGCGAGAAGGATAAAAGTGGTAAAATAGCTAGATCTGATTATCCAACAGTTCATGCAATGTTCAAGCCATTCTCAAAAATCTCTTCATGTTTTGATTGTGATGCTCGTAGAACGGTTCTTATTGATGACTCTCCATACAAGGGAAGTGCTTCTCCTGATAATAATTGTATATATCCTGCAAAGTTTGATGAAGAAAAGATGGTCGACAATATTCTCATTGATGAGCTGCTCCCTTACTTATTGCAGCAGCTTGATGAGAGTGAAGATGTGCGTGAGATCATTGGCTCTAATCGCTACGGACAACCTCCAATATCCAATGAAAATGAATACAGAGGTGTGGTAGATTTTTGGAAAAAGCGCAATTTAAATTGGTCACAGAAGACAATCTACACAGATAGGCTACCACTATCACAGATTATACAAAAGTTTGTCGACGATCAAGAGGTATTAGCGAGACAATATGAAAATAAAAGAGAAGAGATTAAAAAAATGATGGCAAAAGAACGAGTCAGTATTGCTAGCATGAGGGGACCACAAGTGATTTCTCTAGCTAGAAAATTGGGTTCTACCACAACGCAGTTGAAGGTAGCCAATGCAAGGGCTTTCATAAACAAGGTGTTAAATGAGTATAATCTTCTCCAACGGGATAGAAATAACTAAGGTACTACCCAACATAAATGATAATTATAACCAAATACATGATTTTATACAACAATTTTGTATTCACAATGAAGAAACTTAATTTATGATTTAAAAATATTCTAGCCCCACCACATGGTAGAGCTAGAACAGTGCATTCTAGCTCTACCACGTGGTTGAGCTAGATCAATGCATTCTAATTTCACCACATTCTGATACCTGCTAGCACATTTTGTCGCGTCTTTTTAGAATCAAATGGAAAGAGTCTTTGCATCTTGGGTCATTTTGTAATGCAACTAAAGTCAACATTTTGGAACAGTATATAGTTTAATGTTAGCGTGCATAGTCACATTTGTTTTGTAATTGTTTAAAATCTATCTTTGCATAAGAGTAGTTGTAACATGCCTTCCCCCCACATGCCCACCTTTATCATTAAGCATGCTCATATTTTTCCAGGTCATGTGATTGATTCTAATTGGCAGAGGCGACTTCTTCGTCTCACAGAGCATTAGTACGTCACATGTCCAAGAAAATCCAGAGTGTACGAAGACAGTTGGTTCAGCGCCATCTTCTAGTACGTCACATGTCCAAGAAAATCTAGAGTGTACGAAGACAGTTGGTTCAGTGCCGTCTTGTTGACCGTCTACGGGAAATTGATGCAAGGTTGCGCTTTGTGCATCCCTCTGAGGGGGTTATCATACTGACATGGTATTTGTCAGACCCAATATGCGTACCCCTACGCAAAGAGGATGATAGGAGGGCTATTATTCTAAACCTCAATGGTTTGTTGTGCCATGTTGTCAAAACCCAATATGATGAGAAGGATCCTCCTTATAGCAACGAGTTGGTAAAATACCCAATTAACCAATATCGTTATGTCCTATATCACATGGATGCACATGAGTTCTTAGATTCGTGTATTCAATTCTTTTATGTTTTTATTTGGAGCGCATGTAGGAGAACTAAGCTCT
Source organism: Cibotium barometz (assembly GCF_041138505.1). Taxonomy (NCBI): domain Eukaryota; kingdom Viridiplantae; phylum Streptophyta; class Polypodiopsida; order Cyatheales; family Cibotiaceae; genus Cibotium; species Cibotium barometz. The sequence continues at coordinate 24,434,021 of NC_141110.1, forward strand.
CTGGAATAATTGACACAGTATTTCCACAACAAAAGCCCAAGTTTGCAGGTGTTCTCTCACAAGAGCATTGTTCAAAAGCCACATGGGTTGTGCAGAATAGACAAGTTTTCTTTAAAAAGCTTGAGACCTTTTGGGGTCTCCATCCTTTGTACAACAAGAAAAATACACTGATAATTGATGATAGCTACTATAAGGTGTTTAAGAATGAGCGAGGAACCTGGTTAATAGTCCCAGAATTGTACCATCAACCTTCCAAGGAAAGGTATAGTTTTTTGACAAAAGATTTAAGAAATTGGTTGTTTTTATGGCTACAGAATGAAGATCGGCAAGAGTATACATGGGATAATGCCTTTGAAGAAAAACCTAACCAATTCTCAGATGATGTGATGAAGAAATGGCTTGAAGAAGAGAAATTGAAAGTAGAGAATAGGAAAAGGCAGAGGTGTGGAAGCGACAGCAGGAGACTTATGATGAGGCAGAGAGGCAGGAACAACTTGAAATTCAAAGAAAGCAACGAGAGGAGGCTGAAGCTGAGGCAGAGAGGCAAGCAGAGAGTGAAAATCAAGCAAAGCAACAAGAGGAGGCATCATGAAAGTAATACACCACCATGAAGCTCATTTTGTTTGTCCCTATTATAATCAAATGTAGAGGGTGCAAGTAATTTGGCCTTTTTTTAATGTAATAAAAGCCCATATATTGAAATATGATATTGTAATCAGGCATCTTATGGAGCATACTATTCAAATGTTTGCCTTTGCAAAGCATTGAACAAATTCTAGCACAAGCAATAAATTCATGTTCATTTACAATGTCTTATTATAATTGAGTCATAAATGGAGTGCATCCTTCTCTAAGGGGACTCCCTTTATCCTTTTATCTTTTGGTCAAACTTTGCAAATTATTATTTTTTTAGTAGAGTAGGTGAAGATTTTTAACTATCATTTTGACAAAGGGCATCCTACTGCAAGGAGACTCTTTCTATCTTTAATAATGTTAATTTGTAGTAGTTGTGCATATAAGGATACTTTCACCAAGTCAAATTATAAATTCTTGTTTATTTAGTCTTTGTTCATTACAATGCAATCTTAAAATTGGAGAGTGCATCCTACTCTAAGGGGACTCTCAATATACAATCTCTTGTATCAATGTTTTTACTTGGGGGTCTAGATTGAACAAATGGTAGATCTTGGTTCTTTCAATGCGTTCTTGCTCCACGTGGTAGAGCTAGCTCAGAATTATAGCTCTACCATGTGGTAGAGCTAGAATCCCTTAAAATCAAGCTCCACCATATGGGATGGTAGAGCTAGAATTCTATGTCTATATCTACCATGTGGTGGAGCTACCATCCATTGAAGTCTAGCTGTATAATTTCATGGAGCTAGCTAGCTCCACCATGTGGTATCTTATTGAGATCTAGCTCCACCATGTGGTGGAGGTAGCAGCCATGGTCTCTTCATGGAATTTTGGCCTTACCACATGGTGGAGCTAGTATCCATGTGTGGTAGACCTAAACCTATGGAAGTCATACAATATGACTAGAATTTTGAGTCTAGATCTACCGTTTGGTGGAGCTTGCATCCACTAAAGTCTAGCTCTATAATGTCCAAGTGGTGGAACTACATCTAGAATGGATAAGTCATGGATCAAGAAATCCTTTTCAGCTCTATAATAGACAAGTGCTAGATCTAAAGTGAAGAGAGAAAGTGATTGACGTTGGACTGCTAGCCATGCTAGACACCTCAATATGAGCAACAAGGCAAATATCTCGCTACATTGTCCATTTCAGACAAATAACTACACGAGTTTTCTTTAAAAAATTTCATTTCTTTTGGGGTCTCCATGTTTTGTACAACAACAAGAATACATTGAAACTCGATGATAGCTACTACAATGTGTTCAACAATCAAGATGATAATCAAGATAATAATTGAGAGAATAATCTAAGTGTGTGATCTTGTGAGTACACAAAATGAACATGCTTAAAAAGAAGCTCAATACCTCATGCAACCAATACACCCCCATGACACTAGCACATTTTGTTACTCCCTTTTGTAATTGAATGTAAATGGTCTCTATGATAATAAAATATAAAGGGTCTTTATAATCTGGCCATCTTCGGGAGCGTGCTGTTCAATTGTGTGCCTTTTGCAAGGCATTGAACATATTTTAAGACAAAAAAATAAATTCATTTTCATTTACAATGTTTTTTTATAATGGAGTCGTAGATGGAGTGCATCCTACTCTAAGGAGACTCCTTTTATCTATTGACAAAGTGCATCATACTTTAAGGAGACTCTTTAGCAGAATAAGCTTCATCAAAATGAATTCTTTTAACCGTAATTTTGACAAAGTGCATCCTACTCCAAGGAGACTCTTTCTATCTTTAATAATGTTTATCTGTAGCGATTGTATATATAAGTATACCTTCACAACCTCAATTTATAAAATCTTGTTCATTTTATCTTGTTCATTACAATGAAGCTTTAAAATTGGAGAGTGCATCCTACTCTAAGGGGACTCTCAATATACAATCTCTTGTATCAATGTTTGTAATTGGGGGTCTAGATCAATCAAATGGTATATCTTGGTTTCTTATGGACTGTAGAATGGCCAAGTGGTGGATCTAAAAATCTTTAAATCCTCCTCAATGTGTTGTAGCTCCACATGGTAGAGCTAGCTCAAAATTCTAGCTCTACCATGTGGTGGGGCTAGAACCCCTTAAAATCAAAATTACACCCCCATGATACTAGCACATTTTGTTACTCCCTTTTATAATTGAATGTAAATGGTATTTGTAAATGGTCTCTATTATAACAAAATATAGAGGGTCTTTGTAATTTGGCCATCTTTGGGAGCAGATTGTTCAATTGTGTGTCTTTGCAATGCATTGAACAATTTTTAACACAATAAATAAATTCATAGATGGAGTGCATCCTAGTCTAAGGAGACTCCTCTTATGCATCCTACTTTAAGGGGAATCCTTTTATCCTTTTATCTTTTGGTTGTTAATGCAAAAGTTTTATTATTTCTTTAGTAGAATAAGCTTCATCAAAATGAAATCTTATAATCGTAATTTTGACAAAGGGCATCCTACTCCAAGGAGACTCTTTCTATCCTTAATAATGTTAATTTGTAGTGGTTGTATATATAAGGATACCTTCACCATGTCAATTTTTAAAATTCTTGTTCATTTAGTCTTGTTCATTACAATGAAGTCTTAAATTGAAGAGTGCATCCTACTCTAAGGGGACTCTCAATATACAATCTGGCTCTTGTACCATTGTTTTTAATTGGGGGTCTAGATTAACCAAATGGTAGAATCTGATCTTGGGTTCTTATGGATTGTAGTGTAAGATTCCTCCCCCAGCATCTCGGGATGTCCAGTATCTTCCCCTATAATCAAATCCCTCTTCAGAAATATAAAAGATCTTGTTTCTACCAGTTTTGGCCTAGAGAGAGAAAATATTCTAGAAAGAGAATATTCAAATTTTAAATATTTTTGGATAGAAAGATACCTCATCTTATTAAAATAAATTCCCCTGAAATAGAAGTTCAAAAAGATTTTCAGAAGGTGCATTAGAAATTAAGTATAATCTGTTTCAAGAGACATTATCCTGGGGTGAAGATTTTTTTGAAATTTTAAATTAAGGTTCCTATGGACCAATAAGATTCATCCAAATGTAGGGAGGAGATAAATGAAGAAATAAAAGAAAAATCCTCCAAAAATGAGTAAATACTCACATAAGATGAAGAGTTGACTAAGGACAAGGTTAATAGTTAAAAAAGGGAGATATTTAGAAGTAATGATGCATTTTTGACACCTCTGCATGGGGGAATTCCCCTCATGAAGAGGGCACCTATTTCACATTCTTGAATGAGTTTTAAACTCCCAAATAATGAGATATTTTCATCTCTCCTCTCTCCTGTTTCAACTAGATCCAAAAAGTGACCAAAACTGACCCAAAAATGGTCAAAAATTGACCAAACTGATCTGGAAAATTCTAGAATCAGTTGGCTTGGTTAGAGACTCACTTTTTCCTATAAATAGAAGCCCTCCCCTTTGTTGAAACTTAATACTGTTTTATGCACTGTTACATTGCTCCTCCCAAGCCAAGAACTGTGAATTTATTAATAATTCACTAGTTTTTGACATTTTCCTCTTCCAAAGATTGGTGGCCACTCTTGTTACAAAGAAGAGTTGAACCCTCAAACCATCAAGCCAAAGGAAAGCTCCAAGAAATTATGTAAGTAGAGATTCTTGTATTTTTCTTTATTGATTTTATGTTTTTCTAATGTTTATGATTGTTTGAAGTGATAAATGGATGTTATGCCTTGATCGAAAGGCTTTTCCCCTCTCTCTTCTTAGAATCAACCCTTCTTTATCCTAGTTAAGTGAAAATTGTTGGAATTAAACTTTTTATAATGTTTTCTCTTTTATAAGTAAATTTTGATTAGTATAGATTACTATAAATCAATTAGAGTTAATTTTTAAGACAAAATTAAGTAGAAAAAATTAAAAAATGGTTAGCCATACAAAGCAGGTTATGGCGAAATTTTTGGAAATAAGAATCATCTTTTATTATGCTAAAAGAGTAATTCCTATCAATTCTATACTCTAAAAGTGTCATTTTTATACATAGAAGATGCATATTGATTATTATTATTGTTATGCATAACGGAATAATTTTCTTTTATTATGAAAGTGTTACTTTCATCAAAATAGATTTTTATGCATAAAGGAATAATTTTCTTTTATTATGAAAGTGTTACTTTCATCAAAAATAGATTTTTATGCATAAAGAAATAATTTTCTTTTATTATGAAAGTTTTACTTTAATCAAAAATAGATTTTTATGCATAAAGAAATAATTTTCTTTTATTATGAAAGTATTACTTTCATCAAAATGGATTTTTAGGCATAAAAGATTATGTTTTTATTATAAAAGTGTTACTTTTATCATATTTGATTTTCATGCATAGAAGTATGCATAAAAGATAATTTTTTTATTATAAAAGTGTTACTTTTATCATATTTGATTTTCATGCATAGAGGTATGCATAAAAGATTATTATTTTATTGTAAAAATGTTACTTTTATCATATTTGATTTTCATGCATAGAGGTATGCATAAAAGTAAATTTTTTTATTATAAAAGTGTTACTTTTATCATATTTGATTTTCATGCATAGAGGTATGCATAAAAGATTATTATTTTATTGTAAAAGTGTTACTTTTATCATATTTGATTTTTTTGCATATGGGTGCATAAAAGATATTTTTATATTAAAAGTGTGATTTTCATCATAAATGATTTTATGCTTAAATTAGATAAGAGAAATTCTTTTATTCTAAAAGTGTAATTCCTACTAAATTGGATTTATGAATGGAAAGATGCATAAAGAATTTATTTTAATCCAAAAGTGTTATTCTCATCAATTTTAGTTTTATGCATAGAAAGATGCATAAAGAAATCTATTTTTAGTTCAAAAGAGTTATTTTCGTCAACTTTGATTTTATGCATAGGAAGATGCATAAAAGATTGATTTTTAATTCAAAAATGTCATTCTCACTTAAAATGAATTTATGCATAGGAGGATGCATAAAAGATTGATTTTTATTTCGAAAGTGTTAGTCTCCTTAAAATGGAATTTATGCATAAATAGATGCGTAAAGAAATCTTATATCAAAAATAAGAATTCTCTTGTATTCTATAAATAAATAGATATGAGGATGTGAAACGAATCAAATAGATGAAAATGAACGTGGAATAGATGGAGATGTATGTATGTGAAAGAATGGATGTAGTTATATGTATGTGAAAGAAATGATGTAGATGTGGAATGTGGGTATGGATGTATGGATGTGAATGTGAATGTGAATGTGAATGTGGATGTGTGAATGTGGATGTATGTGAATGTGAATGTGGATGTGTGAATGGAGATATGGATGTAGATATGGAATGTGGATGTGGATGTATGTGAATGTGAATGAGGATATGGAATGTGGATATGGATGTATGGATGTGAATGTGAATGTGGATATGGATGTATGGATGTGAATGTGAATCTGGATGTATGAATTGGAATGTGGATGCGGATGTAGATGTGGATGTATGAATGTGAATGTGGATGTGAATGTATGAATGTGAATGTGGATGTAAATGTATGAATGTGAATGGGAATGTGAATGTATGAAGGTGGATGTGGAAATGGATGTATGGATGTGGAAGTGTATGTGGATGTATGAATGTGAATGTGGATGTGGATGTGGATGTGAATGTATGAATGTGTGGATGTGAATGTATGAATGTGGATGTATGAATGTGGATGTGGATGTGGATATATGAATGCGAATATGTATGTGAATGGATATGAAGTCGATATAAGCGAATGGATGAGATGAGATGTCATGTGAATCAGAATGTGAATGAATAATATAAGATCTAAACGAATGAGATATAATGAGAAATGGATGTGATGAGACGTAAGGTAAATTAAGAAAGATAGGAATGGATGTTATGTGAAGTAAATGAATCTGATGTGATGGGATGGAAAATGATGTTTCTGGTCAAGAATGGATACACATATGAATTGGAATTGGATTAAGTAATATCGATTGATGTGGAACAATTTGGAAAGATGTGAGTTCATTATAGAACCTGTATTTGTGACCTGTTTGTAAATGACTGTTTTATGTCAAGAATGCTGGGGAAGCATTTTGACCATCTTGTGATTAAGGTCGTGGAGACCTACCTGATAAAGTTGCAACTGCTGACGGAGAGTCAATGGAGGACGTCTCGCGTAGCAAGGTCGGCCGAGGTCTTGACCAACCTCAATTCGATTTAAATGGTGAGCTTCCGGTACGGTGGATGAGGGACTAAGGAAGCGGCCTATGAGTGAAGTGCTAGGTGACCTGCGAAGGATCCTAGAGGTTGCTGACCATACGGTGCTCGAGCTCTGGGTCGCCGAAGATACCCACACGTGCGTCGTGGAAGATATTGGAATAAGGAGTAAGAGTTGTTTTCTAAAACCGGGCATGGATCTGGTTGATTGATCTTGTTGGTCCTCAAAACGGATGAGTCCATGGATCTGTTGGTTGATCTTGCTGATCTTCCATGGAGATTCTATTTTGTTATGTGAATATATTACCGGTTACTATGAGCTAGGAACTATCGAAAAGAACCCTGAGTGAACAGGTGGTGAGCGTTCTGGTTGCCAATGATGCCATAAGTACACCGATGAATGAATGATTAGAAATATGGATTCAACTAGAGATTTTGAGGATAGTGATCAACGACATAATGGTTTCATTAAAGGATTGTTTTAAAGTTAGCTGATGCTGAGAAAAAGGTAATTTCATATTGGGTGCATAAGTGGTGTGACTAGTTTTATGTTTGCATGAACTTCCGGCTAGGGGGCCTGGGAACTCTTTTCCTTGGTACCCGGGACAAAACCTAACCAAATTCCTAATTGGATCCCATCACTACAGTGGTTGGGCGGTTGGCTAACCCATGGGACTGGATGGGGTTAGGCTGGACTAATGGATCCGTAAATCGAGACTCAATTTCTGTTTAGTTCGATAGATGAAGTAAATCTGGACAAAAATTGTTCTATGAAAAAAGGATCAATGGCTGTGCCTCTCGATGAGGAAAAAAGCGTTGGTCTCTATGATCCAAGTGCAATCTGTCCCTTGAATTTGACTATGGAACTTACGAGTTCGGTCAGATCAGTTCAGTTAAGTAAGGCTTTTGACTACGTTAGGGAAAAGCTATCCTGGTGGAATCACCCGTGCTTTCCGGGCAAGAGAAGTTTTTCCAAGTTCGGTTTGGAAGAATCGAGGAATTAGTCACCTATCCGGATATCCGTGGGCGAGGCCCCAAGTGTGGGACCCTGCCCCATGCAAGATGTGCTACTTCCGCTGCTAGCACCCCGAATCCGTTGTTGGGTCGGGGACAGGGATCTTATAGTTGGTATCAGAGCCATTTGGCTAATGAGGATCAACCGAGAAGCCAAATATGTCAAAAATTTATCAAAAAGCACAAAAAGGTTGTAATTGTGTGATAAAAAAATTCATACAATTTGATATTCAAACTGAAATTCGTAATTTGGTAATTCGGTCTTCAGGTGGAAGTACCACAATTGTATAGAATCCCTGACTTGCTTGAGGCCTAGACATGATAGTATTTACCTTATAATTCCAAGGACCGTGACTACCCGTATATACCGAGGGTATAACTGCAGCTCTTTACTGGCTGTATATACGAGTAAATCTAAGACTTGAAATTATAAGCATTAATGCTATCTAGTTGATGAATTCGAATGTGGTTGATATGATTTTTAAATTCTGGTTGAGAACTGATGAGTTGATTTGGATTCTGAATGAAAAATGATGATCCCTGAAAATTGGTTGAAATGTAATAAGCTGAGCGAAACCGCAATGAGGATGAATGGGACGAGTCCTTGTGATAATGTTCGTAGCTAGAATGAAGTTAATGACTTCAGCCAATCACTATCAGATTAGTGGATTGTGCTGCCAGATTGCTACTGTTAACTTTTGATCAGTGGATCAAGTTAAGGGATGATAAAAATCTAAAAAATTGAAATCCCCATGGAGGACTATTCAGATGGAAAAATTTAGTCTGTGTTAAAGATATGAATGAGATATTGTGAATGAATTATTAACTGATAATGCGTTCTATATGAGTATCTTTATCCCTTGATTCTGTGGGGAGCCGGCCTATTTAGAGAACCCCGGAATCAGTTGAATCAAAATTCGGATTGAATCATAAATAAAGAGACTTAACAAGAATTTTTGTATTGATAGGAACATGGATCGAGGTCATCGTGGTAGAAATGTTAACCCCCAACTCGATGAAGAAGAGCTCGACCTGGATGTTCGTAAAACTCTTCATAGTTCGCAGCGTGGACCTTTTAAAGGTGAAGGAGAAAACTTGGGCGAGACTGTGGAGAAGTGGATCGAGTCAATGGAAGAATACTTCGATGTCATCGGGTACAATGAGAAGACCAAAATGGCTCTTGCAAGGCTGAAGATAGTGGAGACAGCTAGAGTGGTATGGAGAAACCACTGCGAGACAAACTGTCTCGACTGAAATACCCAAACTTGGACCGATCTCAAGGCTTACCTCAGAAAGAGGTTTTGTCCCCCAGGCTTTCTTAAAACTAAGATGAATGAGTTCTTGGAACTAAAGCAAGAAACCCGAAAAATTGAAGAGTACCATCAGGCTTTTGCACTTCTCCTTAAATATTCCCCTCAATTGGATGAAGAGCAGTTGATGGCCAGGTTCATTCGGGGAATGAACGAGCCATTAGATACTTTAGTCAAGAATGCCAAACCTATTTCCATGGCCGAAGCAGTTCGGATGGCGAAGGATTTTGCCAAAGCCTTTGATGTCAAAGTCCCTCCAAACCCAGCACCATCACCTTTCAAAAGGTTTTTATTCCCAGAAAGTGATTCCAACCTTCCTCCGCCTAAGAGATATCAAGGTCAAACCCAGGATATGGGAAGTTCCAAAATGGAAGAAATGTCCTTTTCCCAAAACTCAATTCCCTGGATTTTAACTTCAGAAGTTCCACCCTTGAACAAGAGAGTGAAATGTTATAACTGTCAAGGGTTTGGACATCGCAGCATGGATTGCCCAACTCCTTTTGGATCAAGGTTTTCAAGGAAGGGAAATCAGGGATCAAGATTCCAGACTCCAGCCCCTTCCGTCCTCCAGAGTAATCACGGTTCTATGCGCCAAAATCAAGGAAATCCCAGAGGTAGACCCTCTATCCAACCTGCAGTTTCAACCCAAAGTAATCCAAGACCTCCAACTCAGAATAGGGAAAGTCAAAGAGAGTTGTTCCCAAATCGGCTGTCCACTTCCAAGGCAATAACGTTGGAAGTGATTGAAGAAGAAGAAGAAGATGAAAGAGATCGTACTCCACCTGCGAGATGAGGTCATCTCACGTTTTTTAAGTGGGGTAGAATGTAAGATTCCTCCCCCAGCCTCTCAGGATGTCCAGTATCTTCCCCTATAATCAAATCCCTCTTCAGAAATATAAAAGATCTTGTTTCTAATATGTATGTGAATGGATATGAAGTCGATATAAGCGAATGGATGAGATGAGATGTCATGTGAATCAGAATGTGAATGAATAATATAAGATCTGAACGAATGAGATATAATGAGAAATGGATGTGATGAGACGTAAGGTAAATTAAGAAAGATAGGAATGGATGTTATGTGAAGTGAATGAATCTGATGTGATGGGATGGAAAATGATGTATCTGGTCAAGAATGGATACACATATGAATTGGAATTGGATTAAGTAATATGGATTGATGTGGAACAATTTGGAAAGATGTAAGTTCATTATAGGAACTGTATTTGTGACCTGTTTGTAAATGACTATTTTATGTCAAGAATGCTGGGGAAGCATTTTGACCATCTTGTGATTAAGGTCGTGGAGACCTACCTGATAAAGTTGCAACTCCTGACGGAGAGTCAATGGAGACCTACCTGATAAAGTTACAACTGCTGACGGAGAGTCAATGGAGGATGTCTCGCGTAGCAAGGTCGGCCGAGGTCTTGACCAGCCTCGGTTCGATTTAAATGGTGAGCTTCCGGTACGGTGGATGAGGGACTAAGGAAGCGGCCTATGAGTGAAGTGCTAGGTGACCTGCGAAGGATCCTAGAGGTTGCTGACCATACGGTGCTCGAGCTCTGGGTCGCCGAAGATACCCACACGTGCGTCGTGGAAGATATTGGAATAAGGAGTAAGAGTTGTTTTCTGAAACCGGGCATGGATCTGGTTGATTGACCTTGCTGGTCCTCAACGGATGAGTCCATGGCTCTTTTATATGGATCTATTGGTTGATCTGGCTGATCTTCCACGGAGATTCCATTTTGTTATGTGAATGTATTGCCGGTTACTACTATGAGCTAGGAACTATCGAAAAGGCCCTTGAGTGAATAGGTGGTGAGCGTTCTGGTTGCCAATGATGCCATAAGTACACCGATGAATGAATGATTAGAAATATGGATTCAACCAGAGATTTTGAGGATAGTGATCAATGACATAATGGTTTCATTAAAGGATTGTTTTAAAGTTAGCTGATGCTGAGAAAAAGGCAATTTCATATTGTGGGTGCGTAAGTGGTGTGACTAGTTTTATGTTTGCATGAACTTGTTTTAAAGTTAGCTGATGCTAAGAACAAGGCAATTTCATATTGTGGGTGCGTAAGTGGTGTGACTAGTTTTATGTTTGCATGAACTTCCGGCTAGGGGGTCTGGGAACTCTTTTCCTTGGTACCCGGGACAAAACCTAACCAAATTCCTAATTGGATCCCATCACTACAGTGGTTGGGCGGTTGGCTAACCCATGGGACTGGATGGGGTTAGGCTGGACTGATGGATCCGTAAATCGAGACTCAATTTCTGTTTAGTTCAATAGATGAAGTAAATCCGGACAAAAATTGTTCTATGGAAAAAGGATCAACGGCTGTGCCTCTCGATGAGGAAAAAAGCGTTGGTCTCTATGATCCAAGTGCAATCTGTCCCTTGAATCTGACTATGGAACTTACGAGTTCGGTCAGATCAATTCAGTTAAGTAAGGCGTTTGACTACGTCAGGGAAAAGCTATCCTGGTGGAATCGCCCGTGCTTTCTGGGCAAGAGAAGTTTTTCCAAGTTCGGTTTGGAAGAATCGAGGAATTAGTCACCTGTCCGGATATCCGTGGGCGAGGCCCCAAGTGTGGGACCCTGCCCCACGCAAGATGTGCTACTTCCGTTGTGAGCACCCCGAATCCGTTGCGCGGTGGGGACAGGGATCTTACATGTAGAATGGCCAAGTGGTGGATCTAAAAATCCTCTTCAATTGTAAAATGTACAAGTGGTGGATCTAGAAAATCTTGAAACCTTTCTATTTCTAAGATCAAGCTAGGTCCGATGTAGCATCACTTGATAAAAGCAAACCATTTTTAAATTTTTTATAGGTTGAAAAAGGTAGATTCTAGATTAAATGCATTAAGTTTTTCAATGTGGGAGTGGGATTTTTCCCACTTTACCTAATACGGTCTTAAAATGTTTAGATGTTTTTTGAAATTTAAATTTAAACTACTTTCAAACATATTTTCCCATCTTGTATCAAGCTCCAAAATCAATACGAATAAAAGGTTTTTGCTCCATTGTCTTCAAGAAGCCATACCTTGGAGAGCTACAACTCATCACTAACAAGGGGAGAATTGCTTGTTGATCACAAGTGCCCACAACACTAGTTGGCAGGAATTCCTAGCTAGGAGGGGGTAATTTATCAATTCATTTTCCCATCATACTCTCAAGAAAATGGTTCATGGGCGCAATGCATATACTATAGAGGATTTGTACATTAATTATTTGAACATAAACAACAAACATTGAAGCTTTATTTGACAAACCATTCTCTACTCTAAAAATTTTGTTTATTAATAGGATAATTAGTGCTATTTTCAATCAACTTTTAAAGCCATTGAAGGTTCTAATTTATTATTGGGGTATTTTTAAACACTTGTGCATCATTAAAATAAACTTATCCCCTTGGTTTAGTACTCAAAATTCCTCTCCTAAATCAAGGTATTTTTTGGTTTTATAGTTTTTAAATTTGGGAAGCGTTAACCACATCAAATGAATATCTCCACTTTTGTTACCACGGCTAGGCATTGGCTTTGGGTAACTTTGGGTAACCCTATTGCAAAGACCTTCCCACATCACCATAAGCGAACCATGTCAAATCCACTCATAGTAAATTTTTTTAATGGTGATGGTTTCCAAATATGGCAAGTAAAACTCAAGTTTGTTCTCATGAAGATGGGCTTTGGGGGATAGTAATTGGAAGGGAAAGCGTCCCACAACCAACATCATTTTGTCAACTCTTTGAATCTAGAGTACATTTGATATTCTGTTTTCGTATCAAGGGATGGAGTTTCTTGATTCAAGATAATTTGTTTTCTAGAAGGAACACAACTAGGATAATCAAAGATGCATACCCTCATTATGAAAGTAGGGTGAAAGATGTAGAGTTTAGGACTAAAAAAATATAACAAGGAGCAATAAAGCTTTCATCTTAGGATGGAGATAAGGAGACAAGACACATGGAAAAAAGTAGCAAATGAAGGGGATACTAAGAGCAACAATGCCCTTACCCAAAGGTATGGTTGGGGTATATAGGACATTCCATGAGAATAAAGAGATTTGGGGTACTAAGAGTGACATGGCCCTTACCCAAAGGTAGGGTTATGGTATATAGGGCATTCTACAAGAATAAGGAGATTTGGGGGTAAGATGTGTGTGCATGCATGGTTTCGTTGTTTAGGCTCCATGGTATCGAAAATGCATACATAGTCAAGAAGGTAGTTCTCTCAATATGATGCACCAAGGAGAATGGGCCATGCATGGTTTATAACATTAATCAGACCATGTGCTACATATCGAATAATTTGTGAGCACACAAAGGGCCTAAAGAAACATATGTGCACTCTTTCATTACACTACCCAACCAAAGTTTTCTATTATCCTACATATTTTTGCTCTAGGACTCTATGGGATTTTTCTTAGAGTTGTCTTGTGCTGATTACTTATGTGGACATCACGTTCGGGACTACTTATTTCTGGCAATTCCTCCAAGTTGTGAATTGTACTTTTCCCACTCATACTAAAGAAACAAATATTTTTACCTTGAATGGTCTTTAGCATACTAGGTACCTTTTTTCTTGTTGTCTAACATTATTAAGTGTGCAACAATTTGTGACCTTACCATTATTATACAACCTTTCTAGTGTCTCTAGGGACACTTAAAAGTTTCTTGTGATATTTACAAATTCTAACTTAAGAGGGATGGAGTTTCCTGATATAAAGGTAACTTATGTTTATGATGATTACACCCTTAGAAACTAGGATGATGACGTGATTGGGAAAAAAAAAACCATCGCGACGAATGAGATGGAATGTTAATGGGATTGTTCTTGGAAGTTTGGGATAAGTTGAAGATCCCAATGTGTTGCTTCTTCTTAGGATTCCCTTGTGTTTGTTACTTTGTGTGGATGTCCACCATCGGTCGAGGATATTTCATTTCCATCAACCCCTCCAAGTTTTAAATTAATGTAATTTTACCTCCCTCATATATAAAGAAACAAATGTAATTACCCTACATTATTCAGAGCATTCTAGGTAATGTGTCATCTAATTATCTAAGACTTATTTGTTGTACAACAACCAATGTCATTTCCATTGGAAGGCCCTTCCAAGTGTTAGACTCGTCAAATCTTTGAATCTAGAGTACATTTGATATTTTCCTTTGGTATCAAAAGGGATGAAATTTCTTGATTGAAGATAATTTGTTTTCTACAAGGAAGACAACTAGGATAATCAAAGATCCATACCCTTATGAAAGTAGGGTGAAATATGTAGAGATTAGGACTAAACAAATACTACAAGAAGCAATAAATCTTTCATCTTAGGATGGAGATAAGGAGACACGACACATGGAAAAAAGTAGCAAATGAAGGGGATACTAAGAGCAACAATGCCCTTACCCAAAGGTAGGGTTGTTTTATATAGGACATTCCATGAGAATGAAAAGATTTGGGGTACTAAGAGCAACAAGGCCCTTACCCAAAGGTAGGGTTGGGGTATATAGGATATTCCACATGAATAAGGAGATTTGGGGTAAGATTTGTGTGCATGGATGGTTTTGTTGTTTAGGCTGAATGGTACCGAAAATGCATACACTCAAGAAGGTGGTTCTCTCAATATGATGCACCATGGAGAATGGACCATACATGGTTTATAACATTAATCAAACCATGTGCTACATATCGAATAACTTGTGAGTAAACAAAGGCCCTAAAGAAACATATGTGCACTCTTTCATTACACTACCCAACCAAAGTTTTCTATTCTCCTACATTTATTTCTTCTAGCACTCTACGCGATTTTTGTTAGGGGTCTGTTGTGCTAATTACTTATGTGGATGTCACAGTGCGGATGTCATGACATTTTATTCCTTGAAATTCATCCAAATTGTGAATTGTACTTTTCCCACTCATACTAAAGAAACAAATATTGCTACCCTAATTCTTTTTAGCATACTAGGAAACTTTTTGTCTTGTTGTCTAACATTATTAGGCGTGCAACAATTCGTGGCCTTCCCATTATTATATAACCTTTCGATTGTCTCTAGGGCACACATAAAAGTTTCTTGTGATATTTATAAATTTTGAAGAGGGATGGAGTTTCCTGATCTAAAGGTAGCTTTTGTTTATGATGATTACACCCTTAGAAATTAGGATGATAGGGCGATTGGGAAAAACTAAAACCATCGAATGGGATGGAGTTTCACTAGAGTTGTTCTTGGAATTTCAGGATGAGTTAAAGAGCCCAGTGGAGTTCCCAAACATGGTTGGGGACCAATGCTTACCGTGGTGTACAAGATATTGGCCCGATTGCTAGTATTTTACAACCCTAATAGATAGGTAAAGGGTTTAGGTACCTCTTGAAACCTTTTTTATTTATTTTTAGAGTCTAAACAAGCCCAAAAAATGTCTTTTCCCAGCATAGAGTGAGTAGAGTCATTTCCCCTTTTCTTGGTCCCAATGTAGAGGATGGGGACCCTCTTGAGGACCCAAATGCACAAAATTTAGGTTTTGTGGATCCCTTCTTACTGGAACAATGTCTTATAGTGGCCAAACATTGCAAGCATGTGTGGGCAAACCCTCCCACACACTTGCACAGTTTGTTCATCATCCAATGTCACACTCAGGTGGGATACGATGCTCCATCTCATGTTTCCTATGGAGGTTTCTCAAAGAGAGCCCAAACGCATAAAATTTTGGTTTTCTCAATCTCGTCTTACCTAAAAGATGGCTGATAGTGGTCGAACTTGCAACTGTGTGTGGGGTACCCCCTCCCAAATAGTTGCAAAGTTTGGTCATCATCATTCGACATCGTTCAAGTGAGATTGGTGCTCCACATGATGTTTTCCATTCAGGTTTCTCAAAGAGAATCCAAATGCACAAACTTTAGGTTTTCTCGGTCTTATCTTGCTCCAATGGCGTCTAATGGTTTTAACGAACTTTGTGAGTGTGTGCAGAGTGGCCATCCTAACACACCTACAAAATTTGGTCACACCATCATCGGACGTTTTTCGGTTGATATTTTTTCCCTCTCACATTTACTATGTAGGTTTCTCCCAAAGGATAGAAACACATAAATTTTAGCTTTTCTAGATCCCATCTTACCCGAATGACATTCGATGATGGTTGAACTTTGCAAGTGTGTGGGAAGTACCCCTACCCATGTACTTGTAAAGTTTGGTCACCATCGCACGTCTTTTGGGTGAGATATTGTGCTTCATCTCACGTTTTCTATGTGGGACGTTTCTTAAAGAGGGCCAAATGAAACTAAGATCTAACCTTCTTAATTTAGATTTTCTCTAATACTTGCTAAGAATATACATTACTTACCTCCTCTCTAAACTTGATAATTAGCACTTCTTTTTGGATAAAGTTATGGAGCGTATTAATAAGGATAAGTGAAGGATTAAATAAAGATAGTCCTTAGTTGTTGAGCCTAGTCTCTCTCTCACTCACTTCCCTCACAATAAAAGTAGCTAATCCTACTATCAAATAGAATTTCTTGTTTCAAAGGTTGGAGAAACCCCTATATTTTACAAATTGGTATTCCTACTATTTCATGAGATTCAAATAGAATTTATAACTCAAGTGGTCGGATATTAAATGGAGAACAAATCTTCCCAACCCCTCTATTTTCAAAATTGGTACTTAATATGTTATGCGTATATTCATAAAAGTTCACATATTTGTGGAAAAAAGAGGTGATGAGCCAATGGTTTTTTATGAAGAGAATGCAAGAATAGGTTGTTAATGCAATCATAAACCATTAGGATAATAAGTTTCATTAATAAATCAGATGCAATATTAATGATCTTTTCAAATCGAGTGAAGATGACGACGTTCATAAGAAGAGGTAGAGATTTTTAAAGGATTTTCATGTTTCTTTTACCCATTCTTTCTCTTTAAAAGGGGGTAGGGAAAGATTCTAAGATTCACAACCACCCTACCTCCTCTTGGAGAAACTTACATGGAAAAATCGAGATAGATCACCAATCTCGCCCAAATGACCACCAATCGTTTACCAAACTTTGTAAGTGTGATGGGTGGGGTACACCACATTCTTGCAAATTTTAGCCAACCAGACACCATTCGGATAAGTTGGGATCGAGAAAACCCAAATTTTATGCATTTTGGTGTTAAGTTATCCCATTCTCTTAGAGATTTAGGAGGATGGTACGTGCTTCTAGAATTAATTGTATATTGCAAGATGAAGAGTCTAGTATCTTAGATTTGAAGAGACAATGCAGTTTTGAGTTCTTCCATGGTAGTCGTTTTCTTGGGCAAGCTTTGGATGATACCAAGAAGTGTTACATATTTAAAATGTTAACCACATGGCCCGCATCAAGTTTACACTTAGTGAATCGTATGCATCAAACAGCAAACAGTGATTTAAAAAGGGCTTAGGTCTATTTTGATCACATCAAGCATGTGAATTGATGGACAACAATGGTTGCACATGTTTATGATCCAAGATAGAGTATGGTCTTGTAAAACTCCTAAAAATTGTGAACTTCGTTAAAACCGTTTTATAACTATTATATGCTGGCATGCAACTATCAAGGTCTCATGACAATTACTTCTTTTGAAGTAAAAGAAGAAGACAAAGTGGCACAAGTTCTATTCTAGGAGATCATGAATGATGTTATGGTGCACAAAGGTTTTCCCAAAGTACATTTTAATGGCTTTATCCCCCGATTAGGCGGGAGCTAATTAGAGGGTAGTAGGACAGTCTATAATAACAACGGAGAGCACAAACAACTTTGCCAATAGTGGCATTGTGCATTGAGTGAAGCAGAGGTAATTTTGAAGTACGGACACATTATATCACGGTGGATGAATGATAAACTCTCTAATGAAAATTTACTAGCCATGGATTACAAGCTTAGTTCGTGGCATATTAGATATTCCCATTGGAGAACGCACCTTGTAGGGATAAGTATTACTTTTTGGGTTTTTAACACATAGAGCTTTCACTTTGGATTCTCATTTGTTAAGTTGATCTTTTGTTATGGGTTGTGGTTGGAGCTTACACTTTGGATTCTCATATGTTAACTTAATCTTTTGTTATTGGATGTGGACAGTGCCACTTTGTCACACATGCCAACCACAAATCTAGCTAAAACAACACATGCAAGTTAGTTGATAGAAGATGGCTTTTATATGTAGAAAATTTATAGATAAGGGGTTTTTAAATTAGGCCTAATTTAAAAACCCCTTATCTGTAAATTTTCGCCTTGAACGCATGTGATATATATAGTTTACATATAGTGAACCCCGCAAGTTTAATAGCTACAAATAAAAACACATTAGAACAAGTCATTTGTACAACATAAATAATGTGAAAATAAAGTATTCTCATTGATTTTATTCCCATACGAGTTGCCTTAAGTCAACTTGAGCCACCTCAAGTTCTCACCATGTAATATTTCAAGTATGCAAAATGGGCATTTTGGATGGTACCAATGAATGTGATTTGACATTTTCAAGCTAAACTATGAGCAAAGGTAAAGCCCAATGCAAACAATGCTACTTCACCATGGGTAAAGTAGCATGTCTTTGGATAGAATCCAAAAAATGACCCCACAAACTCTTAATCACAAGAAACATAAATGCACATAAAGAGTTCAAAGTGACACATAATGACAATTACAAGCTCAAATCTATCTGTGGCATGAACAAAATCTCGTGACTTTAGATCATGGGAATTTAAATCTAGAGTGGACTCCCTTTACAATGGACATAAACATGGCATGTTTGGGGACTTGAGATTTAAATCTAGAGTGCCTATGTAGAAATGGATTAGACTTAGCATCTTATCTTGCTCGAACGTAGGAAAGAGTGTAACACTAATGATAATATTAATAACAAATTTGAATCGCAATGACAAGGCAACAAGTTTAGCTCAAAAGCTCAGATGTCTGGTCCATTAGATAGAATGCCTTTTTATAGGCTTGAATACATATCCATTAGCCAATAAAAATGGCACATAAGCTGGAATAAGCATTCCCTAATCTTTTCTAGATTTGAGAACCATGTGCCTTGAATGTCGCTTCAAGTGAGAACCCATTTGGTATACTTTCCCATTTTTGCTAGGCCCATAAGCTTGATTAAGCATTCCCTGATCTTTTCTAGATTTGAGTACCATACCTCTTTAATATCTCTTGAGGTAAGCACCCATTTGGTGTCCTTTCCCATTTTTTCTAGGCACCTACTTTGGTCTCGGGCTGGCCATTCCACATATTCTTCATCCTTTGGGCCCCATAAGCTTGATTAAGCATTCCCTAATCTTTTCTAGATTTTATCACCATCTCTCTTGAATATCCCTTAAAGTAAGCACCCACTTGGTATCCTTTTCCATTTTTTCTAGGAACCTATATGGTCTCAACATGGGTTGGACATTCCACATATTCTTCATCCTTTAGGCTCCGTTTGACCCTTTGAACTATAGTCTATGAGTTACTAAACTCTTACAAATCCACTCCCCCTTTCTGCAAACATTTACCCTACTTCACTTCCTTTTTCAACACTCCCCTGCTCGAGTGATCAACTACTACCACCCTTGGGGGGGTCACTCATAAATATGTAAGTGTAGCAAGTGGGTTCAACAGAAGGTATTTTTAAAATCTTTTTCTTACACATTCTTTACATACAAAAGGGTACCATTTAAAGGGGTACTCACATGTTGAATAGAAAAAGGGAACGTTTTATTCATGAAAAAATCACTGATAAGGGATTTTGAAAATAGACCTTGAATGCACATGGTACAGAGAGTTTACTTATAGTGAACCTCCCGAGCTAGTCATTTGCTAGAGCGGTCTATCACAGGTGCCTCATAGGCTACAATGTTGGCTGAGAGCCTATAGCTTACATAAGGGTAGGAATACAATGAGTGATATAAACACAAGATGAGAGGTGTGCCTTCTTAAATCAACTAGAAGACTCTTTCTAATGATTAGCCTTCTTCTTGGCAAGCCCGCTTATTTGGCTCTTCTTTTCGAATGATTGATGTTTAATGCTTTAATGCTGGTAAAGGTTGGGTCGGGTAGGTTCTTCAAGGTAGCCACCAATGGGTTGAATTCTTCCAAGGTTATGCTCTTGAGAAGGATTGATGTGGCATGCTTCTCTTCCACTAGAGACCCAACACATGCAAGTTATTGCATAACACATTTAATTTTATTTAGATTTGCTTGGAGTGAATCATTCTCTTTGATGTCCAACCCAAAAAAATGGATTTTTTAGACTGACTTTGTTTGGCTGCAAATGGTTTCTTGAGTTCATCCCATGCTCCTTTAGAGTTGCTCCTTTTTTTAGAGTCTTCTTCTAATGCAATGTGATGGTGGATGAAACTATCACCTAGCCCTAATGTAATATGGCTCTCTCATCTCTTTTATCTTCCCCTTCAAAATAGGGGAGCTTTCACCTCCAATTATTATCCCCCAAAGCCCATCTTTCATGAGAACAAACTTGAGTTTTACTTGCCATATGTGGAAACCTTCACCATTAAATTTATTTACTATTAGTGGATTTGACATGGTTTCCTTATGGTGATGTGGGAAGGTCTTTTCAAGAGGGTTATCCAAAGCAAACACCTAGCCGTTTACAAAAGTGGAGATATTCATTTGATGTGATTAACACTTTCCAAATTTAAAAACTATAAAACCAAAGAATACCTTGATTTAGGAGAGGGATTTTGAGTACTAAACCAAGGGGATAAGTTTAATTTAACGATGCACAAGTTTTAAAAACACCCCAATGATAAATTAAAACCTTTAATGGCTCTAAAAGTTGATTGTAAACATCACTAATTATCCTATTAATAAATGTAATTTTTAGAGTAGAGAATGGTTTGTCAAATAAAGCTTCAATGTTTGTTGTTTATGTTCAACTAATTAAAGTACACATCCTCTACAATATATGCATTGAGCCCACGAACCATTTTCTTGAGAGTACGATGGGAAAATGAATTGATAAATTACCCCCTCCTAGCTGGGAATTGCTGCCAACTAGTGTTGTGGGCACTTTTGATGCACTTGATTTGATCAACAAGCGATACTCCCCTTGTGATGAGTTATAGACGTAGCTCTCCAAGGTATGGCTTCTTGAATACAATGGAGCAACAACCTTTTATTCGTATTGATTTTGGAGCTTGATACAAGATGGGAAAACATTTTTGAAAGTAGTTCAAATTTAAATTTCAAAAAACATCTAACCATTTTAATAATCTAGCCTATCCTAAGTGTATAGCTATTCAGGGGGTGGCTCTGATACCAACTTGTGATTTGCACCTAGAGGTGATTAGGGTTTATAGAAATGGATCATAACCAAAATTATAGAATGCTAGAAAGCAAGGAAAAGATTAACACTAATGACAATGCTAATGATAAAAATGAAGCTTAATGTGATAAGGTAAGAGGTTTAGCTCAAAAAATCATATGTTTGATCCAATAGATAGAGTGAATTTTTATAGGCTTGAGTACACCTCCATTAGGCATTAAACATGGCCCATAAGCTTGATTAAGCATCCCCTAATCTATTATATATTCAAGCACCACCTTCTTTGAAGTGACCACCCATTTGGCATCCCTTTCCACTTCTTCTAGATGCCTACTATTGCCCTCCTTATGGGTTGTACATCTTCATCCTTCGGGCTCCCTTTAAACCTTTGAACCATAGTCTATGCCTTATGAAACTCTTAGAAATGTTTGGGGATAACATACCACTCCCCACTACTCCAAACATTTACCCCACATAACTAGCTTTTTCGACATTGGGTACTTTGAGCATGGCATTGGTATATGTTTGCCATTGAGCATCAGCAGACCTAGTTTTCTCCATAGAGTGTCAGTGCATTGAGTTAGAAATAGGGGGACGTATGACTACTCATTTCATGTGGGCCTAATACGGATTGAATCACATACACACTGTTAAGTACAAATGGTTATTCACATACATTTGGTATGTTCATTCAAAATACTAATCTAATTATCACCCATTTCTCAAAGAATGTCACGAAACATTAATGTCTTCAAGAACTTTTGTAAAGTCATGCAGTTTCTTTTCCTTCCACATGCTACTTTTATCACACCCAACACATCAATAATGAAGTTACAAGAATGTAATTCAATAATTAAAGTAAAATTTAGATAAGTGAAGTTACAAGTACAAGTAAAATTTTGATAAGGTGAAATAGAATCTTGAAATTGAAAGGGATGTGTAAAAGTACAAGTGAGAGAAGTATAAAGCAAAATATGGACATGAAATAAGAACACAAAAAGGAACAATAAAATAAATAGGATTTCACCTTGTTTTTAACACACCTTTCTCTTTAAAGGACTCCCTTTTTAGGTAGGGACTCCATTGCACTCAATAATCTCTTTCTTGTCTACTAAAAACTAAGCACGGCCATGCTAAAGCTTTGAGCAAGATTTGTTAGCCTCCCATTTTCTTTTCTTGTACCCTATTTTCTTAGGCATGGCCATGACCTTCTCTTTTCTTGTATATCAATGCCATGCTCAAAGTACCCAATGTCAAAAAAGCTAGTGATGTGGGGTAAATGTTTGGAGCAATGGGGAGTGGAACGTTACCCCAAAACATTTCTAAGAGTTTCATAAGGCATAGACTATGGTTCAAAGGTTTAAAGGGAGCCTAAATGATGAAGATGTACAACCCATAAGGAGGCCAACATTAGGCATCTAGAAGAAGTGGAAAGGGATGCCAAATGGGTGGTCACTTCAAAGAAGGTGGTGCTCGAATATATAATAGATTAGGGGATGCTTAATCAATCTTATGGGCCATGTTTAATGACTAATGGAGGTGTGCTCAAGCCTATAAAAATGCACTCTATCTATTGGATCAAACATATGATTTTTTGAGCTAAACCGCTTGCCTTATCATTAATCTTCATTTTTATCATTAGCATTGTCATTAGTGTTAATCTTTTCCTTGCTTTCTAGCATTCTACAATGTTGATTATGATCCATTTCTATACACCCTAATCAACTCTAGGTGCAAATCTCAAGTTGGTAGGTTTGCGACAATAATAACACTCTATGATATTTACCCTTTATTTCTTTGCCATTCACCTTGACCTCTCTAGCTCCCCGTGCCTCAATCGTGGTGCCTCTAGAGGTAGTGCTAGGAGATTCCACTTTGATTTCTTTGCCATCCATTGTGGTTGTCCATGATTTATGTTTCAATATCAGCCTCTACCTCTAGATGAAAATACAATCTTTGCTAATTTCTGACATGCTCCTTTGTATTCCTTGAAGATATTCCTACAAGATGATTTGCTCCCAACATTCATCTCTTCACTAATTAAAAGGGCTAAAAGGTTCTAAAGATATTCTGAGAAGATGATTTTTTCCCAACATTCATCTCCTCGGTTCTTTGTATTTCCAAAAGATAATTTGCTACCAATATTCATCTTCTCGCAAATCATAAGGGCTATAAGGTCCTAAAAGTTAGGAAAAGTTTCTCAAGTTTGGATATAAACTACTCATAATATTCAATGCTATTGTTGAAACCAAGTCATCATCATCAATTAGTGCTCCACCCGAGGGCATAAAAAAGCCCTTAACCTTTAACGAATAATCATTGATATAAACCTTTCCCTTTGTTACATCATGTAGCTCTTACTTAATTATATCTCTCTAGCGTTGGTACTTACATAATAGAGGTTAAGCAAGGTATTCCATGCATCTTTAGGTGTTGCTACATCTTCTATGTGACGAATCATAGAGTCTGATACACTAATAAAGAGCCAATACATAACCTTGATGGCCCTCTCATACCATGATTTCAAAGCATGTACCTATTATGGAGGAGTGGGATTTTCTTTAATAAGCTTTGACTCCTTCTTATCACCTATGCACTCCCAATATCCTTGTCACATAAGATTTATCAATCTTGGACTGATTCAAACCATTCTTGCTAGACATTCATCAAGATTTACTTGCAACTTCCTTGATTGCAAAAATATTCATAACTGTTTGACTTGTTTGCTGGATATCTAGCAAGATCTCTCAATTCCTGCAACTCTGATGTATAGCATTAAAATCCTTTGGTGTAAATGATAACACATTGGCTTGCCAATGATCTTAGTTCAATTCTGAGAGGTATTGCTAAATCTTTGAACTCTCTTGCAAATATCAACTTACTGAACACGTTTTCTTGCACAGAAACAAGAAAATCATGAATAGAATGGAGTTTAGGGTAAAGATCACTTTCCGATGTAAAGTTCTGCACCAATCTTGCTTTTAACACTTAAGTTCTTCACTCTATACTATTTTCTTGATAATCTTTATGGATTTTCTTCATAATCTCTGCACTAATTGTCACTGTTTCAAGGAACTCTGCATAGCTACATAAAACTTTGCACAAACTTCAATAAACTACACAAACTTCAATGAACTAGATTAATCTTCAATTTTCTATAGACAATCTAAAACTCTTATAGTAATCTACACCAGAACTCTCTTCTACACAATAATCTATACTTTGCACAATAATCTGTACAGAAATCTAAAAACTACACAACTGTCTTTGAAACTACAATGAAATTTTCTGCAAAATCCCTTAAGAAACCAAGCTTCTTGTAAATCTACTCCAAGAACTCCAAGATTTTGGAAAAAAGGACAGAAATAGAGGCTTAATGGATTAATAATTGGAACTGTAAGCTCTTTAATCAAGATAATGCAAGAAAATCTCTCAATTTTGGTTGCTAAAATCTCTATAAACCCTAATTCAAAAATCAAGATCAAGAAGTTCAAGAATCGAATAGTAAATTGGATTAGGGTTCAAAAAATAGTATTTAATACAAACTCAAAAATGATTAACAGAATTCTCTTTGCTAATCCTATCAAACAAGAAATCAGCAAATCTAGAAACTGTGTGAAAATCAATTTCAAAAATAATTAACACTAATCACTCCCTAAGCAAGGACCTAAGCCAAAGGCTCTGATACCAATGGAAGCAACTATGGAAGTGTGGTGTGTTAGCTCTGATACCAATGCAAGCAACTATAGAAGTGTGGTGTGTTAACCTCTCACCTAGAGGTATCTCATCATAGGGAGCAATACCTAGAGCACTCATGGGAGTTTGCACCATATCCAAGAGAACACATGTTTGTAAAAGATCATAAAGTGAGTAAAGAGATCCCAATACATGATAGTAATCTCCTATTTATACCCCCAGGGCCCCATGTGCCCCACATGTGTAAGTGGACCCTAACTCCATGTGCCTATCCCATCCCCACCCATCCCCATATGCATGTGCACTACTAGGACACTTTGTTACAAACCATCCCCTCATACAATAATTTCTTCCTCAAAATCAAAGGGTGGTTGTGTACAAAACATATACAAGAGGTTATGTATAAAAGCCAAAAAGAATCGCATCCATGACTGAATGTAGCAGAAGACCCGTGCATAGATGGTATAGTGCTGGTGAATCCTAGCAAAACGGTTTGTCAATCAGAGTTCTGAGTCAAAAGTTAGGACAGTTCAGGCAAACTGTATCTAAAACAGTAAAACAAGTCCTTTGTGAGAGCAAACAAGTAGTTGTCTCTATTTCATAAGCAGGATTTGATCGTCAAAGCTTTCTGTGAAAGCTTCAGACCGATGCTTGCTGTACAAGCCACAATTAGATACAAAACTTGCCATGCAAGTTGCCTCATAACGCGGTGCTTTTTCTTATTATTATTTTCATCTTTTATGGACCTCTAAGTTTTCTTATATGCATGAGACACGCGTCTCCACTTTTAGAGTTCTAATTTTGGTTCACGTTCTATTCTTTACACGATCACTTTATGCTCGTCGTCTCGTGCATGCTTATTTTTGGCTACGTTTCTCATATCTCGTACATGGTCTGCAAGTTTTGTGATCTTATCTTATACATGTTCTCACAACCGGACATGGAAAACACCATACTTGTTAATAGATTTCCTTCTGCGCAGCGTTCTGTTCCTCTTCCAAGGCCAAGGATTTCCTGGTTAGAAATACAAGATGCTATTAATTTTGGAAGGAGACGAATTGGTGGATATTGTTCTTGGTATTTGTGAGACACCGAGCAACGGATTCAGGATACTGGCAGCGGAAGTAGCACTTCTCGCGCGGGACAGGGGTCCCACATTCGGGGCCTCACCCAACGGATGTCCCGATAAGAGACTAATCCATCGGTTGTTCCAAAACCGAACCCAAAAAAAAAATCCTTTACCGGAAAGCACGGGTGATTCCACCAGGAAAACTTTTTACTCTAACGTAGTCAAGACCATTTTCGATCAAGCTGATCCGACTGCATCTATAAAGATACTTGGTCAGATCAAGGAAGAAACTTGCACTTGGATCAATGGGATCAACGCTTTTTTCCCCATCAAGAGGCACAGCCGTTGATTCCTATCCATAGAACAATTACTATCCGGGATTTACTTTATCTATCGTAGTAACAGAAATTGAGTCTCGGTTTACGGATCCATCAGTCCAGCCTAACCCCATCCGATCCCATGGGTTAGCCAACCGCCCAACCACTGTAGTGATGGGATCCAATTTGGAATTTGGTTAGGTTTTGTCCCGGGTACCAAGGAAAAGAGTTCCAAGGTCCCCTAGCCGGAAGTTCATGCAAACATAAAACTAGCCACACCACTTACACACCCAATATGAAATTGCCTTTTTCTTAGCATCAGCTAACTTTAAAACAATCCTTTAGTGAAACCATAGTACCACTGATCACAATCTTCCAAATTATCCGGTTGATTCTTCCCATCATTCCTTCATTAGAGTATCTATGACATCATTGGCAACTAGAACGCTCACCACCTGTCCACTCAGGGGCCTTTTCAATAGTTCCTAGCCCATAATACTCGGCAATATAATTACTTATAAAAATCAAGATGGACTCTCATTGAAGATCAGCAAGATCAACCAACAGATCCATATAAAGAGCCATGGACTCATCCATTGAAGACCAGCAAGGTCAATCAACCAGATCCATGCCCGGTTTCAGAAAACAACTCTTACTCCTTGTTCCAATATCTTCCTCGACGCACGCGTGGGTATCCTAGGCGACCCAGAGCCTGAGCACCGTATGGTCAGTACCCTCTAGGATCATTCGCAGGTGACCTAGCGCTTCACTCATAGGCCGCTTCCTTGGTCCCTCATCCACCGTACCGGAAGCTCACCATTTTAATCGAACCGAGGCTGGTCAAGACCTCGGCCGACCTTGCTATGCGAGACGTCCTCCATTGACTCTCCGTCAGCAGTTGCAACTTTATCAGTTAGGTCTCCACGACCTTAATCACAAGACGGTCAAAATGCTTCCCCAGCATTCTTGACATAAAACAGCCATTTACAAACAGCATTTACAAACAGTTTACAAATACAATTTCTATATTAACTCTCGTTTTTCCACATTATCCCTCATTAATCCACATTACTTATTCCACATTCCATTTATATGTGTACTCATCCAATCACATCATTTTCCATCTCTTCACTTCAGATTCCTTCACATCACATATCATATATTCACATCCATATCCACATCCATACATCCACATCCACATCCACATTCACATCCATACATCCACATCTACATGCTTACCTCCGTTTTCACATCATCATTTATACATCCACATCCCATATCCACATTCATACATACTGTAAGATTCCTCCCCAACCTCTCAAAATGTCCAGCATATTCCCCTGTAATCAATTCCCTCTTCAGAAATATAAGAGATCTCGTCTCTACCTGTTTTGACATAGAGAGAGAAAATATTCTAGAGAGAGAATATTCAAATTATGAATATTTTTGGATAGAAAAATAACTCAACTTATTAAAATAAGTTCCCCTGAAACAGAAATTCAAAAAGAACTTTCCAATGTGCAATTGGAATTTATTGGAAATGAGTATAAAGGACCTTAGCCTAAGGGTCTAGATTTTCAGAAATTTTTGGATTATGGTCCAATTAAGGTTCCTATGGGCCAATAGCATCAATCCATGTGTAGGGAGGAGATAAATCCAATTTGTAAAAGAAGATACCCAAAAATGAGTAAATGCTCACATAAGATGAAGAGTTGACTATGTACAAGGTTTATTAGTAAGAAACTATGAGTAATATCAAAAATATGAGATATTTCTGATATCCAAAAATGAGTAAATGCTCACATAAGATGAAGAGTTGAAAATGTACAAGGTTTATTAGTAAAAAACTATGAGCAATATTAAAAAAATGAGATATTTTGGGTATAATAATTCTATTTTGACACATATGTAAGGAAGGGGAGTCCATTAAAGGAGGTGCATATTTCACATGCTTGAATGAGTTTTAAACTCAAAAATAATGTGATATTTTTATCTCTCCTCTCTCTTGAATCAAACCAAATCAAAATGGAACCAAACCGAATCAAAAAGGAACCAAACTAGATCCAAACCTAGTCCAAATTCAACCAAACTGAATCTGGAAAATTCTAGAATTCAGTTAGCTTTGGTTAGAGCTTCCCTCTCCTATAGATAGAACATGAGTCCTTTGAAAAAAATAGAAGAATTTTACTATACTAGAGTTATTGTAAGATTCCTCCCCCCAACCCCCTTTTTGATGTCTAGTATCTTCCCCTGTAATCAACCCTCTTCAGAAATATAAAGACCTTGTTGCTAACTATTTTAGCCTAGAGAGAGAAAAATTATTCTAGAGAGAGAATATTCAGATTTTGAATATTTTTGGATAGAAAAATATCTCTTATAATTCAGATGAGTTCCCTTGAAACAGAAATTCAAAAAGAATTTTCCAATGTGCAATTGGAATTAATTGGAAATAGGTATAAAGAACCTTAGTCTAAGGGTCTAGATTCTCAGAAATTTTTGGATTATGGTCCAATTAAGGTTCCTATGGGCCAATAGCATCAATCCATGTGTAGGGAGGAGATAAATCCAATTTGTAAAAGAAGATACCCAAAAATGAGTAAATGCTCACATAAGATGAAGAGTTGAAAATGTACAAGGTTTATTAGTAAAAAACTATGAGCAATATTAAAAATATGAGATATTTTGGGTATCCAAAAATGAGTAAATGCTCACATAAGATGAAGAGTTGAAAATGTACAAGGTTTATTAGTAAAAAACTATGAGCAATATTAAAATGATTCCATTATGACACTTATGTAAGGAAGGGGAGTTCTTTAAAGGAGGTGCATATTTCACATAAGATGAAGAGTTGAAAATGTACAAGATTTATTAGTAAAAAAAACTATGAGCAATATTAAAATGATTCCATTATGACACATATGTAAGGAAGGGGAGTTCTTTAAAGGAGGTGCATATTTCACATAAGATGAAGAGTTGAAAATGTACAAGGTTTATTAGTAAAAAACTATGAGCAATATTAAAATGATTCCATTATGACACATATGTAAGGAAGGGGAGTTCTTTAAAGGAAGTGCATATTTCACATGCTTGAATGAGTTTTAAACTCATAAAAATTGAGATATTTCATCTCTCCTCTCTCCTCATTCAAGTCTAGTTCCAAAAAGTTAGCTTAACCGACCTAAACATGGTCAAATATTGACCAAACTGATTTAGAAAATTCTAGAATCAATTTGTTTGGTTAGGAGCTCAATTTTTCCTATAAATAGAAGCCTCCCCCTTGTTGAAAAATAGATAGTGTTTATGCATCGTTACTCTACTCCACCTAAGCCAAGAACTGTGAATTCATTTAATAATTCACTAGTTTTTGGAGCTTCCCTCTTTCTTCAATCCCAATTAGTGGCTCCATCAACATACTTAACCAATTGATTGGTTGGGGGCCTCTACCATGAACAAAGAATCAAGCAATTTGTAAGGTAATTAGTGAATATTGATCTTTTCTATAATTTCTCAATGTTTCTCTCTTCTCAACCGCTCTCAAGCTTGAGAAGCTTAATTGGTATGGTTTTTTAAATGCTATTGAAGTTAATTGGTGAATAGTAGTGAAGAGTTACATAATTTAATAAATGATATTGAAGTTAATTTCCATTTATGTTTAAATTCTAATGGTTTTTATGTTTTTTCTCTCTCACTCAAGAAATGGTCATACTCATGACCCATTCTCAATCCAAATCAAGCTTTTCATAAAGCTTTTCCTTAACCCAAGATTAAGCTATGCTTGAGGCCAAATTAATGGCTTTTTTCTATGCTTTTAGTTTATGTATATTGATGATTCAATCCTTTATGGATTAATGATCCAATTAGAGATCATTTTAATTATTTCCTTAATGATAAGCTTTATCCCTTAGAAAAATTGAGATTTATCAGTCATAGCAGCGGAGCTATGGCAAAATTTTTATAAAAATTATGCATAAAATAATTTCATTTAAAGCATAAAAAGAGGACTTCCTACCATATTCTAGGAATTATCATCCTAGATTAATTGAAAGATATTCATTGTAATCATAGAGAAATTGATTTTTATATTATGCATCATTGATTTTCATGCATAGAGCTATGCATAAAAGATTATTATTTTAACATAAAAGTGTTACTTTTATCATAATTGGATTTCATGCATAGAGGTATGCATAAAAGATTATTTTTTTAACATAAAAGTGTTACTTTTATTAAATTTTAATTTTCATGCATAGAAGTATGCATAAAGGATAATTTTTTTATATTAAAAGTGTTACTTTTATCATTTTTAATTTTCATGCATAGAAGTATGCATAAAGGAAAATTTTTATATCAAAAGTGTTACTTTTATCATTTTTAATTTTCATGCATAGAAGTATGCATAAAGGAAAATTTTTTTATATCAAAAGTGTTACTTTTATCATTTTTAATTTTCATGCATAGAAGTATGCATAAAGGAAAAAAAAATTTTATCAAAAGTTTTACTTTTATCATTTTTAATTTTCATGCATAGAAGTATGCATAAAGGAAAAAAAATTTATATCAAAAGTGTTACTTTTATCATATTGGATTTCATGCATAGAGGTATGCATAAAAGTTGATTATTTTATTATAAAAGTGTTACTTATATCACAATTGAAATTCATGCATAGAAGTATGCATAAGAGTTGATTATTTTATTATAAAAGTGTTACTTTTATCATATTTGGATTTCGTGCATAGAAGTATGCATAAAAGATATTCTTTTTATACTAAAAGTGTGATTTTCATCATAAAGGGATTTTATGCATAACTTAGTTGCATAAGAGAAATTCTTTTATTCTAAAAGTGTAATTCCTACCAAATTGAATTTATGCATAGGAAGATGCATAAAAGATTGATTCAAAAGTGTCATTCTCATCTAAATTGAATTCATGCATAGGAAGATGCATGAAAGATTGAATTTTAATTCAAAAGTGACATTTTTATTTAAAATGAATTTATGCATAGGAAGATGCATAAAAGATTGATTTTTACTTCGAAAGTATTAATCTCCTTAAATGGAATTTATGCATAAATAAATGTGTAAAGAAATCTTATATCAAATATAAGAATTCTCTTGTATTCTATAAATAGAAATAAGAGGTGATAGGATGTGATAAGAAGTGTATAAGATGTGATAAGAGGTGATAAGATGCTTATGAAATAAGTTAGGAGGTGATAAGATAAATTAAGATGTGTATGGGATGAGGTAAGAAGTGTATGTGATAGGATAAGGGTTGTGATAGGGCGAGAATGGATGTGATGTAAAAGATTAGATGTGAAGGCATATGGGGTTATATGAATGGGAATGTGGAAATGGATGTATGTATGTGGATGTGTGGATGTGGAGATGGGAGTGTGGATGTGTGAATGTGAATGTGGATGTGTGCATGAGGATGTATATGCATAGATGTGAATGTGGATGTATAGATGTGAATGGGGATGTGGATGTGGATGTATGTGAATGTGGATGTAGATGTGGATGCATAGATGTGAATGTGGAATGTGGATGTGGATGTATGTATGTATGTGGATGTAGATGTGGATGTATAGATGTGAATGGGAATGTGGATGTGGATGTGGATGTATGTATGTATGTGGATGTAGATGTGAATGGGAATGTGGATGTGGCTGTGGATGTATGTATGTATGTGGATGTAGATGTAGATGTATAGATGTGAATGGGAATGTGGATGTGGATGTATAGATGTGAATGGGAATATGGATGTGGATGTATGTGAATGTGGATGTAGATGTATGGAAATGTGGATGTGGATGTATGTGAATGTGGATGTAGATGTGGATGTATAGATGTGAATATATGATATGTGAAGTAAAGGAATCTGAAGTGAAGAGATGGAAAATGATGTGATTAGATGAGTACATATATAAATGGATGTGGATATGGATATGGATGTGGATGTGGATATGGATGTGAATATATGATATGTGATGTGAAGGAATCTGAAGTGAAGAGATGGAAAATGATGTGATTGGATGAGTACATATATAAATGGAATGTGGAATAAGTAATGTGGATTAATGAGGGATAATGTGAAAAAATGAGAGTTAATATAGAAACTGTATTTGTAAACTGTTGTAAATGCTGTTTGTAAATGGCTGTTTTATGTCAAGAATGCTGGGAAAGCATTTTGACCGTCTTGTGATTAAGGTCGTGGAGCCTAACTGATAAAGTTGCAACTGCTGACGGAGAGTCAATGGAGGACGTCTCGCGTAGCAAGGTCGACCGAGGTCTTGACCAGCCTCGGTTCGATTAAAATGGTGAGCTTCCGGTACGGTGGATGAGGGACCAAGGAAGCGGCCTATGAGTGAAGCGCTAGGTCACCTGCGAAGGATCCTAGAGGGTGCTGACCATACGGTGCTCGGGCTCTGGGTCGCCCAGGATACCCACGCGTGCGTCGAGGAAGATATTGGAACAAGGAGTAAGAATTGTTTTCTGAAACCGGGCATGGATCTGGTTGATTGACCTTGCTGGTCTTCAATGGATGAGTCCATGGCTCTTTTTATGGATCTGTTGGTTGATCTTGCTGATCTTCAACGAGAGTCCATCTTGATTTTTATAAGTGATTATATTGCCGAGTATTATGGGCTAGGAACTATTGAAAAGGCCCCTGTGTGGACAGGTGGTGAGCGTTCTAGTTGCCAATGATGCCATAGATACTCTGATGAAGGAATGATGGGAAATTATGAATCAACCGGATAAATTGGAAGATTGGGATCAGTGGTACTATGGTTTCATTAAAGGATTGTTTTAAAGTTAGCCGATGCTAAGAAAAAGGCAATTTCATATTGGGTGTGTAAGTGGTGTGGCTAGTTTTATGTTTGCATGAACTTCCGGCTAGGGGGCCTTGGAACTCTTTTCCTTGGTACCCGGGACAAAACCTAACCAAATTCCAAATTGGATCCCATCACTACAGTGGTTGGGCGGTTGGCTAACCCATGGGATCGGATGGGGTTAGGCTGGACTGATGGATCCGTAAATCGAGACTCAATTTTTGTTTTTACGATAGATAAAATAAATTCCGGACAGTAACTGTTCTATGGATAGGAATCAACGGCTGTGCCTCTTGAATGGGGAAAAAAGCGTTGATCCCAATGATCCAAGTGCAAGTTTCTTCCTTGATCTGACCAAGTATCTTATAGATGCAATTGGATCAGCTCGATCAGAAATGACCTTGACTACGTTAGAGTAAAAAGTTATCCTGGTGGAATCACCCGTGCTTTCCGGTAAAGGAAGTTTTTCCGGGTTCAGTTTTGGAACAACCGACGGATTAGTCTCTTATCCGGATATCCGTGGGTGAGGCCCCGAATGTGGGACCCCTGTCCCGCGCGAGAAGTGCTACTTCCGCTGCTAGTATACCGAATCTGTTACTCGGTGGGAACAGGGACCTCACAGTTGGTATCAGAGCCTTTGGTTAATAAGGATCAACCGAGAAGCCAAATATATCAAAAATTTATCAAGAATCAAAAAGGTTGTAATTGTGTGATATAATTCATACAATTTGATATTCAAACTGAAATTCGTAATTTGGTAATGGGGTCTTCAGATGGAAGTACCGCAATTATATAGAATCCCTGACTTGCTTGAGGCCTAGACATGATGGTATTTACCTTATAATTCCAAGGGCCATGACTACCCGTATATACCGAGAGTATACTGCAGCTCTTTACTGACAGTATATACGAGTAAATCTAAGACTTGAAATTATAAGCGTTAATGCTATCCAGATGATGAATTCGAATGTGGTTGATATGATTTTTAATTCTGTTTGGGAACTGATAAAATTGATTTGGATTCTGATTGAAAAATGATGATTTCTGAAATTTAGTTAAAATGTAATAAGCTAAACGAAACCACAATGAGGGTGAATGGGACGAGTCCCAGTGATAATATTCATAACTGGAATGATAATAATGATTTCAGCAAATCACTATGAGATTAGTGGATTGTGCTGTCAGATTGCTACTGTTAACACTTGACGGTAGATTAAGTTAAGGGATGACAAATTGAGAACTTGCTTAACTAAAATTCCTGTGGAGGAATGTTCAGAAGGAAAATTTTCAGTCTAATGGACCATTATCGTGTTAAAGATATGAATGATATGATCTGAATGAATTGTTATTTAATGATGAGTTCTATATAAGGGATAATTATCCCCGTATTCTGTTGGGTTGACCAGAATATAAGGAACCCCAGAATAAATTGGATCTTAAGAAAAATAGTTGTCCTCTACCTTGCGAGATGAGGACATCCCGCACTTTTCAAGTGGGGTAGAATGTAAGATTCTCCCCCAGCCTTCGAGGTATACAGGAGTAAGAATCTCCCTTTCTGATCTTATAATTATTCTCTCTCTAAAATAAAAGAAAGATTCTGTTTAAAAAAGGAAAAACCTTTTCCCTGAATACTTCTCAAGAGTCCCACCTGTTTTAAGATTCAGAACGATGAGTTCAGAAGTGAGAATCGATGTTTTGGATATCAAGGTTTTGGTCTTCATTCGAGTACGGCCCAAAAGAAGTTCTTTATCTCTTGGGAAGTATAAGAAGTTATCTCCTAGATATTGTGGACCAAAGAAAGTAGGCGATTTAGCTTACGAACTTCTTTTATCTCCTCATCTCAAAGTTCTAAATGCCTTCTATAGAAAAATATGCCAAACCCAAATCATGGAAAGACGGTAAAACTTCAGTGGTAAGTTACCGTTGGCTTCTAAGTTACGCTAGCTCCTTCCTTTATATAAGTCGTAACTTTTACTTGTCGTTCACAGTAATCTTACTCCCATCGATCTCCTTTCTTTCTTAATCTCCTTCATGGCTTGGCAACAAGAATTAGTTTTATCCATAATGATTCCTCACCTTCAAGACGCAAGTGAGTCTGTGAAGAAGGATTTTATAGAACAGTATCAGCGCTCACTTTTTCCTCACCTAGGAACTTCTGTAGCGCAGACCAAATGGCGGACCTATCAAGACATAACTAGGGTAACACCCTAGGGTCAGCAACACTTTCGTAACAATGTCCGCTTGGCCATGGTTATCGAAGCCTTGGGTTTGGGTCCTCGATACTACTGCGTCATGAGATCAAGACATCTTGGGTTTTCTGAGCGGGTCTTCTTACTGGCGTGTTTTCTTCCTCATGAGAAGATATGCCTTTACCCCGTTTTTGGCTTGCCTCTCAGAGGTCCTTTTGTTAGAACACCTCATACCACTGAGATAGGCGCAGCAATAACCAACAGAATCATTCCCATAGATGAGTTACCTTATACTTGTGCAGCTTGTGAGGATTGCTTTTGTGACCATATGATGGACGGGCTTATGGAAGTGTAAAGAGTTCCTCTATCTTTACTGTATAAGTTCCGAGAATGAATAAAGTTTAAATCTTGTTCTTATTTTGAATCTTGCTCTCTTTAAGACTTATCTTGGTGGTTAATCTTGATTGAAATTTTTCTCTAAGTCTCATATTCGTGCATCTTGCAAAATTATCACAAGTTGCGAGATGAGGACATCTCGCGTTTTTTAAGTGGGGTAGAATGTAAGATTCCTCCCCCCAACCCCCTTTTTGATGTCTAGTATCTTCCCCTGTAATCAACCCTCTTCAGAAATATAAAGACCTTGTTGCTAACTATTTTAGCCTAGAGAGAGAAAAATTATTCTAGAGAGAGAATATTCAGATTTTGAATATTTTTGGATAGAAAAATATCTCTTATAATTCAGATGAGTTCCCTTGAAACAGAAATTCAAAAAGAATTTTCCAATGTGCAATTGGAATTAATTGGAAATAGGTATAAAGAACCTTAGTCTAAGGGTCTAGATTCTCAGAAATTTTTGGATTATGGTCCAATTAAGGTTCCTATGGGCCAATAGCATCAATCCATGTGTAGGGAGGAGATAAATCCAATTTGTAAAAGAAGATACCCAAAAATGAGTAAATGCTCACATAAGATGAAGAGTTGAAAATGTACAAGGTTTATTAGTAAAAAACTATGAGCAATATTAAAAATATGAGATATTTTGGGTATCCAAAAATGAGTAAATGCTCACATAAGATGAAGAGTTGAAAATGTACAAGGTTTATTAGTAAAAAACTATGAGCAATATTAAAATGATTCCATTATGACACATATGTAAGGAAGGGGAGTTCTTTAAAGGAGGTGCATATTTCACATAAGATGAAGAGTTGAAAATGTACAAGATTTATTAGTAAAAAAAACTATGAGCAATATTAAAATGATTCCATTATGACACATATGTAAGGAAGGGGAGTTCTTTAAAGGAGGTGCATATTTCACATAAGATGAAGAGTTGAAAATGTACAAGGTTTATTAGTAAAAAACTATGAGCAATATTAAAATGATTCCATTATGACACATATGTAAGGAAGGGGAGTTCTTTAAAGGAAGTGCATATTTCACATGCTTGAATGAGTTTTAAACTCATAAAAATTGAGATATTTCATCTCTCCTCTCTCCTCATTCAAGTCTAGTTCCAAAAAGTTAGCTTAACCGACCTAAACATGGTCAAATATTGACCAAACTGATTTAGAAAATTCTAGAATCAATTTGTTTGGTTAGGAGCTCAATTTTTCCTATAAATAGAAGCCTCCCCCTTGTTGAAAAATAGATAGTGTTTATGCATCGTTACTCTACTCCACCTAAGCCAAGAACTGTGAATTCATTTAATAATTCACTAGTTTTTGGAGCTTCCCTCTTTCTTCAATCCCAATTAGTGGCTCCATCAACATACTTAACCAATTGATTGGTTGGGGGCCTCTACCATGAACAAAGAATCAAGCAATTTGTAAGGTAATTAGTGAATATTGATCTTTTCTATAATTTCTCAATGTTTCTCTCTTCTCAACCGCTCTCAAGCTTGAGAAGCTTAATTGGTATGGTTTTTTAAATGCTATTGAAGTTAATTGGTGAATAGTAGTGAAGAGTTACATAATTTAATAAATGATATTGAAGTTAATTTCCATTTATGTTTAAATTCTAATGGTTTTTATGTTTTTTCTCTCTCACTCAAGAAATGGTCATACTCATGACCCATTCTCAATCCAAATCAAGCTTTTCATAAAGCTTTTCCTTAACCCAAGATTAAGCTATGCTTGAGGCCAAATTAATGGCTTTTTTCTATGCTTTTAGTTTATGTATATTGATGATTCAATCCTTTATGGATTAATGATCCAATTAGAGATCATTTTAATTATTTCCTTAATGATAAGCTTTATCCCTTAGAAAAATTGAGATTTATCAGTCATAGCAGCGGAGCTATGGCAAAATTTTTATAAAAATTATGCATAAAATAATTTCATTCAAAGCATAAAAAGAGGACTTCCTACCATATTCTAGGAATTATCATCCTAGATTAATTGAAAGATATTCATTGTAATCATAGAGAAATTGATTTTTATATTATGCATCATTGATTTTCATGCATAGAGCTATGCATAAAAGATTATTATTTTAACATAAAAGTGTTACTTTTATCATAATTGGATTTCATGCATAGAGGTATGCATAAAAGATTATTTTTTTAACATAAAAGTGTTACTTTTATTAAATTTTAATTTTCATGCATAGAAGTATGCATAAAGGATAATTTTTTTATATTAAAAGTGTTACTTTTATCATTTTTAATTTTCATGCATAGAAGTATGCATAAAGGAAAATTTTTATATCAAAAGTGTTACTTTTATCATTTTTAATTTTCATGCATAGAAGTATGCATAAAGGAAAATTTTTTTATATCAAAAGTGTTACTTTTATCATTTTTAATTTTCATGCATAGAAGTATGCATAAAGGAAAAAAAAATTTTATCAAAAGTTTTACTTTTATCATTTTTAATTTTCATGCATAGAAGTATGCATAAAGGAAAAAAAATTTATATCAAAAGTGTTACTTTTATCATATTGGATTTCATGCATAGAGGTATGCATAAAAGTTGATTATTTTATTATAAAAGTGTTACTTATATCACAATTGAAATTCATGCATAGAAGTATGCATAAGAGTTGATTATTTTATTATAAAAGTGTTACTTTTATCATATTTGGATTTCGTGCATAGAAGTATGCATAAAAGATATTCTTTTTATACTAAAAGTGTGATTTTCATCATAAAGGGATTTTATGCATAACTTAGTTGCATAAGAGAAATTCTTTTATTCTAAAAGTGTAATTCCTACCAAATTGAATTTATGCATAGGAAGATGCATAAAAGATTGATTCAAAAGTGTCATTCTCATCTAAATTGAATTCATGCATAGGAAGATGCATGAAAGATTGAATTTTAATTCAAAAGTGATATTTTTATTTAAAATGAATTTATGCATAGGAAGATGCATAAAAGATTGATTTTTACTTCGAAAGTATTAATCTCCTTAAATGGAATTTATGCATAAATAAATGTGTAAAGAAATCTTATATCAAATATAAGAATTCTCTTGTATTCTATAAATAGAAATAAGAGGTGATAGGATGTGATAAGAAGTGTATAAGATGTGATAAGAGGTGATAAGATGCTTATGAAATAAGTTAGGAGGTGATAAGATAAATTAAGATGTGTATGGGATGAGGTAAGAAGTGTATGTGATAGGATAAGGGTTGTGATAGGGCGAGAATGGATGTGATGTAAAAGATTAGATGTGAAGGCATATGGGGTTATATGAATGGGAATGTGGAAATGGATGTATGTATGTGGATGTGTGGATGTGGAGATGGGAGTGTGGATGTGTGAATGTGAATGTGGATGTGTGCATGAGGATGTATATGCATAGATGTGAATGTGGATGTATAGATGTGAATGGGGATGTGGATGTGGATGTATGTGAATGTGGATGTAGATGTGGATGCATAGATGTGAATGTGGAATGTGGATGTGGATGTATGTATGTATGTGGATGTAGATGTGGATGTATAGATGTGAATGGGAATGTGGATGTGGATGTGGATGTATGTATGTATGTGGATGTAGATGTGAATGGGAATGTGGATGTGGCTGTGGATGTATGTATGTATGTGGATGTAGATGTAGATGTATAGATGTGAATGGGAATGTGGATGTGGATGTATAGATGTGAATGGGAATATGGATGTGGATGTATGTGAATGTGGATGTAGATGTATGGAAATGTGGATGTGGATGTATGTGAATGTGGATGTAGATGTGGATGTATAGATGTGAATATATGATATGTGAAGTAAAGGAATCTGAAGTGAAGAGATGGAAAATGATGTGATTAGATGAGTACATATATAAATGGATGTGGATATGGATATGGATGTGGATGTGGATATGGATGTGAATATATGATATGTGATGTGAAGGAATCTGAAGTGAAGAGATGGAAAATGATGTGATTGGATGAGTACATATATAAATGGAATGTGGAATAAGTAATGTGGATTAATGAGGGATAATGTGAAAAAATGAGAGTTAATATAGAAACTGTATTTGTAAACTGTTGTAAATGCTGTTTGTAAATGGCTGTTTTATGTCAAGAATGCTGGGAAAGCATTTTGACCGTCTTGTGATTAAGGTCGTGGAGCCTAACTGATAAAGTTGCAACTGCTGACGGAGAGTCAATGGAGGACGTCTCGCGTAGCAAGGTCGACCGAGGTCTTGACCAGCCTCGGTTCGATTAAAATGGTGAGCTTCCGGTACGGTGGATGAGGGACCAAGGAAGCGGCCTATGAGTGAAGCGCTAGGTCACCTGCGAAGGATCCTAGAGGGTGCTGACCATACGGTGCTCGGGCTTTGGGTCACCCAGGATACCCACGCGTGCGTCGAGGAAGATATTGGAACAAGGAGTAAGAATTGTTTTCTGAAACCGGGCATGGATCTGGTTGATTGACCTTGCTGGTCTTCAATGGATGAGTCCATGGCTCTTTTTATGGATCTGTTGGTTGATCTTGCTGATCTTCAACGAGAGTCCATCTTGATTTTTATAAGTGATTATATTGCCGAGTATTATGGGCTAGGAACTATTGAAAAGGCCCCTGTGTGGACAGGTGGTGAGCGTTCTAGTTGCCAATGATGCCATAGATACTCTGATGAAGGAATGATGGGAAATTATGAATCAACCGGATAAATTGGAAGATTGGGATCAGTGGTACTATGGTTTCATTAAAGGATTGTTTTAAAGTTAGCCGATGCTAAGAAAAAGGCAATTTCATATTGGGTGTGTAAGTGGTGTGGCTAGTTTTATGTTTGCATGAACTTCCGGCTAGGGGGCCTTGGAACTCTTTTCCTTGGTACCCGGGACAAAACCTAACCAAATTCCAAATTGGATCCCATCACTACAGTGGTTGGGCGGTTGGCTAACCCATGGGATCGGATGGGGTTAGGCTGGACTGATGGATCCGTAAATCGAGACTCAATTTTTGTTTTTACGATAGATAAAATAAATTCCGGACAGTAACTGTTCTATGGATAGGAATCAACGGCTGTGCCTCTTGAATGGGGAAAAAAGCGTTGATCCCAATGATCCAAGTGCAAGTTTCTTCCTTGATATGACCAAGTATCTTATAGATGCAATTGGATCAGCTCGATCAGAAATGACCTTGACTACGTTAGAGTAAAAAGTTATCCTGGTGGAATCACCCGTGCTTTCCGGTAAAGGAAGTTTTTCCGGGTTCAGTTTTGGAACAACCGACGGATTAGTCTCTTATCCGGATATCCGTGGGTGAGGCCCCGAATGTGGGACCCCTGTCCCGCGCGAGAAGTGCTACTTCCGCTGCTAGTATACCGAATCTGTTACTCGGTGGGAACAGGGACCTCACAGTTATGCTGAAATAATGCTAATTTCTACTATTCTCTAAAATTCTCTCCAAATTGAAGAAATTGGAGCTTCCCTCTTTCTTCAATCCCCATTGGTGGCTCCATCAACATACTTAACCAATTGATTGGTTGGGGGCCTCTACCGTGAACAAAGAATCAAGCAAATTGTAAGGTAAATGGTGAATTTTGATCTTTTCTATAATTTCTCAATGCTTCTCTCTTCTCAACCCCTCTCAAGCTTGAGAAGCTTAATTGGAATGGTTTTTGAATGCTATTGAAGTTAATTGATGAATGGTAGTGAAGAATTACATAATTAGATGAATGTTATTGAAGTTAATTGATTAATGATAGTAAAGAATTACATAAATTTTCATTTATGCTTAATTCTAATTGTTTTCATGTAATTTCTCTCTCTCACTCAAAAAATGGTCATACTCATAACCCATTCTCAATCCAAATGAAGCTTTTCATAAAGCTTTTCCTTAACCCAAGATTAATCTATGCTTGAGGTCAAATTAATGGCTTTTTTCTATGCTTTTAGTTTATGTATTTCATGAATATTGATGATTCAATCCATTATTGGGTTAATGATTCAATCAGGGATCATTCTAATCATTTCCTTAATGATAAGCTTTATCCTTCAAAATAAATTGAGATTTATCAGTCATAGTAGCGGAGCTATGGCAAAATTTTTATAAAAATTACACATAAAATAATTTCATTCAAAGCATGAAAAGAGAACTTCCTACCATATTCTAGGAATTATCATCCTAGATTAATTGAAATAATTTTATTGTAATCAGGGAGAAATTGATTTTTATGTTATGCATAATTGATGATTATTTTATTGTAAAAGTGTTACTTTTATCATATTTGGATTTCATGCATAGAGGTATGCATAAAAATTGATTATTTTATTATAAAAGTGTTACTTTTATCATATTTGGATTTCATGCATAGAGGTATGCATAAAAGAATTATTATTTTAATATAAAAGTATTTCTTTTATCATAT
Organism: Cibotium barometz; assembly: GCF_041138505.1. Classification (NCBI taxonomy): domain Eukaryota; kingdom Viridiplantae; phylum Streptophyta; class Polypodiopsida; order Cyatheales; family Cibotiaceae; genus Cibotium; species Cibotium barometz. The sequence continues at coordinate 24,476,388 of NC_141110.1, forward strand.
TTGGATTTCATGCATAGAGGTATGCATAAAAGTTGACTATTTTAATATAAAAGTGTTTCTTTTATCATATTTGGATTTCATGCATAGAGGTATACATAAAAGTTGATTATTTTATTATAAAAGTGTGACTTTTATCATATTTGGATTTCATGCATAGAGGTATGCATAAAAGTTGATTATTTTATTATAAAAGTGTGACTTTTATCATATTTGGATTTCATGCATAGAGGTATGCATAAAAAGTGATTATTTTATTATAAAAGTGTGACTTTTATCATATTTTATAGAACAGTATGAGCGCTCACTTTTTCCTCACTTAGGAACTTCTATAGCTCAGACTAAATGGCAGACCTATCAAGATATAACTAGGGTAACACCCTGGGGTCAGCAGCACTTTCGTAACAATGTCCGCTTGGCCATGGTTATTGAAGCCTTGGGTTTGGGTCCCCGATACTACTGCGTGATGAGATCAAGACATCTTGGGTTTTCTAAGTGGGTCTTCTTACTGGCGTGTTTTCTTCCTCATCAGAAGATATGCCTTTACCCCGTTTTTGGCTTGCCTCTCAGAGGTCCTTTTGTTAGATCACCTCATACCACTGAGATAGGTGCGGCAATAACCAACAGAATTATTCCCATAGATGAGTTACCTTATACGTGCGCAGCTTGTGAGTGCTACTTTTGTGATCATATGATAGACGGGCTTATGAAAGTGTGAAAAGTTCTTCTATCCTTACTGTATATGTTCCAAGAATGAATAAAGTGTAAGTCTTGTTCTTGTCTTGACCCTTACTCTCTTTGAGACTTTTTTATTTGGTGGTTAATCTTAATTAAATCTTTCTCTAAGTCTCATGTTCGTGCATCTCGCGAAATTATCCCAAGTTTGCGAGATGAGGACATCTCGCGCTTTTCAAGTGTGAGAGAATGTAAGATTCCTCCCCATCCTCTCAAAATGTCCAACATATTCCCCTTTAATCAATTCCCTCTTCAAAAATATAAGAGATCTCGTCTCTACCTGTTTTGACATAGAGAGAGAAAATATTCTAGAGAGAGAATATTCAGATTATGAATATTTTTGGATAGAAAAATAACTCAACTTATTAAAATAAGTTCCCCTGAAACAGAAATTCAAAAAGAACTTTCCAATGTGCAATTGGAATTTATTGGAAATGGGTATAAAGGACCTTAGCCTAAGGGTCTAGATTTTCAGAAATTTTTGGATTATGGTCCAATTAAGGTTCCTATGGGCCAATAGCATCAATCCATGTGTAGGGAGGAGATAAATCCAATTTGTAAAAGAAGATACCCAAAAATGAGTAAATGCTCACATAAGATGAAGAGTTGACTATGTACAAGGTTTATTAGTAAGAAACTATGAGTAATATAAAAAATATGAGATATTTTTGATATCCAAAAATGAGTAAATACTCACATAAGATGAAGAGTTAAAAATGTACAAGGTTTATTAGTAAAAAACTATGAGCAATATTAAAAATATGAGATATTTTGGGTATAATAATTCTATTTTGACACATATGTAAGGAAGGAGAGTCCATTAAAGGAGGTGCATATTTCACATGCTTGAATGAGTTTTAAACTCAAAAATAATGTGATATTTTTATCTCTCCTGTCTCTTGAATCAAACCAAATCAAAATGGAACCAAACCGAATCAAAAAGGAACCAAACTAGATCTAAATCTAGTCCAAATTCAACCAAACTGAATCTGGAAAATTCTAGAATTCAGTTAGCTTTGGTTAGAGCTTCCCTCTCCTATAAATAGAACATGAGTCCTTTGAAAAAAATAGAAGAATTTTACTATACTAGAGTTATGCTGAAATAATGCTAATTTCTACTATTCTCTAAAATTCTCTCCAAATTGAAGAAATTGGAGCTTCCCTCTTTCTTCAATCCCCATTGGTGGCTCCATCAACATACTTAACCAATTGATTGGTTGGGGGCCTCTACCGTGAACAAAGAATCAAGCAAATTGTAAGGTAAATGGTGAATTTTGATCTTTTCTATAATTTCTCAATGCTTCTCTCTTCTCAACCCCTCTCAAGCTTGAGAGGCTTAATTGGAATGGTTTTTGAATGCTATTGAAGTTAATTGATGAATGGTAGTGAAGAATTACATAATTAGATGAATGCTATTGAAGTTAATTGATTAATGATAGTAAAGAATTACATAAATTTCCATGTATGCTTAATTCTAATGGTTTTTATGTAATTTCTCTCTCTCACTCAAAAAATGGTTATACTCATGACCCATTCTCAATCCAAATGAAGCTTTTCATAAAGCTTTTCCTTAACCCAAGATTAATCTATGCTTGAGGTCAAATTAATGGCTTTTTTCTATGCTTTTAGTTTATGTATTTCAAGAATATTGATGATTCAATCCATTATTGGATTAATGATCCAATTAGGGATCATTCTAATCATTCCCTTAATGATAAGCTTTATCCTTCAAAATAAATTGAGATTTATCAGTCATAGTAGCGGAGCTATGGCAAAATTTTTATAAAAATTACACATAAAATAATTTCATTCAAAGCATGAAAAGAGAACTTCCTACCATATTCTAGGAATTATCATCCTAGATTAATTGAAAGAATTTTATTGTAATCATGGAGAAATTGATTTTTATGTTATGCATAATTGATGATTATTTTATTGTAAAAGTGTTACTTTTATCATATTTGGATTTCATGCATAGAGGTATGCATAAAAATTGATTATTTTATTATAAAAGTGTTACTTTTATCATATTTGGATTTCATGCATAGAGGTATGCATAAAAGAATTATTATTTTAATATAAAAGTATTTCTTTTATCATATTTGGATTTCATGCATAGAGGTATGCATAAAAGTTGATTATTTTAATATAAAAGTGTTTCTTTTATCATATTTGGATTTCATGGATAGAGGTATGCATAAAAGTTGATTATTTTATTATAAAAGTGTGACTTTTATCATATTTGGATTTCATGCATAGAGGTATGCATAAAAGTTGATTATTTTATTATAAAAGTGTGACTTTTATCATATTTGGATTTCATGCATAGAGGTATGCATAAAAAGTGATTATTTTATTATAAAAGTGTGACTTTTATCATATTTGAATTTCATGCATAGAGGTATGCATAAAAAGTTGATTATTTTATTATAAAAGTGTGATTTTTATCATATTTGAATTTTATGCATAGAGGTATGCATAAAAGTTGATTATTTTAATATAAAAGTGTTTCTTTTATCATATTGGATTTCATGCATAGAGATATGCATAAAAGTTGATTATTTTATTATAAAAGTGTGACTTTTTTCATATTTGGATTTCATGCATAGAGGTATGCATAAAAAGTGATTATTTTATTATAAAAGTGTGACTTTTATCATATTTGAATTTCATGCATAGAGGTATACATAAAAGTTGATTATTTTATTATTAAAGTGTGATTTTTATCATATTTGAATTTCATGCATAGAGGTATGCATAAAAGTTGATTATTTTAATATAAAAGTGTTTCTTTTATCATATTTGGATTTCATGCATAGAGGTATGCATAAAAGTGATTATTTTATTATAAAAGTGTGACTTTTATCATAATTGAATTTCATGCTTAGAGGTATGCATAAAAGTTGATTATTTTATTATAAAAGTGTGACTTTTATCATATTTGGATTTCATGCATAAAGGTATGCATAAAAGTGATTATTTTATTATAAAAGTGTGACTTTTATCATAATTGAATTTCATGCTTAGAGGTATGCATAAAAGTTGATTATTTTATTATAAAAGTGTGACTTTTATCATATTTGAATTTCATGCATAGAGGTATGCATAAAAAGTGATTATTTTATTATAAAAGTGTGACTTTTATCATATTTGAATTTCATGCATAGAGGTATGCATAAAAGTTGATTATTTTATTATAAAAGTTGGACTTTTATCATATTTGAATTTCATGCATAGAGGTATGCATAAAAGTTGATTATTTTATTGTAAAAGTGTTACTTTTATCATATTGGATTTCATGTATAGAGGTATGCATAAAAGATATTCTTTTTATACTAAAAGTGTGATTTTCATCATAAATGGATTTTATGCATAACTTAGATGCATAAGAGAAATTCTTTTATTCTAAAAGTGTAATTCCTACTAAATTGAATTTATGCATAAGAAGATGCATAAAAGATTGATTTTTAAATTCAAAGTGTCATTCTCATCTAAATTGAATTTATGCATAGGAAGATGCATAAAAGAATGGAATTTCAATTCAAAAGTGTTATTCTCATCCAAATTGAGTTTATGCATAGGAAGATGCATAAAAGATTGATTTTTAATTCAAAAGTGTCAATTCTCATCTAAATTGAAATTATGCATAGGAAGATGCATAAGAGATGGAATTTTAATTCAAAAGTGTCATTTTCATTTAAAATGAATTTATGCATAGGAAGATGCAAAAAAGATTGATGTTTATTTCGAAAATGTTAAGTCTCCTTAAATGGAATTTATGCATAAATAAATGTGTAGAGAAATCTTATATCAAATATAAGAATTCTCTTGTATTCTATAAAAAGATATAAGATGTGATAAGATGTGTATGGGAAGTGATAGGATGTGATAAGAGGTGTATGAGATGTGAAAAGATGTAATAAGATGTGTATGAGATGTGATAGGATATGATAAGAGGTGTATGAGATGTGATAGAATGTGTTAAGATGAGTTAGGATGTGTTAAGATGTGTATGGGATGAGGTAGAGAGTGTATCTGATGGGATAAGATGTGGGATGTGTTAGGGCGAGAATGGATGTAATATGGATGTATGAATGTAGATATGGATGTATGAATGTGAATATAGATGTGTGGATGTGGAAATGGAAAAATGGATGTATGAATGAGGATGTGAAAATCGATGTATGCATGTGAATGTGGATGTATGAATGTGAATGTGGATGTGTGAAAGTGGAAATGGAAGTATGGATGTATGAATGTGGATGTGGATGTATGCATGTAGATGCGTATGTATGAATGTGAAATTCGAAGTATGATGTGGACGTACGAACATGGATATGTATGTAGAATAATGAATGTGAAGGTGTATGTGAAATAATGTGTAGTCTATATGAGTAAATGGAGAATGAGTACACACATTGAATGGAATGTGGAATAAGTAATGTGGTCCGAGAGTGGATAATGTGGAAAGACGAGAGTTCGTTATAGAAACTATATTTGTGACTGTTTGTAAATGACTGTTTTATGTCAAGAATGCTAGGGAAGCATTTTGACCGTCTTGAGGATTAAGGTCATGAAGACCGAACTGATAAAGTTGCAACTGCTGATGGAGAGTCAATGGAGGACGTCTCACGTAGCAAGGTCGATCGAGGTCTTGACCAGCCTCAGTTCGATTTAAATGGTGAGCTTCCGGTACAGTGGATGAGGGACCAAGGAAGCGGCCTATGAGTGAAGCGCTAGGTTACCTGCGAAGGATCCTAGAGGGTGCTGACCATACGGTGCTCGGGCTCTGGGTCGCCGAAGATACCCACACGTGCATCGTGGAAGATATTGGAACAAGGAGTAAGAGTTGTTTTCTAAAACCGGGCATGGATCTGGTTGATTGACCTTGCTGGTCCTCAACGGCGGATGAGTCCATGGCTCTTTTATATGGATCCGTGGGTTGATCTTGCTGATCTTCCACGGAGATTCCATTCTATTATATGAATATATTACCGGTTACTATGAGCTAGGAACTATGGAAAAGGCCCCTGAACAGGTGGTGAGCGTTCTGGTTTCCAATGATGCCATAAGTATACCGATGAATGAATGACTGAAAATAAGGATTCAACCATAGACTTTGAGGATTGTCATCAGTGACATAATGGTTTCATTAAAGGATTGTTTTAAAGTTAGCTGATGCTAAGAAAAAGGCAATTTCATATTGGGTGTGTAAGTGGTGTGACTAATTTTATGTTTGCATGAACTTCCAGCTAGGGGGCCTTGGAACTCTTTTCCTTGGTACCCGGGACAAAACCTAACCAAATTCTTAATTGGATCCCATCACTACAGTGGTTGGGCGGTTGGCTAACCCATGGTACTAGATGGGGTTAGGCTGGACTGATGGATCCGTAAATCGAGACTCAATTTTTGTTATTACGATAGATAAAGTAAATCCCGGATAGTAATTGTTATATGGATAGGAATCAACGGCTGTGCCTCTTGATGGGGAAAAAAGCGTTGATCCCAATGATCCAAGTGCAAGTTTCTTCCTTGATCTGACCGAGTATCTTTATAGGTGTAGTCGGATCAGCGTGATCAGTAATGATCTTGACTACGTTAGAGTAAAAAGTTATCCTGGTGGAATCGCCCGTGCTTTCCAGGTAAGGGAAGTTTTTTCGGGTTCGGTTTTGGAAAAACCGACGGATTAGTCTCTTGTCCGGATATCCGTGGACGAGGCCCCGAGTGTGAGACCCCTGTCCCGCGCGAGAAGTGCTACTTCCGCTGCTAGTACCCCGAATCCGTTGCTCGGTGGGGACAGGGATCTCACACATATACATCCATATCCACATCCATACATCCACATCCACATTCATACATACACATCCATATCCACATCCATACATCCACATCCACATGCATACATCCACTATCACGTCCTCATTCATACATCCACACCCACATACATACATACATCCACATCCACATTCCCATTCACATCTATACATCCACATCTACATCCACATACATACATACATCCATACCTCCACACCCACATACATACATACATCCACATCCACATTCCACATTCACATCTATACACCTACATCTACATCCACATTCACACACATCCACATCCACATTCCCATTCACATCTATACATCCACATCTACATCCACATACATACATACGTCCACATCCACATTCCCATTCACATCTATACATCAACATCTACATCCACATACATACATACATCTAGAATCAGTTTGTTTGGTTAGGAGCTCAATTTTTCCTATAAATAGAAGCCTCCCCTTTGTTGAAAAAAAATAGTATTTAATGCATTGTTACTCTATTTCACCCAAACTAAGAACTATGAATTTGTTAATAATTCACTAGTTTTTGACATTTTCCTCTTCCAAAGATTGGTTGGCCACTCTTGTTCAAACAAGAGTTGAACCCTCAAACCATCAAGCCAAAGGAAAGCTTTCAAAGTCATTAGTAAGTTGGTGATTCTTCTTTTCACTTATTTTATGGTTTTTATGGCTTTAAATGGATTTTATGCTTTATGTCTTCTCTAAAAATGTTATACCTCATTACAAAAATGTATTTTCCTCTCTTTTCTAACAAAACCAACCATTCTCTATTCTAGGTGAATGGTTAATTGATTAATGTCAAGTTTTTATAATGAATATTTTATTGTAAAAGTGTTACTTTTAGCATAATTGAATTTCATGCATAGAGGTATGTATAAAATATGAATATTTTATTGTAAAAGTGTTACTTTTAGCATAATTGAATTTCATGCATAGAGGTATGTATAAAAGATGATTATTTTATTATAAAAGTGTTACTTTTAGCATAATTGAAATTCATGCATAGAGGTATGCATGAAAGAGGAATATTTTATTGTAAAAGTGTTACTTTTATCATATTGAAATTCATGCATAGAGGTATGCATAAAAGATGAATATTTCATTGTAAAAGTGTTACTTTTAGCATAATTGAAATTCATGCATAGAGGTATGCATAAAAGATGAATATTTTATTGTAAAAGTGTTACTTTTAGCATAATTGAATTTCATGCATAGAGGTATGCATAAAAGATGAATATTTTGTTGTAAAAGTGTTACTTTTAGCATAATTGAATTTCATGCATAGAGGTATGCATAAAAGATGATTATTTTATTATAAAAGTGTTACTTTTAGCATAATTAAAATTTATGCATAGAGGTATGCATAAAAGATGAATATTTTATTGTAAAAGTGTTACTTTTATCATATTGAAATTCATACATAGGGGTATGCATAAAAGATGATTATTTTATTATAAAAGTGTTACTTTTATCACAATTGAATTTCATGCATAGAGGTATGCATAAAAGATGATTATTTTATTGTAAAAATGTTACTTTTATCATATTTGGAATTCATGCATAGAGGTATGCATAAAAGATATTGTTATACTAAAAGTGTGATTTTCATCCTCAATAGATTTTATGCATATATTAGATGCATAAGAGAAATTCTTTTATTCTAAAAGTGTAATTCCTACTAAATTGAATTTATACTTAGGAAGATACATAAAAGATTGATTCAAAAGTGTCATTCTCATTTAAAATGAATTTATGCATAGGAAGATGCATAAAAGATTGATTTTATTTCGAAAGTGTTATTCTCTTAAAAATGGAATTTATGCATAAATAGATGCGTAAAGAAATCTTATATCAAATATAAGAATTCTCTTGTATTCTATAATTAGATATTGAGATGTGATAATTGCGTACGAGAAGTGATAGGATTTGATAAGAGGTGTATGAGATGTGATAAGATGCATATGAGATGTGATGGATGCGATAAGATGTGTATGAGATGTGATAGGATGTAATAAGAGGTGTATGAGATGTGATAAGATGCATATGAGATGGGTTAAGATGTGATAAGATGAGTTAAGATGTAATAAGAGGTGTATGGGATGAGGTAAGAAGTGTATGTGATGGGATAAGATGTATATGGGTTGTGATAGGGCGAGAATGGATGTGATGTAAAAGAATAGATGTGAAGGCATATGGGATTATATGAATGGGAATGTGGAAATGGATGTATGTATGTGGATGTGTGGATGTGGAGATGGGAGTGTGGATGTATGAATGTGAAAATGGATGCATGCATGTAGATGTATATGCATAGATGTGAATGTGGATGTAGATGTGGATATATAGATGTGAATGGGAATGTGGATGTGGATGTATGTATATGTGGATGTATGAATGAGGACGTGATAATGGATGTATGCATGTAGATGTGGATATATGGATGTGAATGTGGATGTGGATGTGGATGTGGATGTATGGATGTAGATACAGATGTGGATGTATGGATGTAGATACGGATGTGGATGTATGAATGTGGAAATGGATGTGTATGTATGAATGCAGATATAGGATTGGATATATGATGTGGATGTACGAACATGGATATGTATGTAGAATAATGAATGTGAATGTGTATGTGAAATAATGTGTCGTCGATATGAGTGAATGGATGAGAATGAGTACACATATGAATGGAATGTGGAATAAGTAATGTGGACCGAGGAGGGATAATGTGGAAAGACGAGAGTTCGATATAGAAAATATATTTTGTGGACTGTTTGTAAATGACTGTTTTATGTCAAGATTGGTGGGGAAGCATTTTGACCGTCTTGTGGTTTAAGGTCATGAAGACCTAACTGATAAAGTTGCAACTGCTGACGGAGAGTCAATGGAGGACGTCTCGCGTAGCAAGGTCGACCGAGGTCTTGACCAGCGTCAGTTCGATTTAAATGGTGAGCTTCCGGTACGGTGGATGAGGGATCAAGGAAGTGGCCTATGAGTAAAGCGCTAGGTCACGTGCAAAGGATCCTAGAGGGTGCTGACCATACGGTGCTCGGGCTCTGGGTCGCCGAAGATACCCACACGTGCATCGTGGAAGATATTGGAACAAGGAGTAAGAGTTGTTTTCTGAAATCGGGCATGGATCTGGTTGATTGACCTTGCTGGTCCTCAACGGATGAGTCCATGGCTCTCTTATATGGATCTGTTGATTGATCTTGCTGATCTTCAACGAGGATTCCATCTTGATTTGTGGGGTACTATGAGCTAGGAACTATTGAAAAGGCCCCTGAGTGAACAGGTGGTGAGCGTTCTGGTTGCCAATGATGCCATATGTATACCGATGAATGAATGATTGGTAATATGGATTCAACCAATGATTTCGAGGATTGTCATCAGTGACAATGGTTTCATTAAAGGATTGTTTTAAAGTTAGTTGATGCTGAGAAAAAGGCAATTTCATATTGGGTGTGTAAGTGGTGTGACTAGTTTTATGTTTGCATGAACTTCCGGCTAGGGGGCCTGGGAACTCTTTTCCCTGGTACCCACCAGGACAAAACTATGAGATCCCTGTCCCCACCGCGCAACGGATTCGGGGTGCTAGCAGCGGAAGTAGCACTTCTTGCGTGGGGTAGGGTCCCACACTCGGGGCCTCGTCCACGGATATCCGGACAAGAGACTAATCTGTCGGTTTTTCCAAAACCGAACCCGAAAAAACTTCCCTAACCTGGAAAGCACGGGCGATTCCACCAGGATAACTTTTTACTCTAACGTAGTCAAGATCATTACTGATCACGCTAATCTGACTGCACCTATAAATATACTCGGTCAGATCAAGGAAGAAACTTGCACTTGGATCATTGGGATCAATGCTTTTTTCCCCATCAAGAGGCACAGCCGTTGATTCCTATCCATAGAACAATTACTATCTGGGATTTACTTTATCTATCGTAATAACAGAAATTGAGTCTCGATTTACGGATCCATCAGTCCAACCTAACCCCATCCAGTCCCATGGGTTAGCCAACCACCCAACCACTGTAGTGATGGGATCCAATTAGGAATTTGGTTAGGTTTTGTCCCAGGTACTGGGGAAAAGAGTTCCCAGGCCCCCTAGCCGGAAGTTCATGCAAACATAAAACTAGTCACACCACTTACACACCCAATATGAAATTGCCTTTTTCTCAGCATCAACTAACTTTAAAACAATGCTTTAATGAAACCATTATGTCACTAATGACAATCCTCGAAATCTCTGGTTGAATCCATATTTCCAATTATTCATTCATCAGTGTACTTATGGCATTATTGGCAACCAGAACGCTCACCACCTGTTCACTCAGGGGCCTTTTCAATAGTTCCTAGCTCATAGTACCCGGCAATATTTTCACATATAAAAATTAAGATGGAATCCTCGTTGAAGATCAGCAAGATCAATCTCAACAGATCCATATAAGAGAGCCATGGACTCATCTGTTGAGGACCAGCAAGGTCAGTCAACCAGATCCATGCCCGGTTTTAGAAAACAACTCTTACTCCTTGTTCTAATATCTTCCATGATGCACGTGTGGGTATCTTCGGCGACCCGGAGCCCGAGCACCGTATGGTCAGCACCCTCTAGGATCCTTCGCAGGTGGCCTAGCGCTTTCCTCATAGGCCGCTTCCTTGGTCCCTCATCCACCGTACCGGAAGCTCACCATTTAAATCGAACCGAGGCTGGTCAAGACCTCGGTCGACCTTGCTACGCGAGACGTCCTCCAATGACTCTCCGTTCAGCAGTCGCTCGCAACTTTATCAGTTAGGTCTCCATGACCTTAATCCACAAGACGGGCAAAATGCTTCCCCAGCATTCTTGACATAAAACAGTCATTTACAAACAGTTCACAAAATACAGTTTCTATATCGAACTCTCGTCTTTCCACATTATCCCTCCTCAGTCCACATTACTTATTCCATATTCCATTCATATGTGTACTCATTCTCATCCATTCACTCATATCGACGACACATTATTTCACATACACATTCCATTCATTATTCTTCATACACATCCATGTTCGTACATCCACATCATACATCCAATCCCATATCCGCATTCATACATACACATCCATATTCACATCCATACATCCACATCCACATCCACATTCACATCCATACATCCACATCTCCATGCATACATCCACATCCACATTCACATTCACATCTATATATCTACATCTACATGCATACATCCACATCTCCATGCATACATCTACATCCACATTCTCATTCACATCCATATATCTACATCTACATGCATACATCCACATCTCCATGCATACATCCACAACCACATTCTCATTCACATCCATACATCTACATCTACATGCATACATCCACACTTCCATTTTCACATCCACACATCCACATTCACATTCATACATCCACATCCAAATTCATTCATACATCCACATCCACATTCATTCATACATCCATACATCCACTTCTACATACATACATCTATTTTCACATCCTCATTCATACATCCACATCCACATACAAACATCCACATCCACATTCCCATTCACATCCATACTTCCACTTCTACATACATACATCCATTTTCACATCCGTACATCCACATTCACCTTCATACATCCATTTCCACATTCCCATTCATATAACCACATACGTCTTCACATTTATTCTTTTACATCAAATCCATTCTCGCCCTATCATAACCCATATACATCTTATCACATCTTAACTCATCTTATCACATCCTAACTCATCTCATATGCATCTTATCACATCTTATCACATCTCATACACCTCTTATCACATCCTATCACATCTCATACACATCTTATCACATCTCATATGCATCTTATCACATCTTAACTCATCTTATCACATCCTAACTCATCTCATATGCATCTTATCACATCTTAATATCTATTTATAGATATTAAGATGTGATAACATCCTAACTCATCTCATATTCATCTTATCACATCCTAACTCATCTCATATGCATCTTATCACATCCTATCACATCTCATATGCATCTTATCACATCTTAACTCATCTTATCACATCCTAACTCATCTCATATGCATCTTATCAAATCTTAATATCTATTTATAGAATACAAGAGAATTCTTATATTTGATATAAGATTTCTTTACGCATCTATATATGCATAAATTCCATTTTAAGGAGAATAACCCTTTTGAATTAAAAATCAATCTTTTATGCATCTTCCTATGCATAAATTCATTTTAAATGAGAATGACACTTTTGGATTAAAATAAATTCTTTATGCATCTTTCCATGCATAAATCCAATTTAGTAGGAATTACACTTTTAGAATAAAAGAATTTCTCTTATGCATCTAATTTATGCATAAAATCCATTTATGATGAAAATCACACTTTTAGTATAAAAAAATATCTTTTATGCATACCTCTATGCATGAAATTCAAATATGATAAAAGTAACACTTTTACATTAAAATAATAATCTTTTATGCATACCTCTATATGCATGAAATCCAAATATGATAAAAGTAACACTTTTACATTAAAATAATAATCTTTTATGCATACCTCTATGCATGAAATCCAAATATGATAAAAGTAACACTTTTACATTAAAATAATAATCTTTTATGCATACCTCTATGCATGAAATCCAATTTGATACCAACTGTGAGATCCCTGTTCCCACCGCGCAATGGATTCGGGGTGCTAGCAGCGGAAGTAGTACTTCTGCACGGGCCAGGGTCCCACACTCGGGGCCTCGCCCACGGATATCCGGACAAGAGACTAATCCGTCAGTTTTTCCAAAACCGAACCCAGAAAAACTTCCTTTACCCGGAAAGCACGGGCGATTCCACCAGAATAACTCTTTACTTTAACGTAGTCAAGACCATTACTGATCAAGCTGATCCGACTGCACCTATAAAGATACTCGGTTAGAAAAAGGAAGAAACTTGCACTTGGATCATTCAGATCAACGCTTTTTTTCCCATCAAGAGGCACAACCGTTGATTCCTATCCATAGAACAATTTCTATCCGGGATTTACTTTATCTATTGTAATAACAAAAATTGAGTCTCGATTTACGGATCCATCAGTCCAGCTTTACCCCATCCGGTCCCATGGGTTAGCCAACCGCCCAACCACTGTAGTGATGGGATCCAATTTTAAATTTTTGGTTAGGTTTTGTCCCGGGTACCAGGGAAAAGAGTTCCCAGGCCCCCTAGCCGGAAGTTCATGCAAACATAAAACTAGTCACACCACTTACACACCCAATATGAAATTGCCTTTTTCTCATCATCAGCTAACTTTACAACAATCCTTTAATAAAACCATTATGTCACTGATGACAATCCTTGAAATCTCTGGTTGAATCCATATTTCCAATTATTCATTCATCGACGTATTTATGGCATCACTGGCAACTAGAACGCTCACCACTTGTTCACTCAGGGGCCTTTTCGATAGTTCCTAGCTCATAGTACCCGACAATATTTCCACATATAAAAATCAAGATGGAATTCTCGTTGAAGATCAGCAAGATCAATCAACAGATCTATATACGAGAGCCATGGACTCATCCGTTGAGGAAGGACCAGCAAGGTCAATCAACCAGATCCATGCCTGGTTTCAGAAAACAACTCTTACTCCTTGTTCCAATATCTTCCACGATGCACGTGTGGGTATCTTCGGCGACCCAGAGCCCGAGCATCGTATGGTCAGCACCCTCTAGAACCTTCGCAGGTGACCTAGCGCTTCACTCATAGGCCGCTTCCTTGGTCCCTCATCCACCGTACCGAAAGCTCACCATTTAAATCGAACTGAGGCTGGTCAAGACCTCGGTCGACCTTGCTACGCGAGACATCCTCCATTGACTCTCCATCAGCAGTTGCAACTTTATCAGTTAGGTCTTCATGACCTTAATCCACAAGATGGTCAAAATGCTTCCCCAGCATTCTTGACATAAAACAGTCATTTACAAACAGTCACAAAATACAGTTTCTATATCGAACTCTCGTCTTTCCACATTATCCCTCCTCAGTTCATATTACTTATTCCACATTCCATTCAATGTGTACTCATTCTCATCCATTTACTCATATCGACGACACATTATTTCACATACACATTCACATTCATTATTCTACATACATATCCATGTTCGTACATCCACATCATACATCCAATCCCATATCCGCATTCATACATACACATCCATATCCACATCCATACATCCACATTCACATCCATACATCCACATCTACATGCATAAATCCATTTTCACATCCTCGTTTATAGATCCACATTCACATACATACATCCACATCTGTATCTACATCCATACATCTACATCCAACTGTAAGAACCTCCCTTTCTGATCTTATAATTATTCCCTCTCTAAAATAAAAGAAAGATTCTGTTTAAAAAAGGAAGACCCTTTTCCTAGAATACTTTCTCAGGAGCCCCACCTGTTTTAAGGATTCAGAACGATGAGAACCGGTGTTTTGGATGCCAAGGTTTTGGTCATGAGTTAAAAGACTACCCGACTCCTGCCATGTCAAGGGCACAGGGAAGTCAAGAACCCCAAATTCAGAGACCAATAACTTCATACCAATCTAATCAGGGTCCGTCTCGGACAAGATTGCTTAACTCCAGTAACTAGGTCCGACCCATTGATTAGGGTCGAGATGTCCAGGCAGCAGATGCAGGCAATTCATAAACATATAAAAGCTGTCCAGGATCGACAGAAGCAGTATGCACATAAGAAGAGGACAGTCAGAGAATTCAAAGAAGCAGATATGGTCTTCATTCGAGTACGGCCCAAAAGAAGTTCTTTATCTCTTGGAAAGTATAAGAAGTTCTTTATCTCTTGGAAAGTATAAGAAGTTATCTCCCAGATATTGTGGGCCTTCTCTGATTTCAAAGAAAGTAGGTGACTTCTTCTTATGAGCTTCTTTTACCTCCTCATCTCAAAGTTCATAATGTATCTCATGAAAGCCTTCTATAAAAATATGTGCCAAACCCAAATCATGGAAAGACGGTAAAACTTCAGTGGCAAGATACCCCGTTGGCTTCTAGGTTACGCTAGTTCCTTCTTTTATATAAGTCGTAACTCTTACTTGTCGCTCGCAGTAATCTTACTTCCATCGATTTCCTTTCTTTTTTAATCTCCTTTATGGCTTAGCAGCAAGAATTGGTTTTATCCATGATGATTTCTCACCTTCAAGACGCAAACGAGTCTGTGAAGAAGGATTTTATAGAACTGTATGAGCACTCACTTTTCCCTCACTTGGGAACTTGTGTAGCTCAGACCAAATGGCGGACCTATCAAGACATAACTAGGGTAACACCGTGGGGTCAGCAGCACTTTCGTAACAATGTCCGCTTGGCTATGGTTATTGAAGCTTTGGGTTTGGGTCCCCGATACTATTGCGTGATGAGATCAAGGCATGTTGGGTTTTCTGAGCGGGTCTTCTTACTAGCGTGTCTTCTTACTAGCGTGTTTTCTTTCATTAGAAGATATGTGTTTATCCCGTTTTTGGCTTGCCTCTCAGAGGTCCTTTTAATAGGTCACCTCATACCAATGAGATAGGTGCTGCAATAACCGGCCGAATTATTCACATAGATGAGTTACCTTATACGTGTGCAGCTTGTGAGTGCTGCTTTTGTGACCATATGATGGATGGGCTTATGGAATTGTAAAAAGTTCTTCTATCTTTACTGTATATGTTCCATGAGTGAATAAAGTTGAAATCTTTGTTCTTGTCTTGAGTCTTGCTCTCTTTGAGACTTTTCTTGGTGGTTAATCTTAATTAAATTTTTTCTCTTAGTCTCATATTCGTGCATCTTGCAAAATTACCCCAGTTTGCGAGATGAGGACATCTCGCATTTTTCAAGTAGGAGTGAATGTAAGATTCCTCCCCAGCCTCTCAAAATGTCCAGCATCTTCCCCTGTAATCAATCCCCTCTTCAAAAATATAAAAGATCTTGTTTCTAACTGTTTTAACCTAGAGAGAGAAAATATTCTAGAGAGAGAATATTCAAAATTTTAATATTTTTGGATAGAAAATTATCTCATCTTATTAAAATAAGTTCTCGTGAAACAGAAATTCAAAAAAGAACTTTCCAATGTGCAATTGGAATTATTTGGAAATGGGTAGGACCTTAGCCTAAGGGTCTAGATTTTCAAAAAATTTGGATTATGGTCCAATTAAGGTTCTTATGGGCCAATAAGATCAATCCATGTGTGGGGAGGAGATAAATCCAATTTTGTAAAAGAAGATACCCAAAAATGAGTAAATGCTCACATAAGATGAAGAGTTGACTATGTACAAGGTTTATTAGTAAGAAACTCTGAGCAATATTAAAAATATGAGATATTTTGAGTATAATGATTCCATTTTGACACATATGTAAGGAAGGGGAGTCCCTTCAATGCTCACAAAAGATGAAGAGTTAAATATGTACAAGGTTTATTAGTAAGAAACTATGAGCAATATTAAAAATATGAGATAAATTGGGTATAATGATTCCATTTTTGATACATATGTAAGGAAGGGGTGTCCCTTCAATGAGGCGCCTAATTCACATGCTTGATTGAGTTTTAAATCCTCAAAAATTGAGATATTTTATCTCTCCTCTCTCCTATTTTAAGTCTAGTTCCAAAAAGTTAGCTTAACTGACCTAAAAATGGTCAAAAATTGACCAAATTGATTTGGAAAATTCTAGAATCATTTTGTTTGGTTAGGAGCTCAATTTTTCCAATAAATAGAAGCCTCCCCTTTGTTGAAAAAAAATAGTGTTTAATGCATTGTTACTCTATTTCACCCAAGCCAAAAACTATGAATTTGTTAATAATTCACTAGTTTTTGACATTTTCCTCTTCCAAAGATTGGTTGGCCACTCTTGTTCAAACAAGAATTGAACCCTCAAACCATCAAGCCAAAGGAAAGCTTTCAAAGTCATGGTATGCATAAAAGATGAATATTTTATTGTAAAAGTGTTACTTTTAGCATAATTGAATTTCATGCATAGAGGTATGCATAAAAGATGAATATTTTATTATAAAAGTGTTACTTTTAGCATAATTGAATTTCATGCATAGAGGTATGCATAAAAGATGATTATTTTATTATAAAAGTGTTACTTTTAGCATAATTGAAATTCATGCATAGAGGTATGCATAAAAGATGAATATTTTATTGTAAAAGTGTTACTTTTAGCATGATTGAATTTCATGCATAGAGGTATGCATAAAAGATGATTATTTTATTATAAAAGTGTTACTTTTAGCATAATTGAAATTCATGCATAGAGGTATGTATAAAAGATGAGTATTTTATTGTAAAAGTGTTACTTTTATCATATTGAAATTCATGCATAGGGGTATGCATAAAAGATGATTATTTTATTATAAAAGTGTTACTTTTATCACAATTGAATTTCATGCATAGAGGTATGCATAAAAGATGATTATTTTATTGTAGAAATGTTACTTTTATCATATTTGGAATTCATGCATAGAGGTATGCATAAAAGATATTGTTATACTAAAAGTGTGATTTTCATCCTCAATGGATTTTATGCATATATTAGATGCATAAGAGAAATTTTTTTATTCTAAAAGTGTAATTCCTACTAAATTGAATTTATGCTTAGGAAGATGCATAAAAGATTGATTCAAAAGTGTCATTCTCATTTAAAATGAATTTATGCATAGGAAGATGCATAAAAGATTGATTTTATTTTGAAAGTGTTATTCTCTTAAAAATGGAATTTATGCATAAATAGATGCGTAAAGAAATCTTATATCAAATATAAGAATTCTCCTGTATTCTATAATTAGATATTGAGATGTGATAAGATGCATACGGGAAGTGGTAGGATTTTATAAGAGGTGTATGAGATGTGAGATAAGATGTGATAAGATGCGTATGGGAAGTGATAGGATGTGATAAGAGGTGTATGAGATGTGATAAGATGTGATAAGATGCATATGAGATGTGATGGGATGCGATAAGATGTGATAGAATGTGATAAGAGGTGTATGAGATGTGATAAGATGTGATAAGATGAGTTAAGATGTGATAAGAGGTGTATGGGATGAGGTAAGAAATGTATGTGATGGGATAAGATGTATATGGGTTGTGATAGGGCGAGAATGGATGTGATGTAAAAGAATAGATGTGAAGGCATATGGGGTTATATGAATGGGAATGTGGAAATGGATGTATGTATATGGATGTGTGGATGTGGAGATGGGAGTGTGGATGTGTGAATGTGAAAATAGATGTATGCATGTAGATGTATATACATAGATGTGAATGTGGATGTAGATGTGGATGTATAGATGTGAATGGGAATGTGGATGTGGATGTATGTATATGTGGATGTATGAATGAGGACGTGATAATGGATGTATGCATGTAGATGTGGATATATGGATGTGAATGTGAATGTGGATGTGGATGTGGATGTATAGATGTAGATACGGATATGGATGTATGTATGTGAATGTGGATGTATGAACGAGGATGTGAAAATGGATATATGCATGTGGATGTGGATGTATGGATGTAGATACGGATGTGGATGCATAGATGTGGATGTATGGATGTAGATACGGATGTGGATGTATGAATGTGGATATGGATGTGTATGTATGAATGCGGATATGGGATTGGATGTATGATGTGGATGTATGAACATGGATATGTATGTAGAATAATGAATGTGAATGTGTATGTGAAATAATGTGTCGTCGATATGAGTGAATGGATGAGAATGAGTACACATATGAATGGAATGTGGAATAAGGACTGAGGAGGGATAATGTGGAAAGACGAGAGTTCGACATAGAAACTGTATTTTGTGACTGTTTATAAATGACTGTTTTATGTCAAGAATGCTGGGGAAGCATTTTGACCGTCTTGTGGTTTAAGGTCATGAAGACCTAACTGATAAAGTTGCAACTGTTGACGGAGAGTCAATCGAGGACGTCTCACGTAGCAAGGTCAACCGAGGTCTTGACTAGCCTCGGTTCGATTTAAATGGTGAGCTTTTAGTACGGTGGATGAGGGATTAAGGAAGCGACCTATGAGTGAAGCGCTAGGTCACCTGAGCCCACGGATATCCGGACAAGAGACTAATCCGTCGGTTTATCTAAAACCGAACCCAGAAAAACTTCCTTTACTCGGAAAGCACGGGCGAGTCCACCAAGATTAACTCTTTCCTAACGTAGTCAAAAGTCTTACTTTATTGAACTGATGTGACCGAACTCGTATGTTCCATAGTCAGAATCAAGGGACAGATTGCACTTGGATCATTGGGATCAACGCTTTTTTCCCCATCAAGAGGCACAGCCGTTGATTCCTATCCATAGAACAATTACTATCTGGGATTTACTTTATCTATCGTAATAACACAAATTGAGTCTCGATTTACGGATCCATCAGTCCAGCCTAACCCCATCCAGTCTCATGGGTTAGCCAACCCCCCAACCACTATACTGATGGGATCCAATTAGGAATTTGGTTAGGTTTTGTCCCGGGTAACAGGGAAAAGAGTTCCCAGGCCCCCTAGCCAGAAGTTCATGCAAACATAAAACTAGTCACACCACTTACACACCCAATATGAAATTGCCTTTTTCTCAGCATCAACTAACTTTAAAATAATCCTTTAATGAAACCATTATGTCACTGATGACAATCCTCGAAATCATTGGTTGAATCCATATTACCAATCATTCATTCATCGGTATACTTATGGTATCATTGGCAACCAGAACGCTCACCACCTGTTCACTCAGGGGCCTTTTCAATAGTTCTTGGCTCATAGTACCCAACAAATCAAGATGGAATCCTCGTTGAAGATCAGAAAGATCAATCAATAGATCCATATAAGAGAGCCATGGACTCATCCGTTGAGGACTAGCAAGGTCAATCAACCAGGTCCATGCCCGGTTTGAGAAAACAACTCTTACTCTTTGTTCCAATATCTTCCACAACGCACGTGTGGGTATCTTTGGCGACCCAGAGCCCGAGCACCGTATGGTCAGCACCCTCTAGGATCCTTCGCAGGTGACCTAGCGCTTCACTCATAGGCCGCTTCCTTGATCCCTCATCCACCGTACCGGAAGCTCACCATTTAAATCAAACCGAGGCTGGTCAAGACCTTGGTCGACCTTGCTACGCGAGACGTCCTCCATTGACTCTCCGTCTCAGCGGTTGCAACTTTATCAGTTAGGTCTTCATGACCTTAAACCACAAGACGGTCAAAATGCTTCCCCAGCATTCTTGACATAAAACAGTCATTTACAAATAGTCACAAAATACAGTTTCTATATCGAACTCTCCTCTTTCCACATTATCTCTCCTCAATCCACATTACTTATTCCACATTCCATTCATATGTGTACTCATTCTCATCCATTCACTCATATCGACGACACATTATTTCACATACACACTCACATTCATTATTCTACATACATATCCATGTTCATACATCCAATCCCATATCCGCATTCATACATACACATCCATATCCACATTCATACATCCACATCCGTATCTACATCCATACATCCACATCCATACATCCACATTCGTATCTACATCCATACATCCACATCCACATGCATATATCCATTTTTCCATCCTCGTTCATACATCCACATTCACATACATACATCCACATCCGTATCTACATCCATACATCCACATCCACATCCACATTCACATTCACATCCATATATCCACATCTACATGCATACATCCATTATCACGTCCTCATTCATACATCCACATATACATACATCCACATCCACATCCACATACATCCACATCCACATTCCGATTCACATCTATACATCCACATCTACATCCACATTCACATCTATGCATATACATCTACATGCATATATCCATTTTCACATTCATACATCCACACTCCCATCTCCACATCCACACATCCACATACATACATCCATTTCCACATTCCCATTCATATAACCCCATATGCCTTCACATCTATTCTTTTACATCACATCCATTCTCGCCCTATCACAACCCATATACATCTTATCCCATCACATACACTTCTTACCTCATCCCATACACCTCTTATCACATCTTAACTCATCTTATCACATATTAACTCATCTCATATGCATCTTATCACATCTTATCACATTTCATACACCTCTTATCACATCCTATCACATCTCATACACATCTTATCGCATTCCATCACATCTCATATGCACCTCTTATCACATCTCATACACCTCTTATCACATCCTATCACTTCCTATACGCATCTTATCACATCTTATCACATCTCATACACCTCTTATAAAATCCTATCACTTCCCGTACGCATCTTTTCACATCTTATCACATCTCAATATCTAATTATAGAATACAAGAGAATTCTTATATTTGATATAAGATTTCTTTATGCATCTATTTATGCATAAATTCCATTTTTAAGAGAATAACACTTTCGAAATAAAATCAATCTTTTATGCATCTTCCTATGCATAAATTCATTTTAAATGAGAATGACACTTTTGAATCAATCTTTTATGCATCTTCCTAGCATAAATTCAATTTAGTAAGAATTACACTTTTAGAATAAAAGAATTTCTCTTATGCATCTAATATATGCATAAAATCCATTGAGGATGAAAATCACAATTTTAGTATAACAATATCTGTTATGCATACCTCTATGCATGAATTTCAAATATGATAAAAGTAACATTTTTACAATAAAATATTCATCTTTTATGCATACCTCTATGCATGAATTTCAATTATGCTAAAAGTAACACTTTTATAATAAAATAATCATCTTTTATGCATACCTCTATGCATGAAATTCAATCATGCTAAAAGTAACACTTTTACAATAAAATATTCATCTTTTATGCATACCTTTATGCATGAATTTCAATTATGCTAAAAGTAACACTTTTATAATAAAATAATCATCTTTTATGCATACCTCTATGCATGAAATTCAATTATGCTAAAAGTAATACTTTTACAATAAAATATTCATCTTTTATGCATACCTCTATGCATGAAATTCAATTATGCTAAAAGTAACACTTTTACAATAAAATATTCATCTTTTATGCACACCTCTATGCATGAATTTTAATTATGCTAAAAGTAACACTTTTATAATAAAATAATCATCTTTTATGCATACCTCTATGCATGAATTTCAATATGATAAAAGTAACACTTTTACAATAAAATATTCATCTTTTATGCATACCTCTATGCATGAATTTCAATTATGCTAAAAGTAACACTGTTATAATAAAATAATCATCTTTTATGCATACCTCTATGCATGAAATTTAATTATGCTAAAAGTAACACTTTTACAATAAAATATTCATCTTTTATGCATACCTCTATACATGAAATTCAATTATGCTACAAGTAACACTTTTACAATAAAATATTCATTATAAAAACTTGACATTAATCAATTAACCATTCACCTAGAATAGAGAATGGTTGGTTTTGTTAGAAAAGAGAGGAAAATACCTTTTCGTAATGAGGTATAACATTTTTAGAGAAGACATAAAGCATAAAAACCATTTAAAGCCATAAAAACCATAAAATAAGTGAAAAGAAGAATCACCAACTTACTAATGACTTTGAAAGCTTTCCTTTGGCTTGATGGTTTGAAGGTTCAACTCTTGTTTGAACAAGAGTGGCCAACCAATCTTTGGAAGAGGGAAATGCCAAAAACTAGTGAATTATTAACAAATTCATAGTTCTTGGCTTGGGTGAAATAGAGTAACAATGCATTAAACACTATTTTTTTTCAACAAAGGGGAGGCTTCTATTTATAGGAAAAATTGAGCTCCTAACCAAACAAACTGATTCTAGAATTTTCCAAATCAGTTTGGTCAATTTTTGACCATTTTTAGGTCAGTTAAGCTAACTTTTTGGAACTAGACTTAAATTAGGAGAGAGGAGAGATAAAATATCTCAATTTTTGAGGATTTAAAACTCAATCAAGCATGTGAATTAGGCACCTCATTGAAGGGCCACCCCTTCCTTACATATGTGTAAAAAATGGAATCATTATACCCAATTTATCTCATATTTTTAATATTGCTCATAGTTTCTTACTAATAAACCTTGTACATATTCAACTCTTCATCTTATGTGAGCATTGAAGGGACTCCCCTTCCTTACATATGTGTCAAAATGGAATCATTATACCCAAAATATCTCATATTTTTAATATTGCTCATAGTTTCTTACTAATAAACCTTGTACATAGTCAACTCTTCATCTTATGTGAGCATTTACTCATTTTTGGGTATCTTCTTTTACAAAATTGGATTTATCTCCTCCCCACACATGGATTGATCTTATTGGCCCATAAGAACCTTAATTGGATCATAATCCAAAAATTTCTGAAAATCTAGACCCTTAGGCTAAGGTCCTTCATACCCATTTCTAATTAATTCCAATTGCACATTGGAAAGTTCTTTTTTGAATTTCTATTTCACGGGAACTTATTTTAATAAGATGAGATCATTTTCTATCCAAAAATATTAAAAATCTGAATATTCTCTCTCTAAAATATTATCTCTCTCTAGGTTAAAACAGTTAGAAACAAGATCTTTTATATTTCTGAAGAGGGGATTGATTACAGGGGAAGATCCTGGATATTTTGAGAGGCTAGGGAGGAATCTTACATTCACTCCTACTTGAAAAACGCGAGATGTCATCTCGCAAACTGGGGTAATTTCGCAAGATGCACGAATATGAGACTAAGAGAAAAAATTTAATTAAGATTAACCACCAAGAAAAGTCTCAAAGAGAGCAAGACTCAAGAGACAAGAACAAAGATTTCAACTTTATTCACTCATGGAACATATACAGTAAAGATAGAAGAACTTTTTACAATTCCATAAGCCTGTCCATCATATGGTCGATCACAAAAGCAGCACTCACAAGCTACACACGTATAAGGTAACTCATCTATGGGAATAATTCGGCCGGTTATTGGAGCACCTATCTCATTGGTATGAGGTGACCTATTAAAAGGACCTCTGAGAGGCAAGCCAAAAACGGGATAAAGGCATATCTTCTGATGAGAAAGAAAACACGCTAGTAAGAAGACCCGCTCAGAAAACCCAACATGCCTTGATCTCATCATGCAATAGTATCGGGGACCCAAACCCAAAGCTTCAATAACCATAGCCAAGCGGACATTGTTACGAAAGTGCTGCTGACCCCACGGTGTTACCATAGTTATGTCTTGATAGGTCCGCCATTTGGTCTGAGCTCCAGAAGTTCCCAAGTGAGGGAAAAGTGAGCGCTCATACAGTTCTATAAAATCCTTCTTCACAGACTTGCTTGCGTCTTGAAGGTGAGAAATCATCATGGATAAAACCAATTCTTGCTGCCAAGCCATAAAGGAGATTAAGAAAGAAAGGGGATCCATGGAAGTAAGATTACTGCGAGCGACAAGTAAGAGTTACGACTTATATAAAAGAAGGAACTAGCGTAACCTAGAAGCCAACGGGGTATCTTGCCACTGAAGTTTTATCGTCTTTCCATGATTTGGGTTTGGCACATATTTCTATAGAAGGCTTTCATGAGATACATTATGAACTTTGAGATGAGGAGGTAAAAGAAGCTCATAGGCTAAGTCATCTACTTTCTTTGAAATCAGATAAGGCCCACAATATCTGGGGAATAACTTCTTATACTTTCCAAGAGATAAAGAACTTCTTTTGGGCCATACTCGAATGAAGACCATATCTGCTTCTTTGAATTCTCTGACTATCCTCTTCTTATGTGCATACTGCTTCTGTCGATCCTAGACAGCTTTTATATGTTTATGAATTGCCTGCATCTGCTACTCCATATCGTCAAGCATTTGTCTGGACATCTCGACCCTAATCAATGGGTCGGACCTAGTTAATGGAGTTAAGCAATCTTGTCCGAGACGGACCCTGATTAGATTGGTATGAATTTGGGGTTCTTGACTTCCCTGTGCCCTTGACATGGCAGGAGTCGGGTAGTCTTTTAACTGATGACCAAAACCTTGGCATCCAAAACACCGGTTCTCATCGTTCTGAATCCTTAAAACAGGTGGGGCTCCTGAGAAAGTATTCTGGGAAAAGGGTCTTCCTTTTTTAAATAGAATCTTTCTTTTATTTTAGAGAGAGAATAATTATAAGATCAGAAAGGGAGGTTCTTACTCCTGTATACCTCGAAGACTAGGGAAGGAATCTTACATTCTACCCCACTTAAAAAGTGCGAGATGTTCTCATCTCACAAAGTAGAGGACAACTCTTTTTCTTAAGATCCAATTTATTATGGGGTTCCTTATATTTTGGTCAACCCAACAGAATACGGAAAAAATATCCCTTATATAGAACTCATCATTAAATAACAATTCATTCAGATCATATCATTCATATCTTTAACACGATAATGGTCCATTAGACCGAAAAATTTCCTTCTGAACATTCCTCCACGGGAATTTCAGTTAAGCAAGTTCTCAATTTGTCATCCCTTAACTTGACCTACCGTGAAAAGTATTAACAGTAGCAATTTGACAGCACAATCCACTAATCTCATAGTGATTTGCTGAAATCATTATCATCATTTATCATCACAGGGACTCATCCCAATCATCCACATTGATTTCGCTCAGCTTATTACATTTCAACCCATTTTTAGGGATCATCATTTTTCAATCAGAATCCAAATCAACATAGTCAGAATCAAGGGACAGATTGCACTTGGATCATTGGGATCAACGCTTTTTTTCCCATCAAGAGGCACATCTGTTGATTCCTATCCATAGAACAATTAATATCTTGGATTTACTTTATCTATCGTAATAACAGAAATTGAGTCTCGATTCACGGATCCATCAGTCCACCCTAACCCCATCCAGTCCCATGGGTTAGCCAACCTCCCAACCACTGTAGTGATGGGATTCAATTAGGAATTTGGTTAGGTTTTGTCCCGGGTACCAGGGAAAAGAGTTCCCAGGTCCCCTAGCCGAAAGTTCATGCAAACATAAAACTAGTCACACCACTTACATACCCAATATGAAATTGGCTTTTTCTTAGCATCAACTAACTTTAAAACAATCCTTTAATGAAACCATTATGTCACTGATGACAATCCTCGAAATCATTGGTTGAATCCATATTACCAATCATTCATTCATCGGTATACTTATGGCATCAACTAAAATACTCACCACCTGTTCATCCACATTGATTTCGCTCAGCTTATTACATTTCAACCCATTTTCAGGGATCATCATTTTTCAATTAGAATCCAAATCAATTCATCAGTTCCCAAATAGAATTAAAAATCATATCAACCACATTCGAATTCATCAACTGGATAGCATTAATGCTTATAATTTCAAGTCTTAGATTTACTCGTATAAAGTAACTGGATAGCATTAATGCACCCTTCAATGAGGCACCTAATTCACATGCTTGATTGAGTTTTAAATCCTCAAAAATTGAGATATTTTATCTCTCCTCTCTCCTTATTTAAGTCTAGTTCCAAAAAGTTAGCTTAACTGACCTAAAAATGGACAAAAATTGACCAAATTGATTTGGAAAATTCTAGAATCAGTTTGTTTGGTTAGGAGCTCAATTTTTCCTATAAATAGAAGCCTCCCCTTTGTTGAAAAAAAATAGTGTTTAATGCATTGTTACTCTATTTCACCCAAGCCAAGAACTATGAATTTGTTAATAATTCACTAGTTTTTGACATTTCCCTCTTCCAAAGATTGGTTGGCCACTCTTGTTCAAACAAGAGTTGAACCCTCAAACCATCAAGCCAAAGGAAAGCTTTCAAAGTCATTAGTAAGTTGGTGATTCTTCTTTTCACTTATTTTATGGTTTTTATGGCTTTAAATGGTTTTTATGCTTTATGTCTTCTCTAAAAATGTTATACCTCATTACAAAAAGGTATTTTCCTCTCTTTTCTAACAAAACCAACCATTCTCTATTCTAGGTGAATGGTTAATGGATTAATGTAAAGTTTTTATAATGAATATTTTATTGTAAAAGTGTTACTTTTAGCATAATTGAATTTCATGCATAGAGGTATGCATAAAAGATGAATATTTTATTGTAAAAGTGTTACTTTTAGCATAATTGAATTTCATGCATAGAGGTATGCATAAAAGATGATTATTTTATTATAAAAGTGTTACTTCTAGAATAATTGAAATTCATGCATAGAGGTATGCATAAAAGATTAATACTTTATTGTAAAAGTGTTACTTTTATCATATTAAAATTCATGCATAGAGGTATGCATAAAAGATGATTATTTTATTATAAAAGTGTTACTTTTAGCATAATTGAAATTCATGCATAGAGGTATGCATAAAAGATGAATATTTTATTGTAAAAGTGTTACTTTTAGCATAATTGAATTTCATGCATAGAGGTATGCATAAAAGATGAATATTTTATTGTGAAAGTGTTACTTTTAGCATAATTGAAATTCATGCATAGAGGTATGCATAAAAGATGATTATTTTATTATAAAAGTGTTACTTTTATCATATTGAAATTCATGCATAGGGGTATGCATAAAAGATGATTATTTTATTATAAAAGTGTTACTTTTATCACAATTGAATTTCATGCATAGAGGTATGCATAAAAGATGATTATTTTATTGTAGAAATGTTTCTTTTATCATATTTGGAATTCATGCATAGAGGTATGCATAAAAGATATTGTTATACTAAAAGTGTGATTTTCATCCTCAATGGATTTTATGCATATATTAGATGCATAAGAGAAATTCTTTTATTCTAAAAGTGTAATTCCTACAAAATTGAATTTATGCTTAGGAAGATGCATAAAAGATTGATTCAAAAGTGTCATTCTTATTTAAAATGAATTTATGCATAGGAAGATGCATAAAAGATTGATTTTATTTCGAAAGTGTTATTCTCTTAAAAATGGAATTTATGCATAAATAGATGCATAAAGAAATCTTATATCAAATATAAGAATTCTCCTGTATTCTAGAATTAGATATTGTAAGATTCCTCCCCAAACTTCGAGGTATACTGGAATAAGAATCTTCCTTTCTGATCTTATAATTATTCCCTCTCTAAAATAAAAGAAAATTTCTGTTTAAAAAAGGAAGACCCTTTTCCTAGAATACTTCTCAGGAGTCACGCCTGTTTTAAGGATTTAGAACAATGAGTTTAGAAGTGAGAATCGGTGTTTTGGATACCAAGGTTTTGGTTTTCATTCGAGTACGGCCCAAAAGAAGTTCTTTATCTCTTGGGGAGTATAAGAAGTTATCCCCCAGATATTGTGATCCTTATATCTGAATTCAATGAAAGTAGGTGACTTAGCCTACAAGTTTCTTTTATCTCCTCATCTCAAAATTCTTAATGCCTTCTATAAAAAAATGTGTCAAACACAAATCATGGAAAGACGGTAAAACTTCAGTGGCAAGTTACCGTTGGCTTCTAGGTTACGCTAGCTCCTTCCTTTATATAAGTCGTAACTTTTACTTGTCGCTCACAGTAATCTTACTCCCATCAATCTCCTTTCTTTCTTAATCTCCTTCATGGCTTGGCAACAGGAATTAGTTTTATCCCTGATGATTTCTCACCTTCAAGACGCAAGAGAGTCTGTGAAGAAAGACTTTATAGAACAGTATGAGCGCTCACTTTTTCCTCACCTAGGAACTTCTGTAGCGCAGACCAAATGGCGGACCTATCAAAACATAACTAGGGTAACACCCTGGGGTCAGCAACACTTTCGTAACAATGTCCGCTTGGCCATGGTTATTGAAGCTTTGGGTTTGGGTCCCCGATACTACTGTGTCATGAGATCAAGGCATCCTGGGTTTTCTGAGCGGGTCTTCTTACTGGCATGTTTTCTTCCTCATGAGAAGATATGCCTTTACCCCGTTTTTGGCTTGCCTCTCAGAGGTCCTTTTGTTAGATCACCTCATACCATTGAGATAGGTGCGGCAATAACCAGCACAATCATTCCCATAGATGAGTTACCCTATACTTGTGCAGCTTGTGAAGACTGCTTTTGTGACCATATGATGGACGGGCTTATGGAAGTGTAAAGAGTTTCTCTATCTTTACTGTATAAGTTCCGAGAATGAATAAAGTTTAAATCTTGTTCTTATTTTGAATCTTGCTCTCTTTAAGACTTTTCTTGGTGGTTAATCGTGATTAAAATTTTTCTCTAAGTCTCATATTCGTGCATCTTGCGAAATTATTCCAAGTTGCGAGATGAGGACATCTCGCGTTTTTTTAAGTGGGGTAGAATGTAAGATTCCTCCTCCAACCCCTTTTTGATGTCTAGTATCTTCCCCTGTAATCAATCCCTCTTCAGAAATATAAAGGCCTTGTTCTAACTGTTTTAGCCTAGAGAGAGAAAAATATGCTAGAGAGAGAATATTCAGATTATGAATATTTTTGGATAGAAAAATAACTCATCTTATTAAAATAAGTTCCCCTGAAACAGAAATTCAAAAAGAATTTTCCAATGTGCAATTGGAATTAATTGGAAATAAGTATAAAGAACCTTAGTCTAAGGGTCTAGATTTTCAGAAATTTTTAGATTATGGTCCAATTAAGGTTCCTATGGGCCAATAACATCAATCCATGTGTAGGGAGGAGATAAATCCAATTTGTAAAAGAAGATACCCAAAAATGAGTAAATGCTCACATAAGATGAAGAGTTGAAAATGTACAAGGTTTATTAGTAAAAAACTATGAGCAATATTAAAAATATGAGATATTTTGGGTATCCAAAAATGAGTAAATGCTCACATAAGATGAAGAGTTGAAAATGTACAAGGTTTATTAGTAAATAAACACATATGTAAGGAAGGGGAGTTCTTTAAAGGAGGTGCATATTTCACATAAGATGAAGAGTTGAAAATGTACAAGGTTTATTAGTAAATAAACACATATGTAAGGAAGGGGAGTTCTTTAAAGGAGGTGCATATTTCACATAAGATGAAGAGTTGAAAATGTACAAGGTTTATTAGTAAAAAAAACTATGACACATATGTAAGGAAGAGGAGTTCTTTAAAGGAGGTGCATATTTCACATAAGATGAAGAGTTGAAAATGTACAAGGTTTATTAGTAAAAAACTATGAGCAATAAAATTTTGACACATATGTAAGGAAGGGGAATTCTTTAAAGGAGGTGCATATTTCACATGCTTGAATGAGTTTTAAACTCAAAAATAATGTGATATTTTTATCTCTCATCTCTCTTGAACCAAACCAAATCAAAATGGAACCAAACCGAATTAAAAAGTAACCAAACTAGGTCCAAATCTAGTCCAAATTCAACCAAACTGACTTGGAAAATTCTAGAATCGGTTTGTTTGGTTAGGAGCTCAATTTTTCCTATAAATAGAAGCCTCCCCTTGTTGAAAAAAATATAGAGTCTTATGCCTTGTTACTCTACTCCACCTAAGCTAAAATATATAGTGTCTTATGCTTTGTTACTCTACTCCATCTAAGCCAAAATATATAGTGTCTTATGCCTTGTTACTCCACCTAAGCCAAGAACTGTGAATTCTTTAATAATTCACTAGTTTTTGACACTTCTCTCCTTCTTCAATCCCCATTGGTGGCTCCATCAACATACTAAACCAATTGATTGGTTGGGGGCCTCTACCGTGAATAAAGAATCAAGCAAATTATAAGGTAAGTATATTGAATTTTGATCTTTCTATAATTTCTCAATGATTCTCTCTTCTCAACCCCTCTCAAGCTTGAGAAGTTTAATTGGTATGGATTCTTAAATGCTATTGAAGTTAATTGGTGAATAGTAGTGAAGAGTTACATAATTTAATAAATGCTATAGAAGTTAATTTCCATTTATGTTTAAATTCTAATAGTTTTTATGTAATTTCTCTCTCTCACTCAAGAAATGGTCATACTCATGAACCATTCTCAATCCAAATGAAGCTTTTCATAAAGCCTTTCCTTAATCCAAGATTAAGCTATGCTTGAGGCCAAATTAATGGCTTTTTGCTATGCTTTTAGTTTATGCACATTGATGATTCAATCCATTATGGATTGATGACCCAATTAGAGACCATTCTAATTGTTTTTTTGATGATCCAATTAGAGACCATTATGGATTGATGATCCAATTAGAGACCATTCTAATTATTTCTTTAATAATGAGCTTTAACCCTTAGAAAAAAATTGAGATTTATCAGTCATAGTAGCGGAGCTATGGCAAAATTTTTATAGAAATTACGCATAAAATAAATTCATTCAAAGTATAAAAAGAGGAATTCCTACCATATTCTAGGAACTATCATCCTAGATTAATTAAAAGAATTTTATTATGCATGGAGATGTGGGTGTTGCATGTAGATGTAGATGTATGGATGTGAGTGTGAATGTGGAGGTGGATGTATGCATGGAACGTGGATGTATGCATGTAGAAATAGATGTGTAGATGAGGATGTAAATGGAGATGTGGATGGATGCATGTAGATGTAGAGGTATAGATGTAGATGTGAATGGAGATGTGGATGTATACATGTAGATGTAGATGTATAGATGTAGATGTGGATGTGGAGGTGGATGGATGCATGTAGATGTAGATGTATAGATGTAGATGGGAATGGAGATATGGATGTATGCATGTAGATGTAGTTGTGAATGGAGATGTATATGTATACATGTAGATGTAGATGTATAGATGTAGATGTGGATGTGGATGGGGATGTATGCATGTAGATGTAGGTGTATAGACGTAGATGTGGATGTAGAGGTGGATGTATGCATGTAGATGTAGATGTATAGATGTGGATGTGAATGTGGAGTGGATGTATGCATGTAGATGTAGATGTATGGAGGTGAATGTGAATGTGGATGTGGATGTATGCATAGGGATGTAGATGTATGCATGTAGATGTGAATGTACGCATATAGTTGTGGATGTATGGATGTGAATATACGATTGTGATGTGAGGGAAGCTGAAGTGATGAGATGGAAATGATGTGATGGGATGAGTATACATATAAATGGAATATGGAATAAGTAATGTAGATTAAGGAGGGATAATGTGGAAAAATGAAAGTTAAAATAGAAATTGTATTGTAAACTGTTTGTAAATGCTGTTTATAAATGCTGTCTGTAAATGATTATTTTATGTCAAGAATGCTGGGGGGAGCATTTTGACCGTCTTGTGATTAAGGTCGTGATGAGAAAGTTGCAACTGCTGACGGGGAGTCAATGAAGGACGTCTCGCGTAGCAAGGTCGGCCGAGGTCTTGACCAGCCTCGGTGCGATTAAAATGGTGAGCTTCCGGTACGGTGGATGAGGGGCCAAGGAAGCGGCCTATGCGTGAAGCGCTAGGTTACCTGCGAAGGATCCTAGAGGGTGCTGACCATACGGTGCTCGGGCTCTGGGTCGCCTAGGATACCCACGCGTGCGTCGAGGAAGATATTGGAACAGAGTTGGAGTTGTTTTCTGAAATCGAGCATGGATCTGGTTGATTGACCTTGCTGGTCTTCAATGGATGAGTCCATGGCTCCTTATATGGATCTGTTGGTTGATCTTGCTGATCTTCAACGAGAGTCCATCTTGTTAAGTGATTATATTGCCAAGTATTATGGGCTAGGAACTATCGAAACGGCTCCTGAGCGTTCTAGTTGCCAATGATGCCATAGATACTCTGATGAAGGAATGATGGGAAATTAAGAATCAATTGGATAAATTGGAAGATGGTGATCAATGATACTATGGTTTTATTAAAGGATTGTTTTAAACTGGTTGAATCTGGTTGAAAAAGGCAATTTCATATTGGGTGTGTGAGTGGTGTGACTAGTTTTATTTTGCATGAACATCCGGCTAGGGGGCCTTGGAACTCTTTTCCTTGGTACCCGGGACAAAACCTAACCAAATTTTTAATTGGATCCCATCACTACAGTGGTTGGGCGGTTGGCTAACCCATGGGACTGGATGGGGTTAGGCTGGACTGATGGATCCGTAAATCGAGACTCAAACTTTTGTTTTTACGATAGAAAAAAATAAATAAATCCCGGACAGAAACTGTTCTATGGATAGGAATCAACGGCTGTGCCTCTTGAATGGGGAAAAAAGCGTTGATCCCAATGATCCAAGTGCAAGTTTCTTCCTTGAACTGACTAAGTATCTTATAGATGTAATCGGATCATCTCGATCAGAAATGATCTTGACTACGTTAGAGTAAAAAGTTATCCTGGTGGAATCGCCCATGCTTTTCGGTAGAGGAAGTTTTTCCGGGTTCGGTTTTGGAACAACCGACGGATTAGTCTCTTATCCGGATATCCGTGGGCGAGGCCCCGAGTGTGGGACCCCTGTCCCGCGCGAGAAGCGCTACTTCCGCTGCCAGTACCCCGAATCCGTTGCTCGGTGGGAACAGGGATCTTACAGATATTGAGATGTGATAAGATGCGTACAGGAAGTGATAGAATTTTATAAGAGGTGTATGAGATGTGAGATAAGATGTGATAAGATGCGTATGGGAAGTGATAGGATGTGATAAGAGGTGTATGAGATGTGATAAGATGCATATGAGATGTGATGGGATGCGATAAGATGTGTATGAGATGTGATAGGATGTGATAAGAGGTATATGAGATGTGATAAGATGCATATGAGATGAGTTAAGATGTGATAAGATAAGTTAAGATGTGATAAGAGGTGTATGGGATGAGGTAAGAAGTGTATGTGATGGGATAAGATGTATATGGGTTGTGATACGGCGAGAATGGATGTGATGTAAAAGAATAGATGTGAAGGCATATGTGGTTATATGAATGTAAATGTGGAAATGGATGTATGTATGTGGATGTGTGGATGTGGAGATGGAAGTGTGGATGTATGGATGTGAAAATGGATGTATGCATGTAGATGTATATGCATAGATGTGAATGCGGATGTAGATGTGGATGTATAGATGTGAATGGGAATGTGGATGTGGATGTATGTATATGTGGATGTATGAATGAGGACGTGATAATGGATGTATGCATGTAGATGTGGATATATGTATGTGAATGTGAATGTGGATGTGGATGTGGATGTATGTATGTGAATGTTGATGACTCATCATTAAATAACAATTCATTCAGATCATATCATTCATATCTTTAACACGATAATGGTCCATTAGACCGAAAAATTTCTTTCTAAACATTCCTCCACGAGAATTTCAGTCAAGCAAGTTCTCAATTTGTCATCCCTTAACTTGATCTACCGTGTCAAGTGTTAACAGTAGCAATTTGACAGTACAATCCACTAATCTCATAGTGATTTGCTGAAATCATTATCATCATTCTAGTTATGAATATCATCACAGGGACTCGTCCCCATTCATCCTCATTGTGGTTTCGCTCAGCTTATTACATTTCAACCAATTTTCAGGAATCATCATTTTTTCAATCAGAATCCAATTCAACTCATTAGTTCTCAATCACAATTTGAAAACCATATCAACCACATTCGAATTCATCAACTGGATAGCATTAATGCTTATAATTTCAAGTCTTAGATTTACTCGTATATACTGCCAGTAAAGAGCTGCAGTTATACCCTTAGTATATACGCGTAGTCATGATACTTGGAACTCGTATATATTGCCGGTAAAGAGCTGTTGTTATACCCTCAGTATATACGGTAGTCATGATACTTGGAACTATAAGGTAAATACCATTATGTCTAGGCCTCAAGCAAATCAGGGTTCCATACAATTGCAGTACTTTCATTTGAAGACTCAATTACTAATTTACGAATTTTCAGTTTGAATATCAAATTGTATGAATTATATCACACAATTACAACCTTTTTGTGCTTCTAGAGAAATTCTTGACATATTTGGCTTCTCAGTTGATCATTATTAGCCAATTCGCTCTGATACCAACTATGAGATCCCTGTCCCCATCGCGCAACGGATTCAGTACTAGCAGCGGAAGTAGCACTTCTTGCACGGGGCAGGGTATGCATAGAGGTATGCATAAAATATATTGTTATACTTAAAGTGTGATTTTCATCCTCAATGGATTTTACGCATATATTAGATGCATAAGAGAAATTCTTTTATTCTAAAAGTGTAATTTCTACTAAATTGAATTTATGCTTAGGACGATGCATAAAAGATTGATTCAAAAGTGTCATTCTCATTTAAAATGAAATTATGCATAGGAAGATGCATAAAAGATTGATTTTATTTCGAAAGTGTTATTCTCTTAAAAATGGAATTTATGCATAAATAGATGCGTCAAGAAATCTTATATCAAATATAAGAATTCTCTTGTATTCTATAATTAGATATTGAGATGTGATAAGATGCAGACGGGAAGTGATGGGATTTGTTAAGAGGTGTATGAGATGTGATAAGATGCGTATGGAAAGTGATAGGATGTGATAAGAGGTGTATGAGATGTGATAAGATGTGATAAGATGCATATGAGATGTGATGGGATGCGATAAGATGTGTATGAGATGTGATAGGATGTGATAAGAGGTGTATAAGATATGATAAGGTGCATATGAGATGAGTTAAGATGTGATAAGATGAGTTAAGATGTGATAAGAGGTGTATGGGATGAGGTAAGAAGTGTATGTGATAGGATAAGATGTATATGGGTTGTGATAGGGCGAGAATGGATGTGATGTAAAAGAATAGATGTGAAGGCATATGGGGTTATATGAATGGGAATGTGGCAATGGATGTATGTATGTGGATGTGTGGATGTGGAGATGGGAGTGTGGATGTATGAATGTGAAAATGGATGTATGCATGTAGATGTATATGCATAGATGTGAATGTGGATGTAGATGTGGATGTATAGATGTGAATGGGAATGTGGATGTGGATGTATGTATATGTGGATGTATGAATGAGGACGTGATAATGGATGTATGCATGTAGATGTGGATATATGGATGTGAATGTGAATGTGGATGTATGTATGTAGATACGGATGTGGATGTATGTATGTGAATGTGGATGACTCATCATTAAATAACAATTCATTCACATCATATCATTCTATTTTTAACACGATAATGGTCCATTAGACCGAAAAAGTTCTTTCTGAACATTCCTCCACGGGAATTTCAGTCAAGCAAGTTCTCAATTTGTCATCCCTTAACTTGATCTACCGTGTCAATTGTTAACAGTAGCAATTTGACAGTACAATCCACTAATCTCATAGTGATTCGCTAAAATCATTATCATCATTCTAGTTATGAATATCATCACAGGGACTCGTCCCCATTCATCCTCATTGTGGTTTCGCTCAGCTTATTACATTTCAACCAATTTTCAGGGATCATCATTTTTTCAATCAGAATCCAATTCAACTCATCAGTTCTCAATCAGAATTTAAAAATCATATCAACCACATTCGAATTCATCAACTGGATAGCATTAATGCTTATAATTTCAAGTCTTAGATTTACTTGTATATACTGCCGGTAAAGAGCTGCAGTTATACCCTTAGTATATACGGGTAGTCATGATACTTGGAACTCATATATACTGCCGGTAAAGAGCTGCAGTTATACCCTCAGTATATACGGGTAGTCATGATACTTGGAACTATAAGGTAAATACCATCATGTCTAGGCCTCAAGCAAGTCAGGGTTCCATACAATTGCGGTACTTCCATTTGAAGAGCCAATTACTAATTTACGAATTTTCAGTTTGAATATCAAATTGTATGAATTGTATCACACAATTACAACCTTTTTGTGCTTCTAGATAAATTTTTGACATATTTGGCTTCTCAGTTGATCATTATTAGCCAATTCGCTCTGATACCAACTATGAGATCCCTGTCCCCACCGCGCAACGGATTTGGTACTAGCAACGGAAGTAGCACTTCTTGCACGGGGCAAGGTATGCATAGAGGTGTGCATAAAAGATATTGTTATACTAAAAGTGTGATTTTCATCCTCAATGGATTTTATGCATATATTAGATGCATAGGAGAAACTCTTTTATTCTAAAAGTGTAATTCCTACTAAATTGAATTTATGCTTAAGAAGATGCATAAAAGATTGATTCAAAAGTGTCATTCTCATTTAAAATGAATTTATGCATAGGAAGATGCATAAAAGCTTGATTTTATTTCGAAAGTGTTATTCTCTTAAAAATGGAATTTATGCATAAAAAGATGCGTAAAGAAATCTTATATCAAATATAAGAATTCTCTTGTATTCTATAATTAGATATTGAGATGTGATAAGATGTGTACGGGAAGTGATAAGATTTGATAAGAGGTGTATGAGATGTGATAAGATGCGTATGGGAAGTGATAGGATGTGATAAGAGGTGTATGAGATGTGATAAGAGGTGCATATGAGATGTGATGGAATGCGATAAGATGTGTATGAGATGTGATAGGATGTGATAAGACGTGTATGAGATGTGATAAGATGTGATAAGATGCATATGAGATGAGTTAAGATGTGATAAGAGGTGTATGGGATGAGGTAAGAAGTGTATGTGATGGGATAAGATGTATATGGGTTGTGATAGGGCGAGAATGGATGTGATGTAAAAGAATAGATGTGAAGGCATATGGGGTTATATGAATGGGAATGTGGAAATAGATGTATGTATGTGGATGTGTGGATGTGGAGATGGGAGTGTGGATGTATGAATGTGAAAATGGATGTATGCATGTAGATGTATATGCATAGATGTGAATGTGGATGTAGATGTGG
Organism: Cibotium barometz; assembly: GCF_041138505.1. Lineage (NCBI taxonomy): Eukaryota > Viridiplantae > Streptophyta > Polypodiopsida > Cyatheales > Cibotiaceae > Cibotium > Cibotium barometz. The sequence continues at coordinate 24,514,766 of NC_141110.1, forward strand.
ATGTATAGATGTGAATGGGAATGTGGATGTGGATGTATGTATATGTGGATGTATGAATGAGGATATGGTAATGGATGTATGCATGTAGATGTGGATATATGGATATGAATGTGAATGTAGATGTGGATGTATGGATGTAGATACGGATGTGGATGTATGTATGTGAATGTGGATGACTCATCATTAAATAACAATTCATTCACATCATATCATTCATATCTTTAACACGATAATGGTCCATTAGACCGAAAAATTTCTTTCTGAACATTCCTCCACGGGAATTTCAGTCAAGCAAGTTCTCAATTTGTCATCCCTTAACTTGATCTACCGTGTCAAGTGTTAACAGTAGCAATTTGACAGTACAATCCACTAATCTCATAGTGATTTGCTAAAATCATTATCATCATTCTAGTTATGAATATCATCACAGGGACTCGTCCCCATTCATCCTCATTGTGGTTTCGCTCAGCTTATTACATTTCAACCAATTTTCAGGGATCATCATTTTTTCAATCAGAATCCAATTCAACTCATTAGTTCTCAATCACAATTTAAAAATCATATCAACCACATTCGAATTCATCAACTGGATAGCATTAATGCTTATAATTTCAAGTCTTAGATTTACTTGTATATACTGCCGGTAAAGAGCTGCAGTTATACCCTCAGTATATATGGGTAGTCATGATACTTGGAACTCATATATACTGCCGGTAAAGAGCTACAATTTTACCCTCAGTATATACGGGTAGTCATGATACTTGGAACTATAAGGTAAATACCATCATGTCTAGGCCTCAAGCAAGTCAGGGTTCCATACAATTGCGGTACTTACTAATTTATGAATTTTCAGTTTGAATATCAAATTGTATGAATTATATCACACAATTACAACCTTTTTGTGCTTCTAGATAAATTTTTGACATATTTGGCTTCTCAGTTGATCATTATTAGCCAATTCGCTCTGATACGAACTATGAGATCCCTGTCCCCACCGCGCAACGGATTCGGTACTAGCAGTGGAAGTAGCACTTCTTGCATGGGGCAGGGTATGCATAAAAGATATTGTTATACTAAAAGTGTGATTTTCATCCTCAATGGATTTTATGCATATATTAGATGCATAAGACAAATTCTTTTATTCTAAAAGTGTAATTCCTACTAAATTTATGCTTAGGAAGATGCATAAAAGATTGATTAGAAAGTGTCATTCTCATTTAAAATGAATTTATGCATAGGAAGATGCATAAAAGATTGATTTTATTTCGAAAGTGTTATTCTCTTAAAAATGGAAGTTATGCATAAGTAGATGCGTAAAGAAATCTTATATTAAATATAAGAATTCTCTTGTATTCTATAATTAGATATTGAGATGTGATAAGATGCGTACGGGAAGTGATAGGATTTGAAAAGAGGTGTATGAGATGTGATAAGATGTGATAAGATGCGTATGGGAAGTGATAGGATGTGATAAGAGGTGTATGAGATGTGAGAAGATGTGATAAGATGCATATGAGATGTGATGGGATGCAATAAGATGTGTATGAGATGTGATAGGATGTGATAAGAGGTGTATGAGATGTGATAAGATGCATATGAGATGAGTTAAGATGTGATAAGATGAGTTTAGATGTGATAAGAGGTGTATGGGATGAGGTAAGAAGTGTATGTGATGGGATAAGATGTATATGGGTTGTGATAGGGCGAGAATGGATGTGATATAAAAGAATAGATGTGAAGGCATATGGGGTTATATGAATGGGAATGTGGAAATGGATGTATCTATGTGGATGTGTGGATGTGGAGATGGGAGTGTGGATGTATGAATGTGAAAATGGATGTATGCATGTAGATGTATATGCATAGATGTGAATGTGGATGTAGATGTGGATGTATAGATGTGAATGGGAATGTGGATGTGGATGTATGTATATGTGGATGTATGAATGAGGACGTGATAATCGATGTATGCATGTAGATGTGGATATATGGATGTGAATGTGAATGTGGATGTGGATGTATGGATGTAGATACGGATGTGGATGTATGGATGTGAATGTGGATGACTCATCATTAAATAACAATTCATTCAGATCATATCATTCATATCTTTAACACGATAATGGTCCATTAGACCGAAAAAGTTCTTTCTGAACATTCCTCCACGGGAATTTCAGTCAAGCAAGTTCTCAATTTGTCATCCCTTAACTTGATCTACCGTGTCAATTGTTAACAGTAGCAATTTGACAGTACAATCCACTAATCTCATAGTGATTCGCTAAAATCATTATCATCATTCTAGTTATGAATATCATCACAGGGACTCGTCCCCATTCATCCTCATTGTGGTTTCGCTCAGCTTATTACATTTCAACCAATTTTCAGGGATCATCATTTTTTCAATCAGAATCCAATTCAACTCATCAGTTCTCAATCACAATTTAAAAATCATATCAACCACATTCGAATTCATCAACTGGATAGCATTAATGCTTATAATTTCAAGTCTTAGATTTACTTGTATATACTGCCGGTAAAGAGCTGCAGTTATACCCTTAGTATATACGGGTAGTCATGATACTTGGAACTCGTATATACTGCCGGTAAAGAGCTGCAGTTATACCCTCACTATATACGGGTAGTCATGATACTTGGAACTATAAGGTAAATGCCATCATGTCTAGGCCTCAAGCAAGTTAGGGTTCCATACAATTGCGGTACTTCCATTTGAAGACCCAATTACTAATTTACGAATTTTCAGTTTGAATATCAAATTGTATGAATTATATCACACAATTACAACCTTTTTGTGCTTCTAGATAAATTTTTGACATATTTGGCTTCTCAGTTGTTGATCATTATTAGCCAATTTGCTCTGATACCAACTATGAGATCCCTGTCCCCACCGCGCAACGGATTCGGTACTAGCAGCGGAAGTAGCACTTCTTGCACGGGGCAGGGTATGCATAAAAGATATTGTTATACTAAAAGTGTGATTTTCATCCTCAATGGATTTTATACATTATATATTAGATGCATAAGAGAAATTCTTTTATTCTAAAAGTGTAATTCCTACTAAATTGAATTTATGCTTAGGAAGATGCATAAAAGATTGATTCAAAAGTGTCATTCTCATTTAAAATGAATTTACGCATAGGAAGATGCATAAAAGATTGATTTTATTTCGAAAGTGTTATTCTCTTAAAAATGGAATTTATGCATAAATAGATGCGTAAAGAAATCTTACATCAAATATAAGAATTCTCTTGTATTCTATAATTAGATATTGAGATGTGATAAGATGTGATAAGATGCATACGAGAAGTGATAAGATTTGATAAGAGGTGTGTGAGATGTGATAAGATGTGATAAGATGCGTATGGGAAGTGATAGGATGTGATAAGAGGTGTATGAGATGTGATAAGATGTGATAAGATGCATATGAGATGTGATGGGATGCGATAAGATGTGTATGAGATGTGATAGGATGTGATAAGAGGTGTATGAGATGTGACAAGATGTGATAAGATGCATATGAGATGAGTTAAGATGTGATAAGATGAGTTAAGATGTGATAAGAGGTGTATGGGATGAGGTAAGAAGTGTATGTGATGGGATAAGATGTATATGGGTTGTGATAGGGCGAGAATGGATATGATGTAAAAGAATAGATGTGAAGGCATATGGGGTTACATGAATGGGAATGTGAAAATGGATGTATGTATGTGGATGTGTGGATGTGGAGATGGGAGTGTGGATGTATGAATGTGAAAATGGATGTATGCATAGATGTGAACGTGGATGTAGATGTGGTTTTATAGATGTGAATGGGAATGTGGATGTGGATGTATGTATATGTGGATGTATGAATGAGGACGTGATAATGGATGTATGCATGTAGATGTGGATATATGGATGTGAATGTGAATGTGGATGTGGATGTGGATGTATGGATGTAGATACAGATGTGGATGTATGGATGTAGATACAGATGTGGATGTATGTATGTGAATGTGGATGTATGAACAAGGATGTGAAAATGGATATATGCATGTGGATGTGGATGTATGGATGTAGATACGAATGTGGATGTATGGATGTAGATACGGATGTGGATGTATGAATGTGGATATGGATGTGTATGTATGAATGCGGATATGGGATTGGATGGATGATGTGGATGTACGAACATGGATATATATGTAGAATAATGAATGTGAATGTGTATGTGAAATAATGTGTCGTCGCGATATGAGTGAATGGATGAGAATGAGTACACATATGAATGGAATGTGGAATAAGTAATGTGGACTGAGGAGTGTGGGACTGAGGAGGGATAATGTGGAAAGACGAGAGTTCGATATAGAAACTGTATTTTGTGACTGTTTGTAAATGACTGTTTTATGTCAAGAATGCTGGGGAAGCATTTTGACCGTCTTGTGGTTTAAGGTCATGAAGACCTAACTGATAAAGTTGCAACTGGTGACGGAGAGTCAATGGAGGACGTCTCGCGTAGCAAGGTCGACCGAGGTCTTGACCAGCCTCGGTTCGATTTAAATGGTGAGCTTCCGGTACGGTTGATGAGGGATCAAGGAAGCGGCCTATGAGTGAAGCGCTAGGTCACCTGCGAAGGATCCTAGAGGGTGCTGACCATACGGTGCTCGGGCTCTGGGTCGCCGAAAATACCCACACGTGCATCGTGGAAGATATTGGAACAAGGAGTAAGAGTTGTTTTCTGAAACCGGGCATGGATCTGGTTGATTGACCTTGCTGGTCCTCAACGGATGAGTCCATGGCTCTCTTATATGGATCTGTTGATTGATCTTGCTGATCTTCAACGAGGATTCCATCTTGATTTGTCGGGTACTGTGAGCTAGAAACTATTGAAAAGGCCCCTGAGTGAACAGGTGGTGAGCGTTCTGGTTGCCAATGATGCCATAAGTATACCGATGAATGAATGATTGGTAATATGGATTCAACCAATGATTTCGAGGATTGTCATCAGTGACAATGGTTTCATTAAAGGATTTTTTTAAAGTTAGTTGATGCTGAGAAAAAGGCAATTTCATATTGGATGTGTAAGTGGTGTGACTAGTTTTATGTTTGCATGAACTTCCGGCTAGGGGGCCTGGGAACTCTTTTCCCTGGTACCCGGGACAAAACCTAACCAAATTCCTAATTGGATCCCATCACTATAGTGGTTGGGAGGTTGGCTAACCCATGGGACTGGATGGAGTTAGGCTGGATTGATGGATTCGTAAATCGAGACTCAATTTTTGTTATTACGATAGATAAAGTAAATCCCGGATATTAATTGTTCTATGGATAGGAATCAACGGCTGTGCCTCTTGATGGGAAAAAAAGCGTTGATCCCAATGATCCAAGTTCAATCTGTCCCTTGATTCTGACTATGGAACTTACGAGTTCGGTCAGATTAGTTCAATTAAGTAAGACTTTTGACTACGTTAGGAAAGAGTTAATCTTGGTGGAAAAAGTGATGTATAGTACATTTACGAATATGGAGCGTATGGAGGATGATCATGGCCATGGAGGTGATGATGACCGTGATACGAGAGAGGAGGATGATCATGAGATAGGAGATACAAATATTGAGGCCATTACCCGCCGTGAGGACGAGCCTACCATTGGTGATGCTGATTTCGATGAGCACATGAGCAGCACAAGTAGTAGTGGGTTGAATGTATTTGTAGATCTAAACACTTGTTTGGATTTTGAAGTAGATATTTGATCTCATTGAGGATGAGATTGAACTGTAGCCCATCATTGATATTGGCTAAACTATTTTACATATTGTCTCATTCTCCTCACCTCACTTATTTTTTGTATATGTGGGTTTGCAAAAAAGCATTGATGTTTTTGTTAAAATTATGTGCTTTGGTAATCATGGGTAATTTTTGGAAAGAAGTGATGTACATTTACCAGCCTACACCAAAATCTCACTTTTTGTACTCTCTGTTTTGTGTCTAAATACGCGTCTAATTCTCAGTGTAGATGCACTAATAGACGCGCTAATACACGCGTAAATAGACGCGCTGTTAGACGTAGTGTTAGATTCTCAGTGTAGACGCCCTAATAGACGTGTCCATACACACGCAAATACACGAGCTATTAGACGCACCCGTAATTTCTCTATTCAAGCAACGCCTATAGACACGCCCGCTATTTTGCGCGTCTATCAAGCGCGCCTATAGTTGCTTTGTGTTGTTGTGGGTTACACACCTTCTTGATACGGTGAAGGATCCTTTGTATGATAATATTGTCACTATATTGTCTAACAAGGATGGAATTGACTTTGAGCATACATGTATTTCTTTGATTGAATATTCTCAACGTCATGATCGTCAGACGTCGGTAACTCATGAAACGGTCATGATTGCCCAAGAGTACACAGAATCAGAGATAGCCTTTGCTGTCCGGAGACGTCCATTTTAGCAACGCCCTTCTTTCTCCTCCCAATTTACATCTCGTGGCTTCCAAAGAGGAGGTAATTCTTCTCGTTTGAGATTTCCTCAAAAGCATTGTTCTTATTGACAAAAGTGGTCACTTGGTATATGAATGTTAGGCACGAGAGTACGATGAAGAACACGGTATTACAAATAAGCAACCTCGTTTATCAAGGGGTTCTTCCTCTTCTGCAACCTGTGAATATTGTGGGAGCATAAGGCATTCATCGAGTTGATGCTTCAAGAGGCATTATGATGAAGCTCGAAATCAAGCTTATGCTACTCAACAAAATCCTCATGATGAGACAATGTTCATCAAGAGGCTAATTTGGTGCATTATAATGTCTCTCCTAGAAAAGGTACTACATGTTTCGTGATGGTTCTCTCTTTATTGTTGATTCTGGTGCTACTGGGGGCAACATGACATATCAATTGCAATGGTTACACAATTATCATCCAATTCCTATCAAGAAAGTGGTTTATCTTGCTGATAATACAACTTGCCAAGTAATGGGTATGGCAACTTGTATTTGGGAACTTCTTCCTCAACCAAAATACTGCGAGGAGTTTTTATGTTCTTGATTTACAAAGAAACTTACTTTTTGTTGCACGGCTTGTGGATCTTGGTCTATTTGTTGAATTTGATAATACAAAGTGTCGCATCAAAAAGGATGGCACCACTATTGCGGTTGCTCCTCGACATGGTAATCTCTTTGAACTTTCATTGAATGAGGATGTTACAATGTTGTTACAGCTCTAGGAGATCTGGATTGTAAGCTGTGGCATCATCGGTTTGCTCACTCAAATTTCTCAAAGCTTCTTGATATTCATCGTCATGATCTTGTGAGAGGTATGGACCTCGAATCTCACCCGCATATGGGGATATGTGAATATTGTGCTCTAGGCAAACATCATCGTAAGCCATTTCCAATGTCTACAAATATTCATTCAAATAATCTTTTGGATCTCATTCATACTGATATTTGTGGACCCTTTCCTCCATCCAAGTCTTACTACCGTTACTTCATTACTTTTATTGATAACTATTCACTGTATACAAAAAAGTCAAAACTCTTCGAAGTGATAATGGTGGTGAATATATTTCCAACTTATTTCATGATCATTGCATCAACCATGGCATCCACCATGAGTATACCATTCCATATTCTCCCCAACAGAATGGAGTTGCAGAGTGAAAGAATCGTACAATTTTGAATGCAATCAGATGTATGCTTATTCATTCTGGATTATCTCGCTCTTTTTGGGCAGAAGCAGTATTGAGAGCCGTTTTTGTTCAAAATCATCTTCTAACTACTGCTCCTTCTGGTAAGATTCCAATCACATCTTTGACATGCCATAGTCCTTTTGTTGTACATTTCAAAGTCTTTGGGTGTATTGCTTATATTCATGTCCCAAATGAGACATGACACAAGCGAGAACCTTCAGGTTTGAAGGTTATTTTTATTGGTTATTTTGACAACTCAAAGGGTTACAAGTTTTAGGATCCAAGTTCTCAAAAGGCAATTGTTAGTCGAGATGCTATAGTCAATGAGTAATTGATGGGAGGTTCGTGGTCCACAGATGATGCTGATGATACAAAAACATTATTCACTGCTTTTCCTTTTCTACTTTTGGACAATGATTTGCATGATGACAACACTCTTTTGATGGATATTGGAGACAAGTCTTTTGATGTTCATCCTATGGTTTCAAAGCAGACTGCTACAGATCTTGATATCTATGTTGATCTTCCTATTGAACTTGAGCACGGTGCAAATAATGTATATGATGATGATCTTGAAATCTTTAATCACGTATTGGCTGTTTGTGAAGATCCTTTAACTTATGCAGAAGCTATGTCTTCTCCACAAAAGGAACAATGGAAGGAAGCCATGGAAGCTGAATATGAGTCTTTGATCTCAAAAGGTACATGGGTTCTTACCAATCTACCTTCTGATCGCACTCCTATCAAATGTAAGTGGGTTTACAAGACTAAAACAAAGGAAGATGGATCCTTTGATAAATTCAAAGCTCGTTTAGTTGCAAAGGGATACTCACAAATTGCAGGGATTGACTATCATGACACTTTTTCACTCGTAGTTCGTAGTACAAACATTCGAGTACTACTAGCTTTTGCAACTTAATTTTATTCTGAAAATACATCAAATGGATGTTAAAACGGCTTTTCTTAATGGAGACTTAAAGGAGGAAATATATATGGAGCAACCTGAAGGATTTACAATTCCCAGAAAGGAACATCTTGTATGCCAAGTCCACCATGCTTTGTATGGAATAAAACAAGCTTCACGATCATAATACATCAAGAATGATCAATTCCCAGAAAGGAACATCTTGTATGCTAACTCCACCGTGCTTTGTATGGAATAAAACAAGCTTCACGATCATGGTACATCAAGAATGATCAATTTCTCACATCTTAGGGGTTTGTTTCTTGCTTCTCTGATCCAAATCTTTATATCAAGCGCAATGTGGATAACCATTTTGTGATATTGGCCCTTTATGTTGATGACACTATACTTGTGTCTAATAATCTATCTTTCATGCAACAAGTAAAAAAGGTCTTATCCTCAGCCTTTGATATGGTGGATCTTGGCGACATCCATTCATGCCTTGGTATTCAAGTTCAAAGGTATTGTAACAATGGTATTTTGCTTCTTCGTCAAACAAAGTTTATCCAAGATATTGTTCAAAAGTTTGGATTGGCTACTGCACATTCGGCAAACACTCCTTGTCTTGCAAGCTCTACTAGGAGTACTTCTGCAAATATTGAGGCTGAATATATCGCCGTGAAGAAGACATATCTTCATCAACTTCTCTTAATCTTTTGGGTTATTCAGATGCTGATTGGGCAAGCTCTAACTTGTCCATGCGATCCACCAGTGGTAATTGCTTCTTTATCAATTGATGTTTGGTATCTTGGGCTACCAAGAAACAACACTATATTGTAGTTTCTACTACTACAGAGTCTGAATATGGAGCTGCATCTTTAGCAGCTCGTGAATTGGTTTGGCTTCGACAATTGCTTTTGCTGATACTGGTCATTCTCCTTCCTCAAGCACTCCTCTTAGATGTGACAACCAAAGTGCTATTAGTCTAGCCAAGGACTACGTGCAACATAGTAAGTCCAAGCATATTGCAGTTCATTATCACTATGTTCAACATGAAGTAAGGAAAGGAGCAATAATGGTAGAACATTATCCAACTCATCAAATGATTGCAGACATTCTCACCAAAGGACTCCATGAAGCTCGGTTTACACTTTTGCGATCAGAACTTGGAGTTACTGCGGCCTCTCTTTTTCGAGATTAGCACATCTCACGTCATGTCAATTTTGTCTAGACTTGTACATAGCCTATAGACTTTAGGACACTTCACACTATACTTCACATCATGCACATTTATTCTTTGTACTTTGTATATAGAAGCACATTGCACATAGACTTTAAGGTGGCATTGTACATTTATATGTAGGAGCTCGAGTTTTTCCCTTGTGCTCCCAAGGGTTTTTTTACTCGCAATTGGTGGAGACCTTTATTTGAGTGGGGGTGTTGAAGCTATATATAGCTAGCCCTAACTCACTCTAGGTCTTGCCTATGCCTATATATATGTGACTTGTGACTAATATGATTTATTCTTGTGGAGCGTATGTGGTGTCTCTTGTCTCGTCTCTCTCCCTCTCTCAACACCCACAACACTAGTTGGCAGCAATTCCCAGCTAGGAGGGGGTAAATTATCAATTCATTTTCCCATCATACTCTCAAGAAAATGGTTCATGGGCTCAATGCATATATTGTAGTTGATGTGTACATTAATTAGTTGAGCATAAACAACAAACATTAAAGCTTTATTTGACAAACCATTCGCTACTCTATAAATTATGTTTATTAATTGGATAATTAGTGATGTTTACAATAAACTTTTAGAGCCATTGAAGGTTATAATTTATCATTGGGGTATTTTTAAACACTTGTGCTGCATAATTAAAATAAACCTATCCCCTTGGTTTAGTACTCAAAATCCCTCTCCTAAATCAAGGTATTTTTTGGTTTTATAGTTTTTTAATTTCGGAAGTGTTAATCACATCAAATGAACATCTCCACTTTTGTAACTAGCTAGGCGTTGGCTTTGGGTAACCCTATTGCAAAGACCTTCCCACATCACCATAAGTAAACCATGTCAAATCCACTCATACTAAATAAATTTAATGGTGGAGGTTTTTCACATATGGCAAGTAAAACTCAAGTTTGTTCTCATGAAAGATGGGCTTTGGGGGATTTTTATTGGAAGGGAAAGTGCCCCTATTTAGAAGGGGAATATAAAAGAGATGAGAGAGCCATTATTACATTAGGGCTAGGTGATAGTTTCATCCACCATCACATTGCGCTAGAAGAAAACTCTAAAAAAAGGAGCAACTCTAAAACAAAGTGAGTCTAAAAAATCCTTTTTTTTTGGGTTGGACATCATCAAAGAGAATGAGTCACTCCAAGCACATCTAAATAAAATTAAATGTGTTATGCAACAACTTGCATGTGTTGGGTCTCTAGTGGAAGAGAAGTATGCCACATCAATCCTTCTCAAGAGCATGACCTTGGAAAAATTCAACCCATTGGTGACTACCTTGAAGAACCTACCCGACCCAACCTTTACCAGCATTAAAGCATTAAACATCAATCATTAGCAAAGAAGAGCCAAATAAGTGGGCTTGCCAAGAAGAAGGCTAATCATTAGAAAGAGTCTTCTAGTTGATGTATGAAGGCACACCTCTCATCTTGTGTCTATATCACTCATTGTATTCCTACCCTTATGTAAACTATAGGCTCTCAGCCAACATTGTAGACCACTCTAGAAAATGACTATGAGTAGGTCCATTGTACATATGGTGGTAGCTCGGGGGGTTCACTATAAGTAAACTCTCTGTATCACGTGCATTCAAGGTCTATTTTAAAAATCCCTTATTAGTGAATTTTTCATGAATAAAACATATCCATTTTCTATTCAACATGTGAATACCCCCTTTACATGATGGTACCCTTTCTGTATGTAAAAAATGTGTTAAAAAAGGATTTTAAAAATACCTTCTGTTGAACCCACGTGCTACACTTACATATTTGTGAGCAGGGATTTAATATTCACGTGATCACAAGTTTTTTCTTGTTAATAACACATGTGAACATGTTAATAACATGTTTACATGATTACACGCTCACAAAATAGCAGGTTGATGGTTACCTGGTAACCGGCCAAAATCCTGCCAGGATTCACAAAAACCCCGACGGGCCCGCCGGGTAAAATTAGAACCCGGCGGGAACCGCCGGGGCCGTCAGAATTCCCGCCGGGCAACATATTTCTATATATATGAAGCCCGCGGGGCCCCTTGGGGATTTATTACTTGACAGCTGTTTACACAATTTATTACTTGACAGCTCTTTACACACAGGTAATGTCTTATCTGCATGTGGGTAGTGTGGGTGTGTGAGTACTCGTGCGGGCAGCCGCCCACAGTCACATTGCGCGGCTAGATGTGGGTGGTCCGCCACACGAGAGATGCGTGTGTGTGTAAGGCCATTCTTCGGAATGGTGCTTATCATGGGGCACATGGTCGGTAACGCGATCGAGTTGTGTCCTATGGTAAGTATGGCACGTTCTAATGGTACTAGTCGGTAACGCGGCAAGCATAGTATCATTATGACGATGTCACCTTCCCTTCCCTTTATCAAATGCGGGCATATGGTCGGTAACGCGGCTAATTTATGTCCATATCCAATTCCTATTCCCATAGATTCGGGCGGCACCTTGTTGATAACGCAGCAAAATGGTGTCGTTCGCTAGTGCATATGCTTTGATTGCATATTGCGGCATTTGATCGGTATTGCGGTCAAAAAATGTCGTAAATTTGTTTGGTTTGCCGGTAATGCGGCCTGTGTTGTTTTTATTGCGTGTGATACATGCGATACTTGGTCGGTAACGCGGCCTGAGTATCACATGGGTCATAGTTTAAATCATATTGTCTACAAGTCTCATTTCATGAAATAGTAAAATTAAAGTAACAAAGTAATAACCAAAATAACACTAAAAAATAGATGATATTCTCTCTCTCTCTCTCTCTCTCTCTCTCTCTCTCTCTCTCTCTCCTACCTCTATCTTTACTTGGGTGATTATGGCTAAACGTCCATGCAAAGATGACAATGTCAACAAAACAATTCTACACACTATTTTAGTCTATCTTGGAGAATTTACGAAATCATTCAAAATGTCTTCTACTATTCACTCTCTCTCTCTATTTTCCTTCTCTTATCTCTGTCTTGACTAGGTGATTATGGTTAGATTTCCATGTATAGATCACAATGAATATAAAACAATCATATACATTGTTTTGCATTATCTTTAAGAATTTATAAAACCATTTAAAATGTCATCTTTAAAATTTTTTGAAATTATTTAAAATGCCATAAAGAGATTATAAACATTGTTTTGCACTTTCTTTAAGAATTTATGAAACCATTTAGGAAACTATCTTTAAACATTGCTGAAATTATTCAAAATTCCATCTAATATAATCTCTCTTTCCATCTATTTCTCTCTTCCTTCCACTGTCTTGACTTAGGTGATTTTGGCTAGATAGTGAATATAAAACAATTTTAATCTCTCTCTCTCTCTCTCTCTCTCTCTCTCTCTCTCTCTCTCTCGCTCTCGCTCTATCTCTCCCTCGATTCACGTGATTATGGCTAGAGGGATATGTATATATGACAATGACTTTTTGGCTTGACTGTTCAGTACCTTTCCTCTTTATCTGTGTCTTGATACTCTCTCTCTCTCTCTCTCATATATTTCTCTTGATCTACTTGATTGGTGGTAGCAGTTCAGTGAATGTGCAACAATGGATGCTTCTTTTGTTTGATCAATGATAATTAATGTGACACACTTGTTACGGTTGTTTTACCTGTTTTAGTGTAAAGCGTAAATGGATAATATGTTGATGTATTGCTTGATGTTGTTTTCAATACTATTGTTTGATATTCTATTTTTGTTCTGTATCTAAAGATATTTGCTAGATTTGCGATGATGGCCACCATGCTCTCCACCGGAGAGCGAAAGATCATCCTGCGAGCCATTCGCACAGAGGCAGTTATCATAGTGTCACAATGTTCAAAAGAAGCTGTCAGAAAGACTAATGAGTCAGATATCCTCATGAGAGACCTCGTCGTGTAGATCTGGGAAAATGCACAGCGTCGTCTCAGATGCGAAGGCAACGTTGAATTGTGTGAAAAACGGAAGTTACTCGACTTTGACTACCAGCACAGGATACGCACTATCTTGGGGAGTATGCGTTTGGCATACGAGGATCTCAGAGATGCCGCACCACCTTCTGCCGACTTACGCCGTCTACAGCTATGGGACGCAACATGGAACGAGCAGAAGGTGAAGAGAAAACGTATGAGAGTTCTTTTTGCAGACACACTTCCCAAAAGAGTGCGCATCGCCCAAGATATAGCCATTGTACCGTCCGGACAACCGGATGTGATAGGGACGGGTGCAATCATACGTACCATTTTCAACAAGCGATGTACACACCTTATCGGCGTTCCGCACGAGGCCTTGATCGAGGGGCAAACAATAGCGTCAAGAGATTTTGGCACAGTGAAGGAGTATAAGGTCCAGGGCATCTCATTTCTTCCAGAGCACGTTACTTTTTGCGGAAAGCTTTACAAGGGAGAAGGCAGCTCAAGATTTGAGAGCTTTCAGGCAGAGCAGGGCATGCAGGTTCTACACCCCGTCCATCGTGCGATGCATAGCCTTCACCACAAGGAATCCCCATGGATCACTATTTTTCCGTTATATAACGGTGGCTTGCTGGGTGACACGCTCTTGAAGGTTTCTTTCAGACACAGTGAGTTTACCAGAGCGATGTACCGCTTGGATCAGGAATGGAAAAATCCCCCACCTGTTGACATACAATTAAGCCAGGTGTGCAGCTCGCTCAGATAAAGGAGGTGGCTTTGAATATGCCTCACATTATGCATGCCCTGGTCGATGGCCTAGCAGCCGCACACATAGCTAGCATCATTCACACTGACCTACATCCCTTCAATGTTGTGCTAGATTCTACAAAGGATTTAAAAGCACGCATTGGTATCATTGACTGGGGCCTTCTGCTGAGAGCGCCCAAAAAGCGAGTATCGCTCAATTTTGTATTCGAAGCCAGTAAAAATCTAGAAAAGGTGATAGAGGCTCAAGCTTATGCCGACAGGGGGAGCGAAACAAGCGACCATGGATAGCTCCAGAGATTTTTGATCCTCTCTTGGAAGATGCATACACTCCTCCAAGCGATGTTTTCGCCTTGGGATATTTATTAGAGGTGTTATATGACTTTTGGAGGAAAGTGCAGGAGTTGTGGATGGGCGGCGGCAGTACTCACGACAAAGCCACCATGGATGCAATTATATATAAAGTCAGAAATTGGATGTGCTTGCCTAATCGTGATGAGAGAAAATCTCTCTGGCAAGTAGCAGAATTTTTTAGATCACTTAAGACTGAACCAGCAAGAGCGCAACGTCCGCTGGTGGAGCTTTCTGTATCATTTAATCCTATTATGTAACTGAACATGGTGTCCGCCTTACTTTGAAGAATGACCAATGTTTTCTAGTGTGTGCAATGTTTTGAAGTATTTTTATGTTAAGTGGATACTTTTCGAGTCTTTGCATTTCATCTTTCATCCCGTGGTGTTTAAAATTAAGTTTTTGAGGACAATGATGGATTTGTCGTACATTTTATTTTATAGTTCATTAAAAGCCTAAAGTCATCTTTATTTGTCCTCTATTCGTGCAGACATGGGAGACGCACAAGCGAACGAGCGCCACGAGCTGGCTAAAGGTGTAAAATGGGTAAACCCTTCTTATGCCCAATGGAAAGACATCAACAAACAAATAACCATAGATATGATTAAACAGATATGGCCATGCCCAGATGGCGAGATTAAGAAGGGAAGGTGGAAGGTGTTGCGGTGCACTCAAGATGACATCAAAAATGCCGAACGAATATTCTTAGAAGTGTACGGTCGTCCTCTCCACAATGCAGACGATCCACTGTATTTTGCCAAGATGCTGTATGCCCAGTTTGTCCTGCAAACGCCTGTGGACTTTGCTTCTAGAGAGGTCACTGTCAACACCCACGATTTGTGTGAAGAGACAGTGACCTTCACAAGAGAGGAGCTTGCTCTCATGGTGGAAGGGCTCGGCTAGAGCTGAACGCGGTCAAAGACAACCTACTCGCAAAGAAGGAGCAAGAAGCAGTGAGATTGTCACAGGCCCAAACTCCCCCCCGGCCAACAGAGAGGTTCAAGAGCAGCTCACCTGGCTTAGCCAAGATGTGCAAGGACTATCTGCACGTTTAAATCCTATGCATCAAGGGAATCATATTTCACATTTTTTGATGCATCCTGAGCTTTGGGGCTGCTAGCGGTGCTACTAGTTCCTCCACCTCGCAATGTCCCGTGTGCTACAAACCATTCGACGGTTGGAGCGGCCACTATGTTCTACCATGTGGCCACTACTATCACTTGATATGCTTGGTGAGACAGATGTAGAATGTGTCCACGTGCATTGTGCAGCATAGCAATTAACCATGGTATTTATGCTATGTTCGGTATGGCTAATGAATACAAACCACCGGGGTCACCCTCTGCTACTCCTAGTGTACTTCGCAATCTCTTTCGAGATGAAAGCTAAATGTACAAACACTTCTTGCGTAATGGCAATCTTTTTGTAATGACAAATTGTACTGACAAATTGTAATGACAACTTGTAATGACAAATTGAAATCTTTCATTTGAGTTGATAATTCATATAATGAACTTAATTTTAAGTAACTTCAAGTTCCTTCTTCCCCTATGTCAACATCGTGCTCTAAAATCCTTTCACTGTCTACTCTCCCATCTGCTTGATTGAGCTCATCCGAGTCAATGCTCAGATTATCTTCTATCTCAAGGCTAGTGCACAACGTAGGTCCAACGTCAAAGTGCTCGTCTTCTACATCATCACAATCGTACATCCATCTGGGCATATCTTCTTCATATTCTTCGCTTTCAATGTGTCGCAGGAATTTTTCATTTGCAATACATGTAAACAAGTTTATCAGCTCGGTCTGTAATATAAGAAGTTGGTTGCGAATAGTGCTGTGAATATATTTATACATACTCCAGTTTCTTTTTGAGCCTGAGTTCGAAGAACACTGGCCTAGAACCTTCATCGCAAGGTTGCGCAACAAAGCATAGTGCTCACCACCATTCATCATCCACCACTTCCATGCAGGTTGCTTTTTAGCCATTTGTTGAACAAGGGAGTTGGAAAATAGACCTTCTTTCAATCGAAAACAGGACATCTCTTTTATACATTTTACACGATCATCAACATTGTCATAAAAAGTGTTAACCACTCTGTAGAAATCCTTAACCACCTCAACGTTAGACATCAAATCTATATTCCAGTATTCAGGATTTAGCATATAAGCAGCACTGTGTAATGGTGTATGCGCTCCAATCCATTTGGCATGGAAGTACTTCAATAGGACTTTTCTTTGTCGACTGGAGAATGGTACACGCCAATGCTTTTCAACCACCGAATGCTCT
Organism: Cibotium barometz; assembly: GCF_041138505.1. NCBI lineage: Eukaryota > Viridiplantae > Streptophyta > Polypodiopsida > Cyatheales > Cibotiaceae > Cibotium > Cibotium barometz. Next base: position 24,531,875 of record NC_141110.1, read on the forward strand.
AATTTCTCAGGACACTCTAAACTCCGCTGGACAGTCCACCATTGCATCCATACTTTTCCAAGATTAGGTGCTCTTTGATCAAGATTTCGTATCGCATACATAACAGGCATCATTAAGTGGTACGCATCCATTACACTGTTCCACTAGGTTTTCTTCGTGACCGCCATCTTTAAGACTTTAATTTTCTCTTTCACTCTTTTAGTCTGAGTACTCTCCCAATCATGAAATGCCATACATGTAAATGTTTCACAAACTGCATCTTTGTTTCGAAGAAGAGACTCAAAAGTATAGAAGTGAGTGCAAAACCTGGTCTCCGCAGGAAGCTTTAACATAACTGACATGCAAGGCCGAAAAATATCTAACACTCTCTGTCTCTTGAGCATAAATCTCACAAGCTTGCGAACAGTATCGAGACGATTGAGGCAAACCATTTGGTATCATCACTTTTATACCAATCTTTCAATACAAGATTCAAACTATGAGTATTCCAGCCAGACGTGAAAACATGTGGATACTGCCGCTTTAAGATTTTGGATGCATTCTTGCAATTTTTTGCATTGTCCATAACAATTTGGGCTACATTTTTGGCACCCACTTCTTCTATCATAGAGGCAATGATACCAACAATATACGCCCCAGATTTTATTGCACCAGCGGAATCCACGGCACGCATAAAAGTCTCACCTCTAGGTGAAACAACCATTATATTAATTAATGGTTTTCTTTGTATATTGGACCATCCATCACTCACTATACTACATCCAGAAAGCTCTATGTTGCTAAGAATTATTCTATGTACACGTTCTTTCACTTGAGCATAACATTTCTCCAATAGATCATTTCGCATAGCATGATACGAAGGCGGTGAAAACCTTGATCCAAATTCATCGATTTTCTTCCATGCTCTCTTCTAATGCTCACTCTCCACCATCACCATAGCACTCCCTAAAAAGTAGATTGCTTCAGCAAGGGAGATCTGTGCATCATCGAGCAGACCGTTACGTAAGCTTTCCTGCAATGAAGTTTGATGCATGGGTATGTTAAAGTGACGCTTGTAAGAAGATGCACTGGGTAGATTACTTTCTGGTTGCACATTAAAGTTCGGAGTACAAGCCGGCGATGCTTCCAGAGTTTGATTAGAACAACAATGTTCTTCTTGCCTTGATACATTGGCAGTAGATGAGAACAGTTTCCTTGCATCTTTCTTCTGCATTTCGTCTCTTAAACGTTTGGCCACTGCAGAGTGCAGAGGGGTGGGTACATCCTCGGCCTTTTTTCTTCACTCCACCTAAAAAGTGTTCTCTTAATCGAGGCGCCCCACCTGATTTTACTGCGTGGCATAGCTTACACTCCCAATCTATGAATCGGTCATCGATGTTAATTGCATATTGCCACTCTATCCCAGGTGCCTTTTTTTTTGTGCTCTTCTGAATTTGGGCTCTATTAGAAGTATCGCTAGGTCCAATGTTTTCTTCCATCTCAAATAACCTATTCAAGCAAGCATACAATAATGAATACACAAACGAAGTAACAACAAAGACACTCACATATTACAAAACATATATCACCACAGAAACATAGAAGCCTTAAAAAACCAAGTGATTACTGAAAAGCTAAAATGTAGCCAAGCAAAAATCTGAAACTAGTTTGAATCTATTTTGACAAAAATAAAAGATCGTCATATATGTTGATCGTCATATATGTTGTTTATTGTTTTTATTTTAAAAGAGAAAGACATCCATGATGATTCATGCTAACTGCAAAGGATGACTGAAAGTTTTTTGCCTATAGGAATTTTATTTTTCAGCTTACAAAACCGTAGATATTAATTTTTGCTAGACTTTTAGTGTCCTGCGAGCAGACGAATGCATAAATGTGTATTCTAAGATTAAGATACATGTAATTGACAGCATGCATACAATGCACATTGCACCCTCGATGAAGGATGTCTTTCGTACCCAATTAAGGATACTTTAAACAAATCAAAGATCTATGATTGCCCAATACTCTAGTATAGGACAAAAGACCTTCTCTAAGACTCTAACATTGACAAAGCAAATCAAAGATCTATGTTTTCCCAACAGTCTAGTATAGGACAATAGACCCTTGTCTAATAAAGACTATATCAAATATCAAGAACCAATACAAGCCCCTAAGGAGGACTCTTGGCTCCATCAAACCATTTATAGAGTAGAATAAGGTAGACTACCTGCGATGCTCGAATGCAAAGTTGAAGTGACTCCAACTTTGTCCCTAAATCTCTGCGAGTATTAGCTACGAACCACACTTTGCCCACAATTCAAAGAATTTAGGACTAGTGGCTCAGTAGCCTTAGGAGTGCCAACAAGGAAAGATAATAGCCCCTAAGATAAGGACGTTCTTCCCTAGAGGACGCTCCTAGCCAAGCGGGAGCTCTATAAACACTTCAAGGAAAGATGCGACGCCGCCAAAACAAGGACAATCTTCTAGAAAAGCCAGCTGAAGGGTGTCGGGCGTCTTTTATTAATAAGAAATATGCCCGCCGGGATTCTTTGTTTCCCGGCGGGCCCCGGCGGGAAAAAAAGAATCCCGGCTGGTTTACAGGAATAGTAAGTTTTGGCCGATAAGAGATCAAGTCTTGTGAATATATGTTGTGATCACATCTTTTAGAATGTTAATAACACGTTTTGTTAACGTGATCATGAATTTGTGAACATGTTTATGAAATCCCTGTTTGTGAGTGACACCCCTCCCTGAGGTGGTAGTAGTTGATCACTAGAGAGAGGGGGTGTTGAAAAAAGAAGTGATGCGGGGACCCAAGAAAACGACTACCATGGAAGATCACAAAAGTGCATTGTCTCTTCAAATCTAGGATACTAGACTCTGCATCTTGGACTATACAATTAATTCTAGAAGCATGTACCATCCTCCTAAATCTATAAGAGAATGTAACAACTTAACACCAAAATGTAAAATTTGGGTTTTCTCGATTTCAACTTATCTGAATGGTGTCTGGTTGGCTGAACTTTGCAAGCATGTGGTGTACCCCACCCGTCACACTTACAAAGTTTGATAAACGATTGGTGGTCATTTGGGTGAGATTGGTGATCTATCTCGATTTTTCCACGCAAGTTTCTCCAAAAGGAGGTAGGGTGGTTGTGAATCTTAGAATCTTTCCCCACCCCCTTTGCAAGAGAAAGAGTGGGTAAAGAAACATCAAAAATCCTTTTAAAATCTATACCTCTTCTTATGAGCGTCGTCATCTTCACTCGATTTGACAAGATCATTAATATTGCATCTGATATATATATGAAACTTATTATCCCAATGGTTTATGATTGCATTAACAACCTATTCTTGCATTCTCTTCATAAGAAACCAATAGCTCATCACCTCTTTTTTCCACAAAATATGTGAACTTTTAAGAATATACACATAACATATTAAGTACCAATTTTCAAAATAGAGGGGTTGGGAAGATTTGTTCTCCATTTTATATCCAACCACTTGAATTATAACTTCGATTTGAATCTCATGAAATAGTAGGAATACAAATTTGCAAAATAGAGGTGTTTCTCCAACCTTTGAAACAAGAAATTCTATTTGATAGTAGGAACAGCTACTCTTATTGTGAGGGAAGTGAGTGAGAGAGAGACGAGGCTCAACAACTATGTAGTATCTTTATTTAATCCTTTACTTATCCTTAATACGCTCCATACCATTATCCAAAAAGAAGTGCTAAATATCAAGTTTAGAGAGGAGGTAAGTAATGTATATTCTTAGTAAGTATTAGAGAAAATCTAAATTAAGAAGGTTAGATCTTAGGTTCATTTGGGCCCGCTTTGAGAAACGTCCCACATAGAAAACGTGAGATAAAGCAGAATATCTCACCCAAAAGACATGCGATGGTGACCAAATTTTACAAGTACATGGGTAGGGGTACTTCCCACACACTTGCAAAGTGCAACCATCATCCAATGTCATTCAGGTAAGATGGGATTGAGAAAAGCTAAAATTTATGTGTTTGTGTCCTTCCTATATAGTAAATGTGAGATGGAACAACATATCTCACCCGAACAACGTCCGATGATGGTGTGACCAAATTTTGCAGGTGTATGAGGATGACTACTCTGCACACACTTACAAAGTTTGTCAAAACCATTAGACTCCATTCAATCAAGACGAGACTGAGAAAACCTAAAGTTTGTGCGTTTGGATTCTCTTTGAGAAACCTGAATGGAAAACATGAGGTGGAGCACCAATCTCACTTGATCAATTGTCGAATGATGATGACCAAACTTTGCAACTATTTGGGTAGGGGTACCCCACACACAGTTGCAAGTTCGACCACTATCAGCCATCTTTTAGGTAGGAGGACATTGAGAAAACCAAAATTTTATGCGTTTGGGCCCTCTTTGAGAAACGTGCATAGGAAACATGAGATGGAGCCTCGTATCCCACCTGAGTGTGACATCGGAATTTTGCAAGTGTGTGGGAGGGTTTTCCCACACATGTTTGCAAGTGTGTGGGAGGGTTTCCCCACACATGTTTGGCCACTATCAGACATTAAGAAGGGATCCAAAAAACCTAAATTTTGTTCATTTGGTCCCTCTAAACTCGGATTATGTCCCCTGTCATGTCAAACATTTTCAGCTTCATGATGGGCAGTTTCAACTTCACGTTGAGAACTTTCATCTTGGCTAGGATGCTGCCCAAGCAGCTGAAAATCCATCTCCTCCAAGTACTGGCCTAGAAAGAACTGATCAGAGTGTGTTTAAGAGGAAACTTCTTGTCCAAAGCCTCAATGTGTGCTTTGGAAGAAAGAGAGAGAGAGAGAGAGCATGTCATTCGAATCCGCAAAGGACCGGCTGGTGAAATTGTTATGGGACAAGAAGACATGGGAGGGAAAAAACAAACATTATTTTCTTTCAAAGAGCATGTCATTCAAATCACTAGCAGGAAAGGAGAGAACGACGTGGGCCGTTGGCTTGTGAAGTTGTTATGGGACAACAAGACGTGGGAGGAAAAAAACAAAGACAATAAATTTTTTATGAAATCTTGAAAAATGTTCTCAAACAACCCTCAAAACCACTAGAAAAGGAGTGTCAATGACACAACTTTTTGGTACCACCTAACCATGCTTCCACCCCCTTGTGATTTGGTCATTCTTTGAGACTGGTCATGGGAAGGTGAGCATGATGGTGCGGAGGCGTGTGTAAAACTTGCTTTGAGAGGTCATTGTGGCAAGATGGTGAGCGCTTGAGAGATGCACACCACGTGGCGAGTGGTGCTCCCAACATTTGTGTGGGAGTGGAGCATCATCATATCCCTCACGTGATGCTTGGATTGTCAGGAGATTTTTTTGGTGTGTGGACGGTGTCCTAGTTGACCGTAGAGGCCTTCATGATTGTAACAAAATACCAAGAACCTTGGGCTTACACTCCACCAGGAGCATGTACATTGCAACCCCCACGACTCACACATTGCAGTTTGCATGCTTTTGTGGAGCATGTATGGATGGTGATTGGTCAGTTTGTGCTTCGAGAGGATGGGCAGATGCATGGATATAGATAGTGCTCTCTCCCGAGCATCCTTCACACTTTGAGTTTTGTTCGATTAACACATTGGTCCTGTGTTCATGGCCAACTATGATGAGATGATAGATTTACTACATGAGGGTGATGTATTTTCCATTATTACCAATGAGGGAAATACAAAGGGAGTAGTCTACTATATCATGAGTTGCACTAGGCCAAAGTGCATCCTTGACCACGATACGATGGATGATCATGGGTTTTCTTTTTCCCACAACATGATTATGGGCAGGCCGATTCTAGGAGAGCATATTGGACTTCATTGAGAAAGCTTTGAGTTCCAGTAGTGGGCAGTGGGAGTTAGAGGCATTTCAGTACTCTCATCTATTGCTTGCTATCAGGATCACTCTTGATCGAGTTACAAAGTTGAAAACACGGATCGTGCCCACATTTTTAGCTTTGAGTGGATGACCATGAGAGCATTCTAGAGAATTTGAGAGCTCGAGAGGGTGTTGATTTTTTGTTGAAAAGAGTGATTAGAAAACTTCATAAGATAAGCTAATCACAAGTATAAGACTCCTTGATTATAAGATACAACACATGTTAACAAGGAGTATTCCCAATTTATTCACAAGAGAACAAGCATAGAAGGCTTGTCTCTAAAATAGATGACTATGCACAAAGTAAAAATGAAGCTTGCATAAGCAAGAGTCGAAGACTAGAGTATTGTTGCCACAAAGGCTCACTTCTCTATTGATCTCCAAAGGAATACATCACAAAGTCTATAACAAAGAAGTATACACCCACATAGGGTATGTGGGTATTTATACCTCAAGCCTACGGGGGGCGCCTAGATCAAGTGGACATGCCACTTGCCTCCACAAGAACCTTCTACTCCACATATCCAAATGTAACGTACTCATATGTACGTATTTTTGGGTCCATTTGACTGAGTGATTTTTAGCATTTATATTTAAAGTTGAAAAGTAGGAAATACTTAGAGGACATAAAAGATTAAGTTTAGTCATAAATTTAGTAATTTTAGATATGTCGATTTAGGGACTTTTTATGCATGTTTTGTAGTGTCATTTGTAAGCGATTTCTATTCTATACTTAACCATGTTAGATAATGTAGAAGAGGGTCATATTGAGTAGTTTAGCCTAAAGGAAACTCATATGGGGGCTTACATAGTAGATATAACCGCAATGAGCGCTCGAATCAGGCCCGGACATTAAACTGACCCTTTATTTTCAGTAACAACCTCGCATGAGGGTGTAGATAACTTTATTTGTCAGAGAGACGTATTAAAGAAAGTTAGTTCATCATAGGAAGAACAAAGTCTGTGTTCAGATAATTGGGAGATTCTGCATGGGGTGGCTGCGAAACAAATCTGACACCACTTTCTAGTGTCGATAATGTTTTTTCTGATTTGGTTCGAGATCATGTTTTTAGAAGGGTGTTATGGCTCACCCTAACCCTCCTTGAAACACATCCAAAAATAGATTACCTCATGAACCGAAATAGTCTCGTGAGGATCTTTCCAATGGCCGAGCTCGTAACCCTTGAGGCCTCCAAGCTCTACAACTCCTTGAGAAGCAATTCCACCGTGTCTCCCATGAGCGTTGTCACACCACCGCATTGCACTACAGGTCCTCGTCCCTCCTCTCACCTCACTTCACTAACACACACTCACTAGCATGCATTAGGGAGAGAGATTAGCAGCAAGAGCAAGACTCAATTGCACAATGGGAGAGTATGTTGTATTATGAGAGAAATTCACTTATATGCATGGCCATAAGTGTTCACACTCATTTAAACTGTGGCCACTCGGGCACTTTAGGCTCATAAGAGGCCTAATGCTATTACAATGACTACTCTCATAATATATCCATGAAGTACATCACTTAGGACTTCATCCTAACTTGCTACCACACGCTCTTGAAGCACGAATTACCATAAATACTCCATCACACCATTACGGGCGCCCGTCCAAGTTGTAGCTTTGGACATTATTGCTTCATATCTTGAATGTATGACCCTTTGGTGTATCTACCATGACTCCTTGATGTAAGATAATTGCGGTAGCTCTTGTTAATTCTAGAATTGGAAATTTCTATCTTTAACATTTTCATGCATGATAATCTACTAATTCTCGTGGGTTATTTTTTTGGTTTCTTCCAGAGCCTTGAGGATTTCTCTGTAGGATATATATATATATATATAGAGAGAGAGAGAGAGATTTTGAGATTCGGGCCGACCGTCCTTAGACAGGGAACATCGGACAGAGAACATGATTTATGCCCTGTGGGAGCCATTTGGTAGAACCCTGAGTGGATGAGATTTACAAGAGGCATACCCGGGATAGCCGCGACGTCCAGCATGGTGGTTGGGTGGGATGGGTATCGGAGAAAGGCCGTATTGGCTAGATCTTTTTGTTGGTGATTCTCTCTCTAATTTTAAGATTTTGTATTGACGAATATTGTTGTTACTTTGTATTGGTAAACGATTATGGTTTATTGAAAATCTCTTCGTTTTCTGAAATATGGTGTGATTTTTTTGTTAGTTTTGAGAAATTTTATGCTTAGATCATGGAACACAATATGGGTATGTTTCACCAAACGGTGGCTAAGATAGCTAAGATCACCCTAGACCACCATGATTAATCATATCGTAGTCCCATAGCTTACAAAGTATTAAAACAACCCACCTAAGGTAATGTGCCTACAACTAACGTAGATCACATCTTTCAATACCCTCTCTTGATCTACATACATACCTCACAAGGTGTGTAGATCAAGACTCACACAAAGTGAAAAAACACAAAAGCAAATTTGCCCACTGGCTATCACACAAACACAATCCATCAACAAAGCTATCTCACTTGAGTGCTAAGGGTTTGTTGTATCACTGATAGGGGAAGTAGTTAAAGTAGAGTCTTTCCTTTCTTCCAATCTTGTTTCCTTGAGAATGAGTGAAGACGATATAGTGATTGAAAAGAATTAGATTAGGTTGGTCTGCAATGAAACTAACACATTGTGCATATGCTGTAGGCATACTTGCAAGCAATATAAAAACAACCTCTTCTTCTTGGACTACCACTTTAGTTCCAGTAAGTTGGTCTATTAGACACCTTATGTCACTAATGTGAGAAGCCACTATGGTCTTTGTCTCTTTCTCCAACCTGTATGCAACGTTTACTTGACTAAAAATTGCTCTTAACCTTAGCCAAGAAGCATTAGAGGTAGGGGGAGCAACTAACTTGATGCATTGGGTTATCACTCACGCCATTGATAATGAATGAGAGAGCCTTTGCATAATTGTTTTCCCATTTTGCAACCATATCAAGATTCCTTGAATTTGGTTTCCTCTCAGTCCCATTCAAAATTCACCAAAGCTCTCTATTTGTCAAAGCCATTTGCATCTTTATGGCCCCAGTGTGATGCTTAGATCCATCAATTTTTACTTAAAAAACCTGTGAATCCCCAAGACCTAGCTGCCATATAATAAGATGGAACTTTCTTCCCCTTAGTGACAAGGCTCTTTAATTTTTTCAAGTGTTTGCTCTTAGATCTCTCTTTTGGTTTTACCACACTCGTGGATTCACATGAGGATGCCATTTTTCCTCACCATAAAAGATGTGTGAAAGTCTTTTATACAAGGAGAGTCTTTTACAATGATTTTTCTCTCTTTGATCTTTAAAAAAAACTCACAAAGAGTGTGGACACAAATGTTGAGAAGAATTAGCTTCACACCACAACAAGATAATTTTTGAAAAATAATGGTGAAGACTTTAATAGCCAAGTAGGGCATATTTTCCAAAGCCCGAAATAGAAGGGAAGTGCCTAGAATTGACCTAGCTGACTGAGCATTAGAGGCGTGGCGTATTTTTTTCCATGTTCCGTTGTCGCCTCGATGTGACCACCCAAGAAAGGTAAGTAATCACTCTACTACTACTTTACTACATCCACCAGTGTGTACAGCTCATCGACACCATACCTTACTTGAAGCTAGTTGCCAAGCGGTGATAATTCTACAGTCTTCGATGAGTGCTGGGTTTGCTGGCCACTGACCGCACTTACTTTAGACACTAGCTTGTTGGTCTCGATGATACCTCTACCTTCAGCTAGGCTGCCTTGCACCAATCTTGGTTGTTGCCACCAGACATTGCCACTTTAACGGTACACTAGCCACTTCAAAGGTACACTAGCTACGATTTGGTTCTCCTACTTTGTTGATCACCACAAGGAGATTTGATTGAGTGTTGCTTAGTCTTCTCACTCCTAGATTACACAAGTTCTTACATAAAATAAAATATTTACACACAATCACTCTTTCCCTCTTGTTCTTACTCACAAAGAAATTCTCCCTCTCTCACCCATATTTGTAGAGGGTTCTCAACATACAATGATATGATCACATAGATCTTGAGAGACTCCTCTCTCTCTTCTCACAAAAGCAATTATGAATCTCTCTTGTCAATTAAAAATAACTCTCTCTCACTTCCTCTCTTGATTGCCACCAGCATTAAGAGAAAATAACTCTCTCACTTCCTCTCTTCATTGCCACCATCATGAAGAGAAAATAAGATGTAGCTTACCTATGTGAAAAAACCCAACACCCACAGTAGTGTTACCCAAACAAACTCTCTCTCTCAATCTTGTTGATTTTTCACTAATTGATGATTAAGAGATTAGTTTTATGTCAAATGAGAATTAGTTTCACTTCAACAAGATTCCCTAATCCCAACATGTGCCACTCAAATGGAGATTAGTTAGAGAAATGAAATCTATTCTCACAACAAGTTGTCTTGTCAAATATTCCCACAAACAATGACAAGATCAACTCACAAAGGGTTAGTTACAAATAACAAAGAAGATTAATGTAGGATCCCTGTTCCCACCGAGCAATGGATTCGGGGTACTGACAGCGGAAGTAGCGCTTCTCGCGCGGGACAGGGGTCCCACACTCGGGGCCTCGCCCACGGATATCCAGATAAGAGACTAATCCGTCGGTTGTTCCAAAACCGAACCCGAAAAAAACTTCCTTAACCAGAAAGCACGGGCGATTCCACCAGGATAACTTTTTACTCTAACGTAGTCAAGATCATTTCTGATCGAGATGATCCGATTACATCTATAAGATACTTAGTCAGTTCAAGGAAGAAACTTGCACTTGGATCATTGGGATCAACGCTTTTTTCCCCATTCAAGAGGCACAGCCGTTGATTCCTATCCATAGAACAGTTACTGTCCGGGATTGATTTTTTTTTTCTATCGTAAAAACAAAAGTTTGAGTCTCGATTTACGGATCCATCAGTCCAGCCTAACCCCATCCGATCCCATGGGTTAGCCAACCGCCCAACCACTGTAGTGATGGGATCCAATTAAAAATTTGGTTAGGTTTTGTCCCGGGTACCAAGGAAAAGAGTTCCAAGGCCCCCTAGCCGGATGTTCATGCAAAATAAAACTAGTCACACCACTCACACACCCAATATGAAATTACCCTTTTTCAACCAGATTCAACCAGTTTAAAACAATCCTTTAATAAAACCATAGTATCATTGATCACCATCTTCCAATTTATCCAATTGATTCTTAATTTCCCATCATTCCTTCATCAGAGTATCTATGGCATCATTGGCAACTAGAACGCTCAGGAGCCGTTTCGATAGTTCCTAGCCCATAATACTTGGCAATATAATCACTTAACAAGATGGACTCTCGTTGAAGATCAGCAAGATCAACCAACAGATCCATATAAGGAGCCATGGACTCATCCATTGAAGACCAGCAAGGTCAATCAACCAGATCCATGCTCGATTTCAGAAAACAACTCCAACTCTGTTCCAATATCTTCCTCGACGCACGCGTGGGTATCCTAGGCAACCCAGAGCCCGAGCACCGTATGGTCAGCACCCTCTAGGATCCTTCGCAGGTAACCTAGCGCTTCACGCATAGGCCGCTTCCTTGGCCCCTCATCCACCGTACCGGAAGCTCACCATTTTAATCGCACCGAGGCTGGTCAAGACCTCGGCCGACCTTGCTACGCGAGACGTCCTTCATTGACTCCCCGTCAGCAGTTGCAACTTTCTCATCACGACCTTAATCACAAGACGGTCAAAATGCTCCCCCCAGCATTCTTGACATAAAACAATCATTTACAGACAGCATTTACAAACAGCATTTACAAACAGTTTACAATACAATTTCTATTTTAACTTTCATTTTGCCACATTATCCCTCCTCAATCTACATTACTTATTCCATATTCCATTTATATGTATACTCATCCCATCACATCATTTCCATCTCATCACTTCAGATTCCCTCACATCACAATCATATATTCACATCCATACATCCACAACTATATGCGTACATTCACATCTACATGCATACATCTACATCCCTATGCATACATTCACATCCACATTCACATTCACCTCCATACACCTACATCTACATGCATACATCCACTCCACATTCACATCCACATCTATACATCTACATCTACATGCATACATCCACCTCTACATCCACATCTACGTCTATACACCTACATCTACATGCATACATCCACCTCTACATCCACATCTACGTCTATACACCTACATCTACATGCATACATCCACCTCTACATCCACATCTATGTCTATACACCTACATCTACATGCATACATCCCCATCCACATCCACCTCTACATCTATACATCTACATCTACATGTATACATATACATCTCCATCAACAACTACATCTACATGCATACATCCATATCTCCATTCCCATCTACATCTATACATCTACATCTACATGCATCCATCCGCCTCCACATCCACATCTACATCTATACATCTACATCTACATGTATACTTCCACATCTCCATTCACATCTACATCTATACCTCTACATCTACATGCATCCATCCACATCTCCATTTACCTCCTCATCTACACATCTATTTCTACATGCATACATCCACGTCCCATGCATACATCCACCTCCACATTCACACTCATATCCATACATCTACATCTACATGCAACATCCACATCTCCATGCATAATAAAATTCTTTTAATTAATCTAGGATGATAGTTCCTAGAATATGGTAGGAATTCCTCTTTTTATACTTTGAATGAATTTATTTTATGCGTAATTTCTATAAAAATTTTGCCATAGCTCCGCTACTATGACTGATAAATCTCAATTTTTTTCTAAGGGATAAAGCTCATTATTAAAGAAATAATTAGAATGGTCCCTAATTGGATCATCAATCCATAATGGTCTCTAATTGGATCATTAAGAAAACAATTAGAATGGTCTCTAATTGGATCATCAATCCACAATGGTCTCTAATTGGATCATTAAGAAAACAATTAGAATGGTCTCTAATTGGATCATCAATCCATAATGGTCTCTAATTGGATCATTAAGAAAATAATTAGAATGGTCTTTAATTGGGTCATCAATCCATAATGGATTGAATCATCAATGTGCATAAACTAAAAGCATAGCAAAAAGCCATTAATTTGGCCTCAAGCATAGCTTAATCTTGGATTAAGGAAAAGCTTTATGAAAAGCTTCATTTGGATTGAGAATGGGTCGTGAGTATGACCATTTCTTGAGTGAGAGAGAGAAATTATAAAAACCATTAGAATTTAAATATAAGTGGAAATTAACTTCTATAGCATTTATTAAATTATGTAACTCTTCACTACTATTCACCAATTAACTTCAATAGCATTTAAAAAAAAACCATACCAATTAAACTTCTCAAGCTTGAGAGGGGTTGAGAAGAGAGAATCATTGAGAATTCATAGAAAAGATCAACATTCAATATACTTACCTTATGATTTGCTTGATTCTTTATTCACGGTAGAGGCCCCCAACCAATCAATTGGTTTAGTATGTTGATGGAGCCACCAATGGGGATTGAAGAAAGAGGGAAGTATCAAAAACTAGTGAAATATTAAAGAATTCACAGTTCTTGGCTTAGGTAGAGTAGAGTAACAAGGCATAAGACACTATATATTTTAGCTTAGGTGGAGTAGAGTAACAAAGCATAATAGATTATATTTTGGCTTAGGTGGAGTAGAGTAACAAGCACAAGAGACTATATATTTTGGCTTAGGTGGAGTAGAGTAACAAAGCATAAGAGATTATATTTTGGCTTAGGTGGAGTAGAGTAACAAAGCATAAGAGACTATATTTTGGCTTAGGTGGAGTAGAGTAACAATGCATAAGACATTATATTTTTTTCAACAAGGGGAGGTTTCTTTTTATAGGAAAATTTGAGCTCCTAACCAAACAAACTGATTCTAGAATTTTCCAAGTCAGTTTGGTTGAATTTGGACTAGATTTGGACCTAGTTTGGTTACTTTTTGATTCGGTTTGGTTCCATTTTGATTTGGTTTGGTTCAAGAGAGATGAGAGATAAAAATATCACATTATTTTTGAGTTTAAAACTCATTCAAGCATGTGAAATATGCACCTCCTTTAAAGAATTCCCCTTCCTTACATATGTGTCAAAATTTTATTGCTCATAGTTTTTTACTAATAAGCCTTGTACATTTTCAACTCTTCATCTTATGTGAAATGTGCACCTCCTTTAAAGAACTCCTCTTCCTTACATATGTGTCATAGTTTTTTTACTAATAAACCTTGTACATTTTAAACTCTTCATCTTATGTGAAATATGCACCTCCTTTAAAGAACTCCCCTTCCTTACATATGTGTTTATTTACTAATAAACCTTGTACATTTTCAACTCTTCATCTTATGTGAAATATGCACCTCCTTTAAAGAACTCCCCTTCCTTACATATGTGTTTATTTACTAATAAACCTTGTACATTTTCAACTCTTCATCTTATGTGAGCATTTACTCAATTTTTGGGTATCTTCTTTTACAAATTGGATTTATCTCCTCCCTACACATGGATTGATGCTATTGGCCCATAGGAACCTTAATTGGACCATAGTCTAAAGATTTATGAAAATCTAGACCCTTAGGCTAAGGTTCTTTATACCTATTTCCAATTAATTCCAATTGCACATTGGAAAATTCTTTTTAAATTTCTGTTTCAGGGGAGCTCATCTGAATTATAAGAGATATTTTTCTATCCAAAATTATTCAGAATCTGAATATTCTCTCTCTAGAATATTTTCTCTCTCTAGGTTAGAACAGTCACAAACAAGATCTCTTATATTTCAGAAAAGGAATTGATTACAGGAGAATATACTAGACATCAAAAAGGGGTTGGGGGAGGAATCTTACATTCTACCCCACTTAAAAAACGCGAGATGTCCTCATCTCGCAACTTGGAATAATTTTGCAAGATGCACGAATATGAGACTTAGAGAAAAATTTTAATCACGATTACCCACCAAGAAAAGTCTTAAAGAGAGCAAGATTCAAAATAATAACAAGATTTAAACTTTATTCATTCTCGGAACTTATACAGTAAAGATAGAGAAACTCTTTACACTTCCATAAGCCCGTCCATCATATGGTCACAAAAGCAGTCCTCACAAGCTGCACAAGTATAGGGTAACTCATCTATGGGAATGATTCTGCTGGTTACTGCCGCACCTATCTCAGTGGTATGAGGTGATCTAACAAAAGGACCTCTGAGAGGCAAGCCAAAAACGGGGTAAAGGCATATCTTCTCATGAGGAAGAAAACACGCCAGTAAGAAGACCCGCTCAGAAAACCCAAGATGCCTTGATCTCATGACGCAGTAGTATCGGGGACCCAAACCCAAGGCTTCGATAACCATGGCCAAGCGGACATTGTTACGAAAGTGCTGCTGTCCCCAAGGTGTTACCCTAGTTATGTTTTGATAGGTCTGCCATTTGGTCTGCGCTACAGAAGTTCCTAGGTGAGGAAAAAGTGAGCGCTCATACTATTCTATAAAGTCTTTCTTCACAGACTCTCTTGCGTCTTGAAGGTGAGAAATCATCAGGGATAAAACTAATTCCTGTTGCCAAGCCATGAAGGAGATTAAGAAAGAAAGGAGATTGATGGGAGTAAGATTACTGTGAGCGACAAGTAAAAGTTACGACTTATATAAAGGAAGGAGCTAGCGTAACCTAGAAGCCAACGGTAACTTGCCACTGAAGTTTTACCGTCTTTCCATGATTTGTGTTTGACACATTTTTCTATAGAAGGCATTAAGAATTTTGAGATGAGGAGATAAAAGAAACTTGTAGGCTAAGTCACCTACTTTCATTGAATTCAGATACAAGGATCACAATATCTGGGGGATAACTTCTTATACTCCCCAAGAGATAAAGAACTGCTTTTGGGCCGTACTCGAATGAAAACCAAAACCTTGGTATCCAAAACACCGATTCTCACTTCTAAACTCATTGTTCTAAATCCTTAAAACAGGCGTGACTCCTGAGAAGTATTCTAGGAAAAGGGTCTTCCTTTTTTAAACAGAAATTTTCTTTTATTTTAGAGAGGGAATAATTATAAGATCAGAAAGGAAGATTCTTACTCCAGTATACCTCGAAGGCTGGGGAGGAATCTTACATTCTACCCTACTTAAAAAAATGCGAGATGTCCTCATCTCGCCAAGTAGAGGACAACTCTTTTTCTTAAGATCCAATTTATTCTGGGGTTCCTTATATTCTGGTCAACCCAACAGAACACTGGGATAAATATCCCTTATATAGAACTCATTATTAAATAACAATTCATTCAGATCATATCATTCATATCTTTAACATGATAATGGTCCATTAGACCGAAAAGTTTCCTTCGAAACATTCCTCCACGGAAATTTCAGTCAAGCAAGTTCTCAATTTGACATCCCTTAACTTGATCTACCGGTCAAATATTAACAGTAGCAATCTAACAGCACACCCATTAACCTCATAGTGATTTGCTGAATTCATTATCATCATTCTAGTTATGAATATCATTACAGGGATTCGTCCCATTCCCCCTCATTGTGGTTTCATTATATTTCAACTAATTTTTTAAAAATCAGCATTTTTCAATCAGCATTTTTAATCAGAATCCAAATCAATTCATCCATTCTCAAACAGAATTAAAAATCATATCAATCACATGCAAAATCATCATCTGGATAGCATTAACGCTTATAATTTCAAGTCTTAGATTTACTCGTATATACTGTCAGTAAAGAGCTGCAGTATACTCTCGGTATATACGGGTAGTCACGGCCCTTGGAATTATAAGGTAAATACTATCATGTCTAGGCCTCAAGCAAGTCGGGGATTCTATATAATTGCGGTACTTCCATCTGAAGACCCAATTACCAAATTACGAGTTTCAGTTTGAATATCAAATTGTACAAATTATATCACACAATTATAACCTTTTTGTGTTTCTTGATAAATTTTTGACCTATTTGTCTTCTCACGTGATCTTTATTAACCAAATGCTCTGATACCAACTGTAGGATCCCTGTTCCCACCGAGCAATGGATTCGGGGTACTGACAGCGGAAGTAGCGCTTCTCGCGCGGGACAGGGGTCCCACACTCGGGGCCTCGCCCACGGATATCCAGATAAGAGACTAATCCGTCGGTTGTTCCAAAACCGAACCCGAAAAAAACTTCCTTAACCAGAAAGCACGGGCGATTCCACCAGGATAACTTTTTACTCTAACGTAGTCAAGATCATTTCTGATCGAGATGATCCGATTACATCTATAAGATACTTAGTCAGTTCAAGGAAGAAACTTGCACTTGGATCATTGGGATCAACGCTTTTTTCCCCATTCAAGAGGCACAGCCGTTGATTCCTATCCATAGAACAGTTACTGTCCGGGATTGATTTTTTTTTTTCTATCGTAAAAACAAAAGTTTGAGTCTCGATTTACGGATCCATCAGTCCAGCCTAACCCCATCCGATCCCATGGGTTAGCCAACCGCCCAACCACTGTAGTGATGGGATCCAATTAAAAATTTGGTTAGGTTTTGTCCCGGGTACCAAGGAAAAGAGTTCCAAGGCCCCCTAGCCGGATGTTCATGCAAAATAAAACTAGTCACACCACTCACACACCCAATATGAAATTACCCTTTTTCAACCAGATTCAACCAGTTTAAAACAATCCTTTAATAAAACCATAGTATCATTGATCACCATCTTCCAATTTATCCAATTGATTCTTAATTTCCCATCATTCCTTCATCAGAGTATCTATGGCATCATTGGCAACTAGAACGCTCAGGAGCCGTTTCGATAGTTCCTAGCCCATAATACTTGGCAATATAATCACTTAACAAGATGGACTCTCGTTGAAGATCAGCAAGATCAACCAACAGATCCATATAAGGAGCCATGGACTCATCCATTGAAGACCAGCAAGGTCAATCAACCAGATCCATGCTCGATTTCAGAAAACAACTCCAACTCTGTTCCAATATCTTCCTCGACGCACGCGTGGGTATCCTAGGCAACCCAGAGCCCGAGCACCGTATGGTCAGCACCCTCTAGGATCCTTCGCAGGTAACCTAGCGCTTCACGCATAGGCCGCTTCCTTGGCCCCTCATCCACCGTACCGGAAGCTCACCATTTTAATCGCACCGAGGCTGGTCAAGACCTCGGCCGACCTTGCTACGCGAGACGTCCTTCATTGACTCCCCGTCAGCAGTTGCAACTTTCTCATCACGACCTTAATCACAAGACGGTCAAAATGCTCCCCCCAGCATTCTTGACATAAAACAATCATTTACAGACAGCATTTACAAACAGCATTTACAAACAGTTTACAATACAATTTCTATTTTAACTTTCATTTTGCCACATTATCCCTCCTCAATCTACATTACTTATTCCATATTCCATTTATATGTATACTCATCCCATCACATCATTTCCATCTCATCACTTCAGATTCCCTCACATCACAATCGTATATTCACATCCATACATCCACAACTATATGCGTACATTCACATCTACATGCATACATCTACATCCCTATGCATACATTCACATCCACATTCACATTCACCTCCATACACCTACATCTACATGCATACATCCACTCCACATTCACATCCACATCTATACATCTACATCTACATGCATACATCCACCTCTACATCCACATCTACGTCTATACACCTACATCTACATGCATACATCCACCTCTACATCCACATCTACGTCTATACACCTACATCTACATGCATACATCCACCTCTACATCCACATCTATGTCTATACACCTACATCTACATGCATACATCCCCATCCACATCCACCTCTACATCTATACATCTACATCTACATGTATACATATACATCTCCATTAACAACTACATCTACATGCATACATCCATATCTCCATTCCCATCTACATCTATACATCTACATCTACATGCATCCATCCGCCTCCACATCCACATCTACATCTATACATCTACATCTACATGTATACTTCCACATCTCCATTCACATCTACATCTATACCTCTACATCTACATGCATCCATCCACATCTCCATTTACCTCCTCATCTACACATCTATTTCTACATGCATACATCCACGTCCCATGCATACATCCACCTCCACATTCACACTCATATCCATACATCTACATCTACATGCAACATCCACATCTCCATGCATAATAAAATTCTTTTAATTAATCTAGGATGATAGTTCCTAGAATATGGTAGGAATTCCTCTTTTTATACTTTGAATGAATTTATTTTATGCGTAATTTCTATAAAAATTTTGCCATAGCTCCGCTACTATGACTGATAAATCTCAATTTTTTTCTAAGGGATAAAGCTCATTATTAAAGAAATAATTAGAATGGTCCCTAATTGGATCATCAATCCATAATGGTCTCTAATTGGATCATTAAGAAAACAATTAGAATGGTCTCTAATTGGATCATCAATCCACAATGGTCTCTAATTGGATCATTAAGAAAACAATTAGAATGGTCTCTAATTGGATCATCAATCCATAATGGTCTCTAATTGGATCATTAAGAAAATAATTAGAATGGTCTTTAATTGGGTCATCAATCCATAATGGATTGAATCATCAATGTGCATAAACTAAAAGCATAGCAAAAAGCCATTAATTTGGCCTCAAGCATAGCTTAATCTTGGATTAAGGAAAAGCTTTATGAAAAGCTTCATTTGGATTGAGAATGGGTCGTGAGTATGACCATTTCTTGAGTGAGAGAGAGAAATTATAAAAACCATTAGAATTTAAATATAAGTGGAAATTAACTTCTATAGCATTTATTAAATTATGTAACTCTTCACTACTATTCACCAATTAACTTCAATAGCATTTAAAAAAAAACCATACCAATTAAACTTCTCAAGCTTGAGAGGGGTTGAGAAGAGAGAATCATTGAGAATTCATAGAAAAGATCAACATTCAATATACTTACCTTATGATTTGCTTGATTCTTTATTCACGGTAGAGGCCCCCAACCAATCAATTGGTTTAGTATGTTGATGGAGCCACCAATGGGGATTGAAGAAAGAGGGAAGTATCAAAAACTAGTGAAATATTAAAGAATTCACAGTTCTTGGCTTAGGTAGAGTAGAGTAACAAGGCATAAGACACTATATATTTTAGCTTAGGTGGAGTAGAGTAACAAAGCATAATAGATTATATTTTGGCTTAGGTGGAGTAGAGTAACAAGCACAAGAGACTATATATTTTGGCTTAGGTGGAGTAGAGTAACAAAGCATAAGAGATTATATTTTGGCTTAGGTGGAGTAGAGTAACAAAGC
The DNA here is from genome assembly GCF_041138505.1 of Cibotium barometz. Taxonomy (NCBI): domain Eukaryota; kingdom Viridiplantae; phylum Streptophyta; class Polypodiopsida; order Cyatheales; family Cibotiaceae; genus Cibotium; species Cibotium barometz. Next base: position 24,552,133 of record NC_141110.1, read on the forward strand.
ATAAGAGACTATATTTTGGCTTAGGTGGAGTAGAGTAACAATGCATAAGACATTATATTTTTTTCAACAAGGGGAGGTTTCTTTTTATAGGAAAATTTGAGCTCCTAACCAAACAAACTGATTCTAGAATTTTCCAAGTCAGTTTGGTTGAATTTGGACTAGATTTAGACCTAGTTTGGTTACTTTTTGATTCGGTTTGGTTCCATTTTGATTTGGTTTGGTTCAAGAGAGATGAGAGATAAAAATATCACATTATTTTTGAGTTTAAAACTCATTCAAGCATGTGAAATATGCACCTCCTTTAAAGAATTCCCCTTCCTTACATATGTGTCAAAATTTTATTGCTCATAGTTTTTTACTAATAAGCCTTGTACATTTTCAACTCTTCATCTTATGTGAAATGTGCACCTCCTTTAAAGAACTCCTCTTCCTTACATATGTGTCATAGTTTTTTTACTAATAAACCTTGTACATTTTAAACTCTTCATCTTATGTGAAATATGCACCTCCTTTAAAGAACTCCCCTTCCTTACATATGTGTTTATTTACTAATAAACCTTGTACATTTTCAACTCTTCATCTTATGTGAAATATGCACCTCCTTTAAAGAACTCCCCTTCCTTACATATGTGTTTATTTACTAATAAACCTTGTACATTTTCAACTCTTCATCTTATGTGAGCATTTACTCAATTTTTGGGTATCTTCTTTTACAAATTGGATTTATCTCCTCCCTACACATGGATTGATGCTATTGGCCCATAGGAACCTTAATTGGACCATAGTCTAAAGATTTATGAAAATCTAGACCCTTAGGCTAAGGTTCTTTATACCTATTTCCAATTAATTCCAATTGCACATTGGAAAATTCTTTTTAAATTTCTGTTTCAGGGGAGCTCATCTGAATTATAAGAGATATTTTTCTATCCAAAATTATTCAGAATCTGAATATTCTCTCTCTAGAATATTTTCTCTCTCTAGGTTAGAACAGTCACAAACAAGATCTCTTATATTTCAGAAAAGGAATTGATTACAGGAGAATATACTAGACATCAAAAAGGGGTTGGGGGAGGAATCTTACAATTAATGACATATCCCACTAATTCACCCATGATTCCCACACATGAAATGAAGGCCTAGGAAAGTCGCTCTGATACCATGTTAAAAAGAGTGGTTAGAAAACACCATAAGATAAGCTAATCACAAATATAAGACTCCTTGATTATAAGAGAAAACACAAATGTTAACAAGGAGTATTCCCAATCTATTCACAAGAGAACAAGCATAGAAGACTTGCCTTTATAATAGATGACTCCTCCTCCTCAACATATCCAAAATGTTCCTTAGATAAGCTAAGATCACCTTGGACCACTATAATTAATCATGTCATAGTCCCGTAGCCTACAAAGTATTAAAACCACCCACCTAAGGTAATGCGCCTACAACTAATGTAGATCACATCTTCCAATATTGATGACTAGATATCTATCTTGATAGAGTGTCTACTTTCATCGTAGTAATTTTGTTCATTTCATGGTTGTAATTTTAGAGGCATTTCATATTTTCTCATATTCACATTTCTTCTACCTCAATGATGTCTTTATACTTTACCAGTGCATTTTTACCAGTGCATTTGATCTTGATTATATCTTTGTACTTTATCATTACGGTTGATCTTGATGATTAATTATGTTCTATTGATCATGGCTACATCTAAGTGTCTCTTTTATTTTATATACCAACTTTGTTTTAAGATTTCATATTTTTTAAATTGCACACTGTACTTGATTACCTAAACATCATCCCCGATGGTGTAAGAGAGTTTATCCAACCTTTTATAGTTAGTGAAAGAGACTGATGAGAGGCTTGCAAAAGTACCTAGGCAACTCATTTGTAATGTATCCTTCACAATGGAAGATGATTACCTGTAGATTGCTCCCGAGAAGAAAAGCCTCTACATCAAAGAAGAAAAGAATGCCTATGCATTCACCTTTGAAGCATTTTATCTTTAAGCAAGGAACCACTGAGAAGATTGGCAAAAAGGTTACTCCGAAGAAGAAGCTTCGATTTTTGCAGCAGGCAAGAAGACTTCTATAGAAGAGACCCAAGCAAAGGATGTGGATGCCTACAGGGCCAGAGACAGAGAATCTTAAGGGCATGGAGCCCCAGCAGCCCTAGCCTGCACATATTTATTAGTACATTTCATTTTGTAAAGATTCTTCTCGATACGAGCTTTTTTCTCATATCTTTGTTTTTTTTAATATCCAAAATTCTTATTGAACCCCTCATTATTCTACCAATTTAAGACAGCTTTTAAAATAATTTACAAAAAATTTGAGAGAGAGAGAGAGAGAGAGAGAGAGAGAGAGAGAGAGTACAAAGTATAATACGAGTACACATGAATTGAAATGTCGCAAGATATTTTCCATTAAAGTAACATTGAGATACAAATTGTTTTGAGTCCAAGTCCTCAATACAAAGCATTCTTGAAATTCCTAATCATCCTGCTAAAGTAGGCTTTCTTTAATTGGCTTGTTTTGGGTCTTCTGAAGCATCCTTTGATACACGGCTTTGACTTTAGCCTATCAGTTTTTCTGCATCTTCAAGGTCTTTCTGTCTATTTTCAGAGTACACAACAGATTTATCATCTGTATCCCCGATAGAGGAATACACTGAGTCATCTTGTGAGACTGGAGGGGGCGTAGAAACCTTGCTAGGAGCATCCTTATCGCAAGGAGAATTCGCATCCATGGGAGGCTGGCTTTTGTTATGAGCTATGAGTAAGAAATAATGTCACAACTTTCATATGTAGGATGTCTTTATATACTATTGAAAACCATGTTCTACAATCCTGTGTGCCAAAAAACCACCCTAGTTTTGAACAACTATCATCTCCAATCCTGTGTGCCATAAAACCATTTTCCCAGCCTACAATGAATTTACCATTCATGTGCTATAAGAATTCGCATCCATGGGACATGTTTCTACAATCCAAGAAAACATATTAAAATACACATTGCACTTTTGATTGGTAAATCATAAAAGATTTTACAAAAACGATTTGAAAGGGAAGATTGGAAGGTATTGTTCTAGAGAAGTTCATTAACTCATCGATATACCCTCAGCCTCCCAGGCGGTATCTACCAAGGCCATTGGCTCCATTTGCTTATAAATCTTCCTATTATTCACCTTAAATTGTGCTTTGCTAATATCCTCACCTCCTACGATTTGAAGGTGCTCCCTAACATTTAGGAGGCTCCAATGTCTACTTGCACTTAAAACTTCCACGATACCACTTGGCAACTGAACACATATGTCAATAGATAAAACAACTTGTTCATCTACCTGCATTGGAACCCAATAACTGTTCTTTTTCATCCACCGCTCATAATAAAAGCGTATGTATAACGTGGAAGGAGCTTTGAGATACTGAAATGAAACACTAGAGTCTACTATATTACACTTGAATGTGTGATTTTTATGCACCCCCTCTACAATACTCCAGTGCTCTCCAAGCAAGGCAACCATGTCATCACCTAGTACTTTCTTGCACACAAACATGGTAGATGTTTGTGAGAAGGTAAATTGATTGAACATCTTAGCAAAAAGTTGTATTGGGCATACCAAACTAAGGCCCATAGATCGAGAGGGCTTTGCAAACTTTAAAGACCCTTGTGTATATCACAAAGCGTCTTTGATTTCATGACCATTACAGTCCAAGCATCTGGGATTGTTGGCCATTCAATAGAAGAGAGGGGGGGAGATGTTATCATCTGTAACTTACCAAAACCACCATCATGCCTTGGAAACACATAGAAGTGCCAGTAAAAGAAAACTTTTTCTTTGAGAAGTTATGCACTGTTTCTACAAGAAAACATTGCTTCACCTATATCTCCATGTAATGCTTGAAATGCTCCAGTGGTGTAAGACTGCGTAATGGCTGCTCCTCTACCAAGTTTGAGGGGAAAATGTCTACAAACAAGAAATAAGATGTCTTAGAAAGAAAGAAACTTCTGGCAATCATGAAATCATATGCTCCTTTCAAACTCATGATACTTACAGTTGCATGGAAACTTAGTTTGTTGGCGAAGATGGATATCTCGTGTTGTGTAAATGTGTTGTACCATGGCCATTAGTTCTCCATTGCTCACCTTTTTGAAACCCTGTAAATGACCTTTCCAATGAAGCTCCATCACATCTCGTCATCGAACTTGATGACCAATTGCAGTAGGCTATAGATAAACCCAAGAACCCTTGCGAAATGCCTCTCCCACCCAAGCACCATCGTCGTCCTTCCTTTTGTGCAGCAATATCTCCTCAATCTCATCTTTTGGTCTTCTTGGTGTGGCCATATCAACTTGAAGCTAAAGGTGAAGCTTGTTGTATGAAAGGTTAGGATTGGGTGAATGTTCTAGAATGAGATTTGTAGATTAGGGTTCTCGAGGAGCCTCGGAGAACGAAGAGATGAAAGAAGGGAGGAGATTAACGAGAGTATAGTTTGGATGTTCAAGAAGCTAAGCGGACTTGAAAATGAAATTTTGGTCTATAATCAAGTTTGAGATGAGTTTTTGGGGGAAAAAGTGACTATTTTGGAATAATGAGCCACGAAAATTATGGGACCACACCTACCTACTCTAACCCCCTACTTTTTGTAGGAGACAAATGTAATTATAAGCATCGAAAGCCTAGTCCCCCTCCTTATTGCCTAGTCTCTCTCCCTATATACAAAGGAGACCAAATGTGCACACTCCTCTATTCTTATTGGTTTGTTACTGATTACTTTCATTTGTAAAAGGCCCAAAATATGTTCAAATGCCCACTAATGCAATGTTGCTTTGTCATCTACAAAGGTTGAGTACAGAGGGGCAGTAGCAGGCAACATGTGAGTCAGTATAGTTATGCAACCTACTTGGTCAGATTAATGTTATGGACCCCATACCTCTTATGTGTGACAATATTAGCACCATCATCATGTTTTCCATGGTCACACAAAACACATAGAAGTCCATTATCACTTCATCACGGAGAAAGTGCTCAGTGGGGAGATAGATCTCCAGTATGTATCTACCAGGGACTAGGTTGCAGATATCTTCACGAAGTCATTGCCCCAAGAGAAGTTTGAGTACTTTTGAGCATCTATGGGAGTACATTTCTTAGGTGAAGCAAGCTTAAGCACTTATCTTCCTCAAGACTAGAGTTTTAGGGGGAGTGTTGAGATGTATGGTGACATGTGTCTGATCCGCAGCAGCAGCAGCAGCAGGAAAAGGTGGGTAGGGCCGGTGGTGGTGAATAAATGGGACACATACCTATATTTTTAGATGTAGCGTGTGTGTAGTGCCGTAAGTACATAAGGCATACTTAGTCATTTAAATGTGTGCTCTCACTATGGATAACGAGTAGAGAAATTACTTAGAAGAAGAACATGTGATGTGTCTCTGGAAGCGTGTGTGGGTGGTGAGAGAGGCTGGTACTCATATCTCATGATACTCTATAGGGAATAAGAGCTCCCTTCTTGTCTTCATATAGAAAGTGTTGTCTCCTCTCTCCTTCCACACTACTCACTATTGGCTCCATGTCTCTCCTCGACACCTCGTGCATCGTGCACCAGGTAGGGCTTTGTTTCGTATCTTGTGGCATCTCGTACTTTCTTGGGGTGTATGCCTACTTCCTCCTTGTACTTGATGTGCAAATGTGAGGCTTTGGGGTCCCCCTCCTAAGCTTATATTGGGTGTGGTCTATATCTATCCCAAATAATTTGCATTAAAAAAATGCTTGACAAATTTTTGATAGACCCTACCCCCTTGGGAGATAAATCCAATAAAAAATGATGGTAGAATCTACCGCCTTGAGAGAAAACTCCAACAAAAAATGATGGCTCCCCCACTTTGATTAAATAATTGGCAATTTCACTTGTTCTTGGCATCAATATTTTCCAACACTTCTTCATTTAATTCTTCCCACGTCTTGGTTCTTATTTACAACTGTTTTTTTTAGGTGTTATAAAAATGGGCAATTCTTTGAGAAGCATGAGCTCTCAGTAGAGATCTTCAAAAGGCTGCCACCACAACCGTTAGTGGATTCACAACCTCTAGTTGATGTATATGTAGCTAATTCAAACAATTGTAGATAATTTTAGTCCATTTTTGCATTTTGTTGATTATAATCTTAAGATGCTTTGTATTTGATCACATAGGTCATATTTGGCCTCTCTCTCTCTCTCTCTCTCTCTCTAACAAAACTTTAACTTAGACTGAAACCTAGGAATAAACATTCTATTAAAACAACTTTATTTTTATTTTAAAGTGTTTAATTTTTTCCAAAAATCGCTTTTATCAAAATTCATTTTTATTCTTAAACTTTCTTATTATCTATCGTAATTGTCTCATTCATCTTTTTAATATATAGAAGAATGGTTGAATACTATGCCTGGGAATATATAACATATTTGGTAAACTCTTTGTTTAGAAAAAATGGAAATAATAATAAGCTAGATATTTAAAATTCAATAGTGAAATTAACATAAAAAACATAGCCATGTGATAAATGATTTTTAGGAAATGACTGCTTCAGCATTAATATAATTCTTTTAGAGAACACTTCTAATGTTTATATTCTTTCAATAGAGGATATGCAAATTTATAACTATAAAAGAAGGCACCATGGAGGATATATAATAAAGAGAGAAATGCCATTGTGGTTACCCTATGTAGTGTATGTAGTGAAGGATTTCCAATATATAAATATGGGGGCAATGTAGAACATGTCCTTGGAATGTCGCTTGAAGTGAGAAAAAATTTGGTATACTTTCCCATTTTCGCTAGGCCCATAAGATTGATTAAGCATTCCCTGATCTTGTCTAGATTTAAGTACCATACCTATTTAATATCCCTTGAAGTAAGCACCCATTTGGTGTCCTTTCCCATTTTTTCTAGGCATCTACTTTGGTCTCAACATGGGCTGGCCTTTGCACATATTCTTCATCCTTTGGGCCCCATAAGCTTGATTAAGCATTCCCTAATCTTTTCTCGATTTTATCACCATCTCTCTTGAATATCCGTTGAAGTAAGCCCCTACTTGGTATCCTTTTCCATTTTTTCTAGGAACGTATATGGTCTCAACATGGGATGGATATTCCACATATTCTTCATCCTTTTGACCCTTGAAACTGTAGTCTATGAGTTATTCAGCTCTTACAAATCCACTCCCCCTTTCTGCAAACATTTACCCCACATCACTTCCTTTTTCAACACTCCCCCACTCCAGTGATCAACTACTACCACCTCGGGGGGGTGGGGGGCTCACTCACAAATATGTAAGTGTAGCACATGGGTTCAACAAAAGGTTATTTTAAAATCCTTTTTTAACACATTTTTTACATACAAAAAGGGTACCATTTAAAGGGGGTATTCACATGTAGAAAAAGGGTATGGTTTATTATGAAAAACTCACTGATAAGGGATTTTTAAAATAGACCTTCAACGCACGTGGTACAGAGAGTTTACTTATAGTGAACCCCTCGAGATACCACCATATGTACATTGGACCTACACACTTAGTCATTTTCTAGAGTGGTCTATCACATAGGTGCCTCATAGGCTACAATGTTGATTGAGAGCCTATAGTTTACATAAGGGTAGGAATACAATGAGTGATATAGAAACAAGATGAGAGGTGTTCCTTCTTACATCAACTAGAAGACTCTTTCTAATGATTAGCCTTCTTCTTGGCAAGCCCACTTATTTGGCTCTTCTTTGCTAATGATTGATGTTTAATGCTTTAATGCTGGTAAAGGTTGGGTCAGGTAGGTTCTTCAAGGTAGTCACCAATGGGTTGAATTCTTCCAAGGTCATGCTCTTGAGAAGGATTGATGTGGCATACTTCTCTTCCACGAGAGACCCAACACATGCAAGTTGTTGCATAACACATTTAATTTTATTTAGATGTGCTTGGAGTGACTCATTCTCTTTGATGTCCAACCCGAAAAAATGGATTTTTTAGACTGACTTTGTTTGGCTCCAAATGGTTTCTTGAGTTCATCCCATGCTCCTTTAGAGTTGCTCCTTTTTTTAGAGTTTTCTTCTAACGCAATGTGATGGTGGATGAAACCTCCAAAATAAATACGAATAAAAGGTTATTGCTCCATTGTCTTCAAGAAGCCATACCTTGGAGAGCTAGTTCTACAACTCATCACAAGGGGATCATTGCTTGTTGATCAAATCAAGTGCATCAAAAGTGCCCACAACACTAGTTGGCAGCAATTCCTAGCTAGGAGGGGGTAATTTATCAATTCATTTTCCCATCATACTCTCAAGAAAATGGTTCATGGGCTCAATGCATATATTGTAGAGGATGTGTACATTAATTAGTTGAACATAAACAACAAACATTGAAGATTTATTTGACAAACCATTCTCTACTCTAAAAGTTACGTTTATGAATAGGATAATTAGTGCTGTTTACAATCAACTTTTAGAGCCATTGAAGGTTCTAATTTATCATTGGGGTATTTTTAAACACTTGTGCATCATTAAAATAAACTTATCCCTCTGGTCTAGTACTGAAAATCCCTCTCCTAAATCAAGGTATTTTTTGGTTTTATAGTTTTTAAATTTGGGAAGTGTTAATCACATCAAATGAATATCTCTACTTTTGGAACCGGCTAGGCATTGGCTTTGGGTAACCCTATTGCAAAGACCTTCCCACATCACCATAAGGAAACCATGTCAAATCCACTCATAGTAAATAAATTCAATGGTGAAGGTTTCCACATATGGCAAGTAAAACTCAAGTTCATTGGGGAAAATTTGGACTATGAAATGGGCCCTGTAAGAAATCCTAATTTTTAGTAATCTTTTGATTAAAAATGCTAATTTTGACCCCATAGTAGGAGACAAAGCAAATGATTCCCCAAATTTTTATAGACTTTTTAGGTCATACCATCTATATTTTATCCACTCTTGTAACAAGACCGTTCTATACAGAATATTGGTAGACAACAAGACGATCAAATAGATGGAGAGAGAGAGAGATTTTATTATATTGCAAGAGAGGTTACAACGGAAAAAGTACTTCTATACAGAAGCTCAACCAGCCAACCACCCCCGAGCGTTTGTATGCATAGGCTGCCTTGATCACACTCACACTCGCAATCACACTCTCAATCACAATCACGCTCTTAATCACAATCACAATCTCAATCACAATCATGCTCTTAATCACATTCACAATCATAATCACAAGAGGTCTCGCGATATATGTGACACACACACTCGCGGTATGCGGAATATAGAAAGACGCGTTCTCCAAAAATAGCCAAAAGCGAGACGGTGCTCCTAAAGCACGCGGCCCTTTCCTGCAAATTTTGGCGCGCGGTCGATGCTGCAAAACGTGGTAAAAAAACAAAAGAAAACTTTTCAAAAAGATTAGCGAAGTTGAGTTTTTTTCAAAGATTAACACTGGAAAAATCGACCCTTCTTCAAGCTTCCGTATCTCCAAAACTGATGAGAATTTACCTGCACTCGTGAGATAGTGTTTTGTTTTCATCGGCGAGGTCTACAAGCACCATGAGACACTCTCTCTCTAGACTAACCTCCAAAGGGTTTTGGAAAATTTTGTTATATGCCCTTCCATTCTCTTCATAAAGAAAATCTAGTAAAAGAAAAGCCCTTCAAAAAGAAAAAATAGGGTACCCTTCAAATTCTAGGCCCGGTGGGCAATGGCACCAGAGTCCAGACGTACCACCCGCCATGGCCTTGTTCTGTCCGTACGAATGTACCTTCTCCGTGACTACTGCTCAATGCTCACATCACGCGTGTGTGATACATCCATCCTAGTCATGTGATTGCGGGGCAGCCGGCCACAGAGTTCCGTGTACCACGCTGAGCCTTGAGGCCCTAGAGCGGTACACTCGCGGGCGGCAACTGGCAAACCCGCTAATATGACACCAAAATGTTTTTTTTTGGCATTTCCAAGAATAAGAGTGTCAACTTGTTATGTAATAATTTTTAATGGAATATTCTATATTTTTAAAACGTGCTACTATAAGACCTCGAGACTAGGGTGACAAGTCAAAGAAATTAAAATAAGTTTCATTGCGCTTGACATTGGATCTAGTTACAAGAGTTTGGTGTGTTTAAAATAAAATTCATTGTGCTTGACATTAGTGGGGCGACGAGTCACTCACTGTCATCAATATATACGGTCCTTGTGATGCTAAAGGAAGGGCTAGAATTTGGATAGATCTTAGAGACTTCCCTCTTGCTGGGGAGTGATGTCTTATTGGGGACTTTAATATGGGCAAGGCCAAAAGAGACAAAACTAGCCCCTCTAGCCTATTAACAGGGTCTAAGAAAGCTAAATGGAGATCTTTGTGTGAGAAGTGGGCCATGGTAGATATATGGTCCATTGGCCCATGGAAGTTCTCACCAGGCTTCACTTACACAAGTTTATAATATGCCAACACAGCTTCTAGATTGGACAGATGCTACTGTTCTCACCAAGTAGATTGGCTACCCCACTCATTGGATGTCAAAGTTGATACCTCCCAAACTCTCTCTGACCATTTTCCTTTAATTATCAAACTTGAAAAGGCCAGGGACGCTGAGTGCACTCCGGAAGGTAAAAGGAAAAATCTTATAATAGGTGCTCATTTGTTTAAAGCTCCATTCTTCAGAAAATTGGCTAAGGAGGCACTGCTCAAACTAGGGAAAGATGTGGAATCCTCAAACCCACGGGCCTGGTATTCCTTTGCTCAGAGCATCAAGTCTGCAATCAAGAGGGTTGGGCCCACGGTGAAGAAAGACAGAGAAGGCAAGAGCTAGGAGCTACAACAGCAGGTAGTAGAGGGAATCACGATAAAGAAACGAGAAGGAACTTCTTCGGTATCGGATCATGAGAAATGGCTCAAGGCAAAGGCATTGCTGGCTGAGCTCCAGCTCGAGGAGATTAAAAGGACTAGGGTACTAGCAAGAGAACTTTTCCTAAAGCCAAAGGTTTCCAACCAAGCTCATTTTTTCCGCGCCCTCAAAATAAAAAGGAGACAAAGCATCATCTCTTCGATCACAGATGATACAAGGAATGTACTCACAAAACCCAATGAGATGGCCACACTTATGCTGGACCATCTTAGCAAAGTCATAGGTCAACTTGAAGACTGCTCCCCTTAGGTTGAGGAAGCTCGGGATCTCCTCCTCAGCAATGTGAAGTGTACCTTATTAGCCATGGATGCGAATAATCTTGAGAAGCCCATATCTGAAGAGGAATGCAAGATGACCTCCATTCAATGGGGAAAGAAAAATCCCCAGGGTGGGATGAATTGACAACATAGTTTTTTAAGGAATTCTGTGAAGATCTCCAAACACCAATTGCCGTAATGGCTAACAGAGCCTTTAGTGAGGGAACCTAGAAACCAGTGTAAAGAAAGGGCTAATTAAGCCAATACCTAAACTAAATGTTGCTCGCTTCTCAAGCACTGGCGCCCCATCTCAATGATGTCAGTGGCATATAAGATCATAGCGAAAGTGATAGCACAAAGGCTGACAACATGGTTTCATAAAAGGAAGGTCAATTTATGACAATATTCTTGCAGCATTAGTTGCCATTGAATATGCAAACTTCACCAACCAAGAATGCATTCTGCTCTCATTTTGTTGTAGCTTGATCTTGACAAAGCCTATGACAGAATCTCCTGGAACTACATAGAGAGATTTATGCAAGCGATTGGCTTCGAACCCCGTATGTGTAAAAGAGTCTACACACTAGGAGTGAACAGCTCATCAGAGCTGCTATTTAATAACAGAGTAGTAGGCTCTTTTGAAGTTAAGAGATCTATCAAGCAGGGGTGCCCTCTTGCCCCCCTCCTATTTACAATTGGCTCACATCCGCTAGTTGTCGCCCTTGAGGTAGTTGTGGACAAAGGAGAAATCCAAGGACTATCCCTACCCGGGCAAACAACTCCTTGCGAGGCTATTTGCAAATGACTCTCTGCTATTTGTCTCTTCAAATCTAGGATACTAGACTCTGCATCTTGCACTATACAATTAATTCTAGAAGCACGCACCATCCTCCTAAATCTATAAGAGAATGGAACAACTTAACACCAAAATGTAAAATTTGGGTTTTCTCGATCCCAACTTATCTGAATGGTGTCTGGTTGGATGAACTTTGCAAGCATGTGGTGTACCCCACCCATCACACTTACAAAGTTTGATAAACAATTGGTGGTCATTTGGGCGAGATTGGTGATCTATCTCGATTTTTCCACGCAAGTTTCTCCAAGAGGAGGTAGGGTGGTTGTGAATCTTAGGATCTTTCCCCACCCCCTTTGCAAGAGAAAGAGTGGGTAAAAGAAACATGAAAAATCCTTTTAAAATCTCTACCTCTTCTTATGAGCGTCATCATCTTCACTCGATTTGACAAGATCATTAATATTGCATCTGATTTATATATGAAACTTGCTATCCCAATGGTTTATGATTGCATTAACAACCTATTCTTGCATTCTCTTCATAAGGAACCAATAGCTCATCACCTCTTTTTTCCACAAAATATGTGAACTTTTAAGAATATACACATAACATATTAAGTACCAATTTTCAAAATAAAGGGGTTGGGAAGATTTGTTCTCCATTTAATATCCAGCCACTTGAATTATAAATTCTATTTGAATCTCATGAAATAGGAGAAGCATGCGATAAGAAGTCCTACTCACCAACATTGACAAGAATCCTAAGCAATGGCCAGACCAAAGCTACTAATAGCACTTGATATATATATATCACGTGCTTTGACAACTCTTTTCAACCCCTTTTGTTCATTTTGCCTTTCTTTTTTGATCGAACTAAAATAAGTTTCTTCCACTTTTAGAACTAGTGCAATTACAAAATTCTGATTGTAAAACTCATCGACCATATAAGAGTACATATATATTCTTAATTAGCTTACTGTTGCTTTTTTAAATCTATTTTTTCAATGCTCAGGAGATATTCATTTTTTAAATACTTTGATTTTATATTTCATCCACTTTAAGATCGAAATATTCCTAACTAAGTTGTGGTTGTTTTTCTAAATCCACTTTTTATCTGCTCATGGACGCTAGATTTATTTGACTACTTTGTTTTGGGATTGTTTTCATTGCTTTTGGTATTTTCATAAACCTTATAACTAATGTGTGTACACACACACACACATATATTGACAAGTTTGTTATGTACCAAAAACTATGCATCGCATGAGAATGCTTGTTGAGGTGTACAAAACTTAGTGGCATTCTATATTATATTACGATTGGATATAGTATATTAGACAATATTCAGTAAGTTGTTTTTTCATGGATCAAACCACTCTTACAAGTCTACAATACTAAGTCAGTGGATGTTTGTAATTTCCACATAAAATATTAATAAATCTATATCTGTACATTTACAATGGTATAACTTTAATAAAGTGAACCAAATTAATATAAACGCTTTGTCTACATTTTCTTTTCTATAATCTACATATAATATACAATACAACATGGAAACATGGATTATATACAAGTATTTATATTCTCTTGAATATCCTTATCATTCAAAAATTAATTATGATCTTATGTAATATTTTTTTAAATAGTGTAATTCTTTATAATAGTCTAAAATAGAAGGTCAAGGCCATGTCTAAGAAAATAGGGTAGAAGAAAAGAAAATGGGAGGCTAACAAATCTTGCTCAAAGCTTTAGCATGGCCCTGCTTAGTTTTCAGACAAGAAAGAGATTGTTGAGTGCAATGGAATCCCTACCTAAAAAGGGAGTCCTCTAAAGAGAAGGGTGTGTTCAAAACAAGGTGAAATCTTATTTCTTTTATTGTTCGGAGTTCCTTTTTGTGTTCTTATTTGATGTCCATATTTTACTTTATACTTCTCTCACTTGTACTTTTACACATCCCTTGTAACTTCATTTATCTAAATTCTACTTTAATTATTGAATTACATTCTTGTAACTTCATTTATCTAAATTCTACTTTAATTATTGAATTACATTCTTGTAACTTCATTATTGATGTGTTGGGTGAGATAAAAGTAGCATGTGGAAGAAAAAGAAACTACATGACTTTACAAAAGTTCTTGAAGACATTAATGTTTCATGACATCCTTTGAGAAATGGGTGATAATCAGATTAGTATTATGAATGAACATACCAAATGTATGTGAGCAACCATTTGTACTTAACAATGTGTATGTGATTCAATCCGTATTAGGCCCACATGAAATGAGACCACACTGTAGTCATATATCCCCCTATTTCTAACTCAATGGCACTGACACTCTATGGAGAAAACTAGCTGTGCTAATGCTCGGTGAGATATATCAATACCATGCTCAAAATACCCAATGTCAAAAAAGCTAGTGATGTGGGGTAAATGTTTGGAGCAATGGGGAGTGGTACATTACCCCAAAACATTTCTAAGAGTTTCATAAGGCATAGACTATGGTTCAAAGGTTTAAAGGGAGCCTAAAGGATGAAGATGTACAACCTATAAGGAGGCCAACATTAGGCATCTAGAAGAAGTGGAAAGGGATGCCAAATGGGTAATCAATTCAAAGAAGGTGGTGCTCGAATAAAAATGCACTCTATCTATTGGATCAAACATATGATTTTTTGAGCTAAACCTCTTGCCTTATCGTTAATCTTAATTTTTATCATTTGCATTGTCATTAGTGCTTATCTTTTCCTTACTTTCTAGCATTCTACACTGTTGATTATGATCCATTTCTATACACCCTAATCAACTCTAGGTGCAAATCTCAAGTTGGTATTAGAGCCACCCCCTGGATAGCTATACACTTAGGATAGGTTAGATCATTAAAATGGTTAGATGTTTTTTGAAATTTAAATTTAAACTACTTTCAAACGTATTTTCCCATCTTGTATCAAGCTCCAAAATCAATACGAATAAAAGGTTTTTGCTCCACTGTCTTCAAGAAGCCATACCTTGGAGAGCTAGGTCTACAACTCATCACAAGGGGAGCATTGCTTGTTGATCAAATCAAGTGCATCAAAAGTGCCCACAACACTAGTTGGCAACAATTCCCAGCTAGGAGGGGGTAATTTATCAATTCATTTTCCCATCATACTCTCAAGAAAATGGTTCATGGGCTCAATGCATATATTGTAAAGGGTGTGTAAATTAATTAGTTGAACATAAACAACAAACATTGAAGCTTTATTTGACAAACCATTCTCTACTCTACAAATTACGTTTATGAATTGGATAATTAGTGATGTTTACAATCAACTTTTAGAGCCATTGAAGGTTCTAGTTTATCATTGGGGTATTTTTAAACACTTGTGCATAATTAAAATAAACTCATAGTACTCAAAATACCTCTCCTAAATCAAGGTATTTTTTGGTTTTATAGTTTTTAAATTTGGGTATCTCCACTTTTGTAACTCGCTAGGCGTTGGCTTTACCATAAGTAAACCATGTCAAATCCACTCATAGTAAATAAATTTAACGGTGAAGGTTTCCACATATGGCAAGTAAAACTCAAGTTTGTTCTCATGAAAGATGGGCTTTGGGGGATAGTAATTGGAAGGGAAAGTGCCCCTATTTAGAAGGGGAATATAAAAGAGATGAGAGAGCCATTATTACATTAGGGCTAGGTGATAGTTTCATCCACCATCACATTGCGTTAGAAGAAAACTCTAAAAAAAGGAGCAACTCTAAAGGAGCATGGGTTGAACTCAAGAAACCATTTGGAGCCAAACAAAGTCAGTCTAAAAAATCCATTTTTTTGGGTTGGACATGAAAGAGAATGAGTCACTCCAAGAACCTCTAAATTAAATTAAATGTGTCATGCAACAACTTGCATGTGTTGGGTCTCTAGTGGAAGAGAAGTATGCCACATCAATCCTTCTCAAGAGCATGACCTTGGAAGAATTCAACCCATTGGTGACTACCTTGAAGAACCTACCCGACCCAACCTTTACTAGCATTAAAGCATTAAACAACGAAGATCCAAATAAGTGGGCTTGCCAAGAAGAAGGCTAATCATTAGAAAGAGTCTTCTAGTTGATGTAAGAAAGCACACATCTCATCTTGTATCTATATCACTCATTGTATTCCTACCCTTATGTAAACTATAGGCTCTCAGCCAACATTGTAGCATATGAGGCACCTGTGATAGACCACTCTAGAAAATGAATAAGTGTGTAGGTCCAACGTACATATGGTGGTATCTCGGGGGGTTCACTATAAGTAAACTCTCTGTATCACGTGCGTCTCTAAAAAAAGGAACAACTCTAAAGGAGCATGGGATGATCTCAAGAAACCATTTGGAGCCAAACAAAGTAAGTCTGAAAAATCCATTTTTTGGGTTGGACATCAAAGAGAATGGTGAAGACTGGGGTTTTTAATGGCTTGAAAATTCGACAATGGGAATTTTGGAGGGGAATTTGAAAATTCCACAGTGGGAATTTCGGAGAGGGGGTCCCGGCCCACATGCTTGCAAAGTTTTCTCACCCCCATCGGATGATGTTTAGTTACGATGGCATGGTGAAGAGCAAGAATTTTCATGTCCTCTTGAGCACTAACAGACTTTAAATTTCCACATTGGGCGCTAATTGATATATAAAACATCATCCTATGGTGACCAAATTTTACGAGCATGTGGGGGGGTTCCCCCCCCACATCCTCGAAAAGTTTTATCACCGTCGGACCATGTTTGGGTATGATGGCATCGTGAACAAATGGGATTTTCTATGGCCTCTATAGCATTAAAGAAATTTGAAAATTCCACACCAGGTAGTAGTTAATATACCAAAATTTCATCTGATGTGGGACCAAACTTTGGGAGCGTTTGGGGGTTCCCCCCACATGCTTGCAAAGTTTGGTCACCATCGGACAATGTTTGGGTACGATGGCATGGTGAAGAAAAGATTTTTCCATGACTTTTCAAGCACTAAGAGACTTTAAAATTCCACACTAGGCACTAAGTGATATACTAAAAACCATCCTATGGTGATCAAACTTTGCTTGCACATGTTAACCACTCCAGTAATATTATTCACATGCTTGCACATGTTAACCACTCCAGTAATATTATTTTTCAAGCGTGGTTATGCTTCTTATAACTTATATTTTTGTAACCGTGCAAAGCGTTGAACGATAAAAGAGATATGGAATGACTGATCTTACGACTTGTGTAATGCCAGTTGTTAGGCGAAATTCTGTAAGGTGTTTTGGGCTTGTGTACATATGGGATGCATGGCATGTATAAAGCTTTGCCTTGGAATGCCTTGGTAGATGTACAGGGTGGATGGCTTGGTAGTAGGCTTGTACAGGTTTGTCCGGAGCGTGGTCTGCTGGAGGTGGTATCAGTCATTCGGTCGCTCTGTATGTGTACGCGTCCAAAAATAGAGTGGGCACTTGTAGGTTGAATTTGAAGGTGTGCATGGAGCAAAAAAAGACCTTAATACACACAAGGGCCTTAATAAATACTATGTAATTTTATAAAAAAGGTGGCGAAGGTGGAAACATCAACCAAGGAAATCGGCTGCAGCAGCATGGCGAGCACGTGATTTCCAAATACAAAGGTGCCGACGTGTGAAGGTGGCCGCTTCCGAAGCAAAGGGGCCCTCTTAGCACGCCAACTGTAGCAAAGAGAGCGAGAGGCTGGCCTCTTGTGTGCGTAGGCGATGATAGAGGAGTTGCCTTGCTTTTGTCTTGGTCGCCGGCAGTGACTGGTAGCGACAAAAAGAAGAAGTCTAACTGTAACGAGTAGTTTTGGTGTTGGCTGCAGCTGCTGGCGAGACGACTGGGGACGTCGATGGGCTGGGGATAGCGGAAAGGCGCAGCCAGTACAGAGTAGAAGTGCTGGCAGTGGCTAGTGACGACAGAGAGAGGGGCTGGTAGCACGCACGCAGAGAGGAAGTAAAGGGAGGGGTGCTGACGTGAAGGAGAGACCGCCGCTGGATGCAATGAGAGGAGGGGTTGCGTCTGCTGGGCTGCAGAGAAGGCTGGTGTCAACATCAGAGGGTGCCGTCAGGAGAGAGAGTGCAGTGCAGAGACGTGTGGGTCGACTGCAGATGCAGTGGATCATGTGCCGATTGAGGATGTGATGTATCATTGGCAATAACAGGTCAAAGTGTTGATGTGTTTGTGGTTGAAAAGGCTTGGTTGTGAGACGCAAGGTTGTAGTTCCAGAGGCAGTGAGGCCGTGGTTGAGTTCCCATCCAAGCCAGAGTGTTTGTAAGGTTGTGTGAGGAAAAGCTTATGTGTCGGAAGAAGCTGTATTGAAGTGTTGATTGGGGAATTCAGGGATGAATGATACTGGTGATGTATCTGGCTATGGTTGTGTGTTGGTATCCTGTGTGTGTTGATTTGCAGGAGAAGGCGTGATTGACGTGTTTGGTGGTGTAGTCCACGGGTTTACACTCTCAGAGTGCACTTTGTGCTAGCCTTCGATTACCTCGTCATGCACACGGTGGAAGTGTATGTGTTGTTGGGTGATTACTCGTCTAAGGTGCCCCTGTCTTGTGCTGTCTTTCTGGTGTGGGTGATGTGGTGAACTGTGAGAGAAGTGTTCCAGCCAGTGTGCTGGTGATGCCCCAGGTCCGTGGTGTTTTCCAAGGCTGTTGGATGGACAGCTATAGAGGCAGGTGATTTCGTGTCCAAAATTTCCGACAGCTTTCTGGTGCCCCCACTGAGGAGAGCTCAAGGATTGTTACAGGTTTTCATGATGTGGTCTTATCTAGAATTTCATGGCAGGAAGGGTGAAGATGTGTTTGACTTTTTGGAGCAAATGGAGTTGGCATGCATTAGCAATCATGTTACAGATGAAGAGCAGGTTTTGAAGCTAATAAAGACTTTCTTGAAGGGAGATGCCCGAAGCTGGTTTAAAGATTTTGAAGCACAGGATGCGGCATATGAGGTACATGGTGTCTTGACCTTAGACAGGTTGAAAGAAGGCCTTTTGGAGCATTTTCAGCAAAGCGGAGGAGCCTAGTGTGCTTTGGCAGGAGTTGAGCATCTTGAAGCAGGTCCATGGGCAATCACTGGTTTTGTGAAGGTATTTACATGTTTGTGGGGTAAGTGGTGTCTTACATTGAAGCAAGAAGTTCCTCCTATGTTTCTGAAGAAGAGCTTGTTTATTGATGGTTTGTTACCCCATTTGAAGGTCAGGGTTGAGTTGAAGAATCCCAAGTCATTTGATGATGCAGTTAGGGTTGCTTGGGAAAAGGAAGGCAAAATTTCAAAGCAGATGGAGATGGGTATTTATTCGCATGAAGGCGTTGTGTCTACAAGGGATATGCATGTAAATTTGGTTGAGGTGGATAAGAGTCCTATGCAAAGTTTGATTAGACAGGAGCCTCAAAGGCCTATACAGGTGCAAAGGGGGATGTTTTATGTGCCTTCTGATTTTTTTCCAAAGTCTTTAAAGCATGTGAAGGTGGATGAAAAGCAGGTGAAGGAGCAAAGTGAAGATCTGTGTTTGATAAATGATGTGGATGTAGCTAAGGTTTTCCCTATTGATGTTGCGATTAAAACTAAGGATGAGCATGATGAAAAGCAGGATGAGGAATCTAGGTCAAGGATTGAGACTTTTGCAGATGAGGAGTTGCCAGTGGATTTTTCTTTGGATTTGGACGTCATAGCTGTACATGACAGTGATTTGGAATGCTCTATTGAAGATCATTTGCATTCGGATCTGGATGACATGCATGCACATGGAAGCAAAGAGGATGATGCCTTGGGATTGGCTGATGATAAGAAGGAAGAGGAGTTGGATACAGAATGCTTTGAGGATGATTCTTTGCCAGATTCTACAAGGGAGGAGGATGGGGTAGAGACTTGTGATGAAGTGAAGACGTTTTGCAATGCGGATATGGAGAGCATGGAGGAAGATCCTATTGTTATGGATTTTCTTGGACAGCTTGATGGTGGTCTGGTACTTGCAACAATGAAATATGTGGATGTTTTTCCATTTGATGGATTATGTGCTGGGGAGTCTTTGGACAATGATTCTAGGGGGGTTGGCAACATTCAGGAAGATATGCATGTAGATTGGGCGGATGAAGAGCATTGTGATGAGAGTATTGTGCTTGAGGATGATATGTGGGCAGTTGCTAGCCTTGATGAACAGGAGCCAGAGATGGACATGGATGCAAATATGGTTGAGAGTGTAACTAAGGCTTCTTTGCATGTTGCTGAAATGCTAAAGGCAAAGTCCATGGATGACAAGGATTCTAAACCAGTTGAGCTGTATGGTTGTGAAGAGATGCCTATTTTACAAGAGTTGGAAGTGCTTGTGGACACTGCTGTTGGAAAGGATGTGGATTTTTCTGTGCATAAAGGTCAAAATGTTGGAACCTGGCCTTCACTGGTATTGATGAATTGGATGCTAAATGTTGCAATGCCATAGGTTTTGAAGACAAGGAGGTTTGTTATGGGTGAAGTGTTCTCAAATGATTTTGTGGCACATATGGTTGATGTTTGGTATGTAGTGATGCAGCCATTGTGTTTCATAGATGTTGGGAAATGGGATGGTGAGTTACAGCTGTTTCCTTTTGATGCTGGTGGATAGCTATTGGACTTTATGCTTTTTTCTGCTGAGCATAAATGCTCTAGTAGACAAGGGGGTTGGCAAAGTATGTTAGGCAAAATTCTGAAAGGTGTTTTGGGCTTGTGTACATATGGGATGCATGGCATGTAAAAAGACTTTGCCCTGAATACCTTGGCAGATGTACAGGGTGGATGGCTTGGTAGTAGGCTTGTACAGGTTTGTCCGGAGCGTGGTCTGCTGGAGGTGGTATCAGCCATTCGGTCACTCCATATGTGTGCGTATCCCTAAAATAAAACCGGGACTTGTAAGTTGTATTCAAAGGTGTGCATGGAAGCATGGGGGCAACTAAATATTGAAGGGGCCAATGTTGCCTTAAATATGGTGTGAAATGGAAGGAGAAGGTGGCTACGTGTGCATGGCAGCAAAGGAGGTGGCGCAAGAATATTTAACGAAAGGGAAGATGCCAATTTGGGCAGGTGGCAAATCCCTCTAGAAAAAAGGTCGACGGCAAGCATGGCTGATAGCTGGCGGTAAAAAGCGGGTTTTCTTTGAAGTGAAGGGGCCGCTTAAGAAGTAGAGTGGCGTGGAGTGTGGGCCGGCTCGTGAAGAAGCTGCTTCAACTACAGGCATGGACTGCACCGAACGAGGGGGCCCTCTGAGCACGCCAATGGGCAGAAGAGAACGAGGGGCTGGCACTGAAGAGGGGAGCCGCCGTGAACAGAAGTGTGTGTGAAGGTGGCCGGATGCAGTGCAGGCGATGACAGGTGGGCAACGTCGACGGGCTCGGACTGTTCCAGCTGGTGGTAGCTGAAGCATGGAAGAAAGGGAATAGAGTCTGGG
The DNA here is from genome assembly GCF_041138505.1 of Cibotium barometz. NCBI lineage: Eukaryota > Viridiplantae > Streptophyta > Polypodiopsida > Cyatheales > Cibotiaceae > Cibotium > Cibotium barometz. The sequence goes on from NC_141110.1 coordinate 24,573,514, forward strand.
AGTGCAAGAGGGACTAGAGAGTGGAGCCAGGCGAGCAGGTGGTTTGGCTGCAGCTGCTGGCAAGACGAGGTGAGAGGGAGCCTTGGGTAAGGTTTTTGGTGGTCGCCTACGAGGGGTGTGGGCAGGCGAAGACAGAGAGAGGGGCCGACGTGTGAAGGCGCCTTTCTAATGATAACTACCCAAAACACAATAAAGTTAGGGTAGAAAAATAACTCTGTCGGCCACCTTTGGAATGCAAAAAGAGGGAGTAGAACAGAGAGAGCAAGAGGTGGCTGGTGGCGACAGAGTGAAGAGAAGCGTGTGCTTTTGGTGTTGCTCTTGGCTGGTGGGGCTGGTAGCACACGTAGAGGAGGAGAGAGGACGTGTGGGGCGACTGCAGGCTGATGCAGTGGATCATGTGCTGATTGAGGATGTGATGTATCCTTGGTCAAAGTGTTGATGTGTTGTGGCTGAAGAGGCTTGGTTGTCAGACGCAAGGTTGTAATTCCAGAGGCAGTGAGGCCGTGGTTGAATTCCCTTGGAAGTGAATCCAAGCCAGAGTGTTTGTTGTTGGTGTAGTTGTTGAGTTGTTTGAAGTGTGGTGAAAATGGGATAGGAATTCCCAAAGTTTTATGGTGTGGATGGTGCTGTGTATGTTTACACGTGGGAACAAGACTGTAAGTGTTGTTGGGTAATTATTTTATCTATGGTGTCCCTGTTTTGTGCTGTCTTTCTGGTGTGGGCGGTGTGGTGAATTGTGTGAGTAGTGTTCCAGCCGGGTGCCTGGTGGTGCCCCCATTGGTGTTAGTTTTCCAAGGCTGTTGTGGATGGACAGCTATAGAGGCAGGTGATTCCGTGTCCATAATTTTCGACACCAGTCACGCGAAGGAAATATACACAGAGCTAGGAATCTAGTTTTGGGCCCTCGATTGTAAATGGGTGGTCAACCATTGTAAAATAAAAGCTCTTGTATATAAGACATTTTATGGAATATGAAAAGGGACAATTCCATTAGTCTCATTTGGGTTTTTCCTCCCTCTTTTTCTCACTCTCTTGAGCTTGTGGATACATGCTTGTATTGTTGATGCTTGCATGCTCCCTCCTTCTTGCTCTTCACCTGGCTCTTAAATCTCCACTTGGGTGACACAAGTGGTGGTGGAGTGTGCCCCTATTGGCCTCACAAATGGGAGTTAACTCTCATTAGGTTTGGCTAAGTGCACATCTCTAACTCGATCCTTGTATGGTTGTTTCTCTTCTTCTCTTCCCCTCTTGTGTGCAAGGTTTTATGTTTAGATTAACATCTTTGGTGTTGCTGTGTGAAAAAACACTTAGCTTAGGGTCCTCCGCTTATTTCATTTGCTATAGTTCTCATTTGGCCTTGTTGGAGTGCAAATCCACCAGTTGTATGTTTGTGTTTGAGTTTGTTGTTTATTTTGTTTATGGTGTTCCATGGAGCTATAGAGGTCAACCGAAGTATTGGAGCATTGAGGTGTTCACCAAGTGCGGGAGACACAAGTAACTGTTCAATCTTTGCTCTTGAAATTCATAAATATTTTGATTTGTTGTTTATCTTTTATTAAGTTTGCACCATAATTTAATTATCAAATTAATCTTCATTTGTTAGGTTTCTTTAAGCATTATACGCATAATTAGGTATCTAGAGATTAGCTAGCTCCCATCAAAGCAAAAATCCACAAAAACATTAGGAAGATCTTGAATTTGCAAAAATAAGAGGAGGAAACTAGGCAAAAATCCCATTGTAGAGGAATCTCTGAGAAGCGAACGCCTGTTCCATTCAGAGGACACAATCGTGGTGGCAAGTTTGCCATGCCTGTTCCATTCCTCCTGGGAAAATCTTAGGAAATCTTCAGCCATTAATTTGGAAGTTAGCATTAAAAAGAGAATATTTACATTAAGTAGGTATAAATTGAATTTAACCAAAGGGTAAAGTTGCACTGTCAGAGAATATTGTGACCTACAGCCTTACATTCTCTACTGAAAAATCTCTACAAACTGGAAATGCCATGGCCGTTCCATTTGTGTCACGACGACTGTTTCTTCTTAGAAGCGTACACTTGTTCCAACATGTTCCCTTCAAATGCCATGCCCATGTCAGTTTTGCCATGCCCATGTCATTCTCTTTTTCCCCAGCTCCAGCAAGCATATGCTCGTGGCAAACTTTCCACGCCATACAATCTGCTTGCCACACATATACTTTCTCCATCCAAAAGTGCATGCATGTTCCTTCTTGAAGCCACGTCTATGTGTTTCAGGAAGCATACACCCATGCCATCTGCATCCTGAGAAGCGTACGCTCGTTCCCTTCTAAAGCGTATGCCCGTACCATCTTAAAGCATACCACCATATTTCTTGAAGGGAGTCCTCTAAAGAGAAGGGTGTGTTCAAAACAAGGTGAAATCTTATTTCTTTTATTGTTCCTTTTTGTGTTCTTATTTGATGTCCATATTTTACTTGATACTTCTCTCACTTGTACTTTTACACATCCCTTTCAATTTCAAGATTCTATTTCACCTTATCAAAATTTTACTTGTTCTTGTATCTTCATTTATCTAAATTCTACTTTAATTATTGAATGACCGTCTTGAAACTTCATTATTGATGTGTTGGGTGAGATAAAAGTAGCCTGTAGAAGGAAAAGAAACTGCATGACTTTACAAAAGTTCTTGAAGACATTAATGTTTCATGACATTCATTGAGAAATGGGTGATAATTAGATTAGTATTATGAATGAACATACCAAATGTATGTGAACGATCATTTGTACTTAACAGTGTGTATGTGATTCAATCCGTATTAGGCCCATATGAAATGAGACCACACTGTAGTCATACGTCCCCCTAATTCTAACTCAATGCACTAACACTCTATGGAGAAAACTAGTTGTGGTGATGCTCAATGGTAGACATATATCAATGCCATGGTCAAAGTACCCAATGTCGAAAAAGATGTGGGGTAAATGTCTGGAGCACTCTATCTATTGGTGTACTCAATGTTATAAAAATGAACTCTATCTATTTGATCAAACATATGATTTTTTGAGCTAAACCTCTTGCCTTATCATTAAGCTTCATTTTTATCATTACCATTGTCATTAGTGTTAATATCTTCCTTGCTTTCTAGCATTCTATAATCTTGATCTTGATCCATTTCTATACACCCTAATCAACTCTAGGTGCAAATCTCAAGTTGGTAGTATCAAATCCACCCCATGGATAGATATACACTTAGGATAGGTTAGATTATTAAAATGGTTAGATGTTTTTTGAAATTTAAATTTAAACTACTTTTAAACATATTTTCCCATGTTGTATCAAGCTCCAAAATCAATACGAATCAAAGGTTTTTGCTCCATTATCTTCAAAGGTTTAAACTACCTTCAGCTACCTTCTCCCTATGCATGTAGGAGTGTGGTTCATCACTAGCACTTGGAGATCCACATGAGTTGGGGTTTGAAAACTGCTTTCCTTCTAACAAACGACATTGGACCAGAGCAGTCCGTTTAGCCCACGCCCTCGGACTTGCCATCTTGCTAAGCTGACGAATCCCACATCTAACCATTTTTTTCAATCTTCATTCGCTCTAGCACTCCATGGGATTCTTCTTAGGTTTCTCTTGTGTTTTGTTACTCAGGATTCTAATGAATCCCACACCCAAGCAATTTTTTCATTCTTCCTTCTTTTTTTTTCCCCTCTAGCACTTCATGGAATTCTTCTTAGGATTCCCTTGTGTTTGTTATGTTATCTGGATGTCCACCATCGGTCGAGGATATTTCATTTCTAGCAACCCCGCCAAGTTTTTAATTAATGTAATTTTACCTCCCTCATATATAAAGAAACAAATGTAACTACCCTAGATTATTCTTAGCATTCTAGGTAATGTGTCGTGTTATTATCTAAAACTAATTTTTTGTACAACCAACATCATTTTGTCAACTCTTTGAATCTAGTTTACATTTGATATTTTGTTTTGGTATCAAGGGATGGAGTTTCTTGATTCAAGATCATTTGTTTTCTTGAAGGAACACAACTAGGATAATCAAAGATGCATACCCTCATTATGAAAGTAGGGTGAAAGATGTAGAGTTTAGCAATGTGATGGTGGATAAAACTTTCACCTAGCCCTAATGTAATAAAGGCTCTCTCATCTCTTTGATCTTCCCCTTCTAAATAGGGACAGTTTCCCTTCCAATTACTATCCCCCAAAGCCCATCTTCATAAGAACAAACTTGAGTTTTACTTGCCATATCTGGAAACCTTCACCATTAAATTATTTACTATGAGTGGATTTGACATGGTTTGCTTATGGTGATGTGGGAAGGTCTTTGCAATAGGGTTACCCCCAAAGCCAATGCTTATCCGGTTACAAAAGTTGAGATATTCATTTGATGTGATTAACACTTCCCAAATTTAAAAACTATAAAACCCAAAAAATATCTTGATTTAGAAGTGGGATTTTGAGTACTAAACCAAGGGGATAATTTTATATTAATGATGCACAAGTGTTTAAAAATACCGCAATAATAAATTAGAACCTTCAACGGCTTTAAAAGTTGATTGAAAATAGCACTAATTATCCTATTAATAAGCATAATTTTTAGAGTAGAGAATGGTTTGCCAAATAAAGCTTCAATGTTTGTTGTTTATGTTCAACTAATTAATGTACATATCCTCTACAATATCTGCATTGAGCCCATGAACCATTTTCTTGAGAGTATGATGGGAAAATGAATTGATAAATTACCCCCTCCTAGCTAGGAATTGCTGGCAACTAGTGTTGTGGGAACTTTTGATGCACTTGATTTGATCAACAAGCACTGCTCCCCTTGTGATGAGTTGTAGCTCTCCAAGGTATGGCTTCTTGAAGACAATGGAGCAAAAACCTTTTATTCGTATTGATTTTGGAGCTTGATACAAGATTGGAAAATATGTTTGACAGTAGTTTAAATTTAAATTTCAAAAAACATCTAAACATTTTAATAATCTAACCTATCCTAAGTGTATAGCTATCCAGGGGGTGGCTCTGATACCAACTTGAGATTTGCGCCTAGAGTTGATTAGGGTGTATATAAATGGATCATAATCAAGATTGTATAATGTTAGAAAGCAAGGAAAAGATTAACACTAATGACAATGCTAATGATAAAAATGAAGCTTAATGATAATGCAAGAGGTTTAGCTCAAAAAATCATATGTTTGATCCAATAGATAGAGTGCATTTTTATAAGCTTGAGAACACCTCCATTAGCCATTAAACATGGCCCATAAGATTGATTAAGCATCCCCTAATCTATTATATAGTCGAGCACCACTTTCTTTGACGTGACCACCCATTTGGCATCCCTTTCCACTTCTTCTAGATGCCTACTGTTGCCTCCTTATGGGTTGTACACCTTCATCCTTTGGGATCCCTTTAAACCTTTGAACCATAGTCTATGGCTTATGAAACTCTTAGAAATGTTTGGGGGTAACATACCACTCCCCATTGCTCCAAACATTTACCCCACATCACTAGCTTTTTCGAAATTGGGTACTTTGAGCATCGCATTGATATATCTCTACCACTGAGCATCAGCAAAGCTAGTTTTCTCCATAGAGTGTCATTGCATTGAATTAGAAATAGGGGGATGTATGACTACAGTGTGGTCTCATTTCATGTGGGTCTAATACGAATTGAATCACATACACACTATTAAGTACAAATGGTTGTTCACATACAATTGGTATGTTCGTTCATAATACTAATCTAATTATCACCCATTTCTCAAAGAATGTCATGAAACATTAATGTCTTCAAGAGCTTTTGTAAAGTCACGCAGTTTCTTTTCCTTCCACATGCTAATTTTATCTCACCCAACACATCAAAAATGAAGTTACAAGAATGTAATTCAATAATTAAAGTAGAATCTAGATAAGTGAACTTATCAAGTAAAATTTGGATAAGGTGAAATAGAATCTTGAAATTGAAAGGGATGTGTAAAAGTACAAGTGAGAGAAGTATCAAGTAAAATATGGACATCAAATAAGAACAAAAAAAGGAACAATAAAAGAAATAAGATTTCACCTTGTTTTAAACACACCCTTCTCTTGAGAGGACTCCCTTTTTAGGTAGGATGAGGGGGGAGGGGGAGGTGGAGATGGAGGACGATGAGGTGATGGGGTGGATGCTTACGTGCAATGTTTTTCATGTGAGCCATGGAAAAAGTGAAGTCAAAATATAGAAATGAGGATGAATGAGACTATTACTTCTTTATATAAAGTCATTTATAATGTATTCAGATAGCCTGAAACCGGCCAAAAATTACAAAACCACCAAATTAGACACGTTTAACCCAACGTCTACAATGTCTTTTCATTATGGCATGCCATGCGACATGGCCTTCTCTTGATCTTCTATTGAACTTCTATTCCACTTCTCTATATTTGCCTCCTTCTTTTTGAGTCATGCGGCTTTAGCAATTGTTGACATTCGAGCCTTTTCCCTAGTAACATTTCTTGCAATGTTGTTACGATAGAATCCTTAGACATCTCCACAAGATAATTGCTATGTGTCTTCCCTCCACCATGTTGAGTATTCTTGAAGTACACTCCTTTGGCTGCGTAATGTGATTTTTCTATGCCTTGGGTGCTGAACATATCCAAGGACCCGTATTTTTGTAGAAAATACGGTCCATGTGCATATACAATGTGCTGTGAAAAAATGTCCAAGTAAGAAATTATGAAGATAAATGTTTATGGAATTTTAGTTAGCAATTGCAATGGTAATTAATGAACGGAGATAATTAAGATGATAATATCTTACCAGGTAATATGTAATGGAGGTATCTCCCCAACTCTCACTAACAAGCTTGATGAATTACGTCACATTTATTTTGATCACACTTTGTTCTTCTTAAGTTGTTGTGCTCTTTAACATAGTTGTCACAAACTTGTGAAATTAATCCCACACCTTCTTTTGCTTGTTTTGTAGAGTTGGATCCTTGTTGAGATCTGGTGGTACACTTGCAAAGATCTTTCCAACGCTCCCATCGCAGGCTCCTCCCTCGATCGTTCATAGGATGCAAGAATCGCCTTGCCTTTGCACTGCTCATTGACACTTGTTGAGCAACAATATGATGTGTTCCATACTTCTTAAGATCTTTCACAATCTTTACATTCCTGTCATGCACTCCCAAAGAGTTGAGGACCTCCTCCACTTACTTTATTGCTTGGGTTGAGTGTGAGGTTGGCTTAAGCAACCTATCAAAAATCCTCATCATGGCATGCAATGTGCAAAAGTGTATACTTTTCATTGGGAAAGGAATAATTGGTTCCCAATTTGGATCCTTTGTGTCCTTATTGGGTGTTGCATCTAAATCGGAAGACAAGATCCCCTCCACCACCCAATGAGAGCTCATCCTCACTGTTTGGCTTGAGAATTGACCACTTCATGCACAATGGACACGGATGGAGGCATTGTGCATATGGTCACAATTACACATGCATTTTATGGTCTTTAAATTACCACCTAGATGCCAGTCCACATGAAAGGATCCCACACCATCCACTTCAAGCTCTTACCCATTCATCTATTATTGGATGACTTCTAGAATTTGAGGGCATCGTTAAAGCATCCAATTCAACACCTCAGTGTTCTCCTTTGGAACCTCAAAGGCTTCGAGCCACCAATTATCCTTCTCAGATTGAACACTGAAAGAAGGGATTTTATCCTTGTCCTTTGCAGATGCCATTGCTTCATTCATATATGTGACTGCTATTTCCTCCAATCTTTTTCCTTTTACTAGTTGACCCTCATTCAACTTCATTATAAGCGATAGGATTCCCTCAGATTCTACATATCACATAAACCAAGCCAAACAACACATGTAATTCATGTCATTGATAAGGTAAATTTGCAAGTTAAACGATAAATGATCAAACCCAACCTTGATGTGAAACCTTATAGAATGGGATCATATGTCATTGAAGGTTCTTTAGGTCCACAAATAGGTTGTTGTATGTGTTGTAGTGTACTTCAAGCTTATCCTTGGACTTAGGATCGAAAACCATTGTTCCTTCACAACAACACAAAGCAACTATAGACGCGCTTGATAGACGCGCAAAATAGCGGGCGCATCTATAGGCGTTGCTTGAATAGAGAAATTATGGGTGCGTCTAATAGCGCGTGTATTTGTGCATGTATTGATGCGTCTATTCGCACGTCTACAATGAGAATCTAACACTACGTCTAAAAGCGTGTCTATTTATGCGTGTATTAGCACGTCTCTTAGTGCGTCTACACTGAGAATTAGACGCATATTTAGACGCAAAATAGAGAATACAAAAAGTGAGATTTTGGTGTAGGCTGGTAAATGTACATCACTGCTTTCCAAAAACCCATGATTACCAAAGCACATAATTTTAACAAAAACATTAATGCTTTTTTGCAAACCCACATATACAAAAATTAAGTGAGGTGAGGAGAATGAGACAATATGTAAAATAGTTTAGCCAATATCAATGATGGGCTACGGTTCAATCTCATCCTCAATGAGATCAACCCTTGCCAAACTATCTACTTCAATATCCAAACAAGTGTTTAGATCTACAAATACATTCAACCCACTACTACTTCTGCTACTCATGTGCTCATCGAAATCAGCATCACCAATGGTAGGCTCATCCTCATGGGTAATGGCCTCAATATCTGTATCTCCTATCTCATGATCATCCTCCTCTCTCGTATCACGGTCATCATCACCTCCATGGCCATGATCATCCTCCATACGCTCCATATTCGTAAATGTACTATACATCACTTTAGAACGTGGCATAATAGGTATGACATGCCACCATCTGTTATTATCCACCATTGGTTGATAGACAACCTAATTCAAACACAAATACAATCATGTTATTTTCCTTGCATCGAAGGTATCAAATATTTAAAAGTGAGTATTTTTATATGTGTGTACAGTACATGTTCACATTGTTGCGGTAGTACTAGTGTGTCCTTCTTACTTTGCCAAAACTTTGTGGAGTCAATAGTTACAAAGCCACTTGCATGGCGTTGCATTAGGGCCTCTTTCCACCATGTCCTTAAACCACTTTACATCTAAAACATACACAAAGAATCGTCAAAAGTCAAGCTTAATAATATCTTGGATTATGCCACAATAATCATCCATGGCTTCATTGGCTCCCTCAAAGCTAGCAATGACGCCGCAATCTTGTGTTTCTCTTATCATCAATCCATTGTGTTCGAAAATGCTTGCCCTGACACCATATAGCATTGAACATAGTGCACTACACCAAGACAAAATCAATTAAATAAGCAATCTAAATTATTGAAAGCTCCTAACTTATCCCTAACATTCTATATACCGACCTTGCTCATGCATCCCCTAGCATACTCCCATTCTTCCATTGTGATATGCATCCCCTCGTCTTTCTTTGCTCTCTCCATTTCTCCAAGTAGCCAATCCACATGAATATCCTTTGGAAGTGCTCTTGGATACTGAGGGTATGGCACACGAGATCTGTGGTGTGTACGAAAGAGGGCCCTTTCTTCTTGTCTTCTTGCCTTTGCATCCTCGTATCTTGTCACCCATCTTTTCATCACATCACTATTAAGCACGCAATAGAGGTTGATATTATTAAGCAACTCCGTGTCTATTACTTTGTTACATCCTTTCCCTTGAGGAACAATAGAGGTCATCCTTAGGTCTTCATCATCTCTCCATAGTCGTGGGAGAGAGCTATCCACATCAACAAGAAACTCAAAAATATATACAAGTGACTCTTGTACCAACCAACCCTTGGCCAGGCTACCTTCGGGTCTTGCATTTTGTCTCACCAAACCCTTCAAGGTCTTCATCAAGCGCTCGAGGAAGAACAACCATCGTGCATGTATAGTACCGCATATAGCAATCTCATCCACCAAATGCACTATGAGATGTAGTTGGCTTGTGAGAATAGAACGTGGAAATGTCTCCTCCACTAAACAAACCACCTCCACTGACATAACTCAAGCATTCTCAAGCGTGGTGGGATCTATTTCCTTTGAGCTCACATACCTAGAAATAAAAAAGTACACCATATTAGCAATATGAACACCTTGCATGGAGCATTGATACGCATTACATTTTGTATCATGTAAAGTACCTCACAAGCTCGCCCATCTTGTAAATACAATCTTTCACGTCCTTCGATGCACTACGAGAAATGCTAGTAGGTAGTATGAACTAAACACACGAGGAATGGTTGATTAGTTGCTTCTAATACACTCACAAATTTAAAAGGAAAAAGATATTATGCACATAAAATACTTACTTGGAGCATCTTGTGCCAATCATGAGATTTCAAGCCATATAATTGCTCTACACCTCTTTTCTTGCTCTTTGTAAAGGCCCCCTTCAAACACCTCATACATCCAGTGGGAGTACGAATTGTAGTAATAGCACGCTTCACCGCCACCATCTCTAGCTTTGATAACCTCCATGGTGCACGAGGTAAAAAAACACGTCCATTTGGTCTCTCTTGCGGCCAAGCTTCATGCATCCTCCTTGTGGTACGTAGATCCTCCCTTATGCCTACGGAATCTCGTGTCCCATTCAAATGTTCCCAAATGGTAGATGCCACATTCTTGAAGATATGCATGGGATCAAGCAGGTGATTGATCTTGAGGTGGGACCAATATGGTAAACGATAAAAGATGGAGTATCTAAACAAAAGCTGGTGTTAGCGGCGGGTAATCTTTATTTCCAGCCAATATAGCACACAATAGTTAACAAACCCTTACCGGCTCATGCCAAGTGGTGGAGGAGTCGTGGAACCGTCCCAAATTCTCATCCAATCTCCCGTTATGAGTGATTGTGGGAGGACTTCATTCCAAGGGGCAACATATCTAGGATGATCAGGTGGGAGAAATCGATGGTGATTCTCATAGATGACCTTATTCAATGCATCTGCCCGTGAGGCAACAAGCGAAGGACCACAAACAGGACATGCATGGTAACCCGATGTAGTGAGACCTGAACAATAGAGGCAATTAAGAGTTCAAGGTGGGTTTAGGATGCCACATCCTTTGCCTACTCATAATTAGAATTGCAATGCCTACCTGAACACTCACCATAGCCTGGGAAGTCATGCATCGTCCACATCAAGATTGCTTTGCAGTTGAAGTCTCGTGTGACGAGGGAGGCCTGCTCACATCATGCACCTCGATACATCTCCAAAGTATCTCTAGCTCATCAATCAAAGGCTCCAAATAAACATAAGAATTTTTGATGTTATGTTTTCCTGGGATTAGAAGGGATAACATAACATGTCCTTTCTTAATCGCCATAGAGGGTGGAAGATTATAATTCACCAATATCACTAGCCATACACTGTAAGAGGTGCTTTTGAGACCAAATGGGTTCACACCGTCCATACCCAATCCAAGTCTCAAGCTCCTAGGTTCTTCCTTGAAGCTTGGCCATGTGTCTTCAATATGCTTCCATGCAAGAGTGTCTGCGAGAGTTCTCCACTTGCCATCGGTTGATCGATGGGAGGAATGCCATGACATGAGCTCTGCAATGGATTTGCACTTGAACATATGTTGGATGCGAGGGATTATGGAAAAATGTCGCAAAACCTTATGAGGCGCGTCCAAAGTTTTGAGATCTGCTATATATCTTGCCTCTCCACAAGTAGGACACTCTCTTGCATCCTTATGTAGTCCACGAAACAAAATGCAATCGTTGACGCATGCATGGATGTGCTTGTAATCTAATCCTCCAAGAGAGGTCACACGTTGCCTTGCCATATCTCTTGAGGTCGGTAATTTATTCTCCCTTGGAAGCATTTTACACAATAGCCTGCACGTTGTCGCTGGTGTGAAACCATGCATATGAGACTATCAAATGCAAATCTAGATGCATGGGATTAAGTGCTATGACGAGGCATTATATGATGCCATGTACATATGTTCATATTGTAAATGAGGTTCAATAAAACGAGCTGAGGCTGAGTCAGGTCTTGAAGCTTTTGTAAATGAGTGTGGTGTGAAATATGGAGCCTTATGCTTATGGTAAGCCTTGCAGTAAGGAACACCCTTCTCAACATGTATGGAAATGTGAGAGCATGTATGATATGAGGATTGGTTTTGAAGAATACCCTTTGGAGATATCGTGGAATGAGCAAAAACAAGAAGAACTTTATTAAGACACTGCACACATTCAAAGTTATTGTGTATCCTCATAGGCAGAATGATCCCTTCAATAATATCTTCATGCCCATGGATGGTGAACCTAGTGGCAACCATGCTAGTGAGAGCTATTTCAAAATGACTCTTGTGAGTATGGTGGTGGTGGTTCTGCTGTTACTCAGACCTCATGGGAAAGTTGGAAACACTCAGTTAAATACATGGTCTACGTGGCTATGTAAATGATGGTATGAGTGGCTCGCAAAAGGGATATGTTAATGATGTAAATGGCTACCCATGTGCATGATGTGTAGTAGCTTCTCTATGGTATCGATGGGCTGAGTCAATGAATACCTCTAATGGGAGTGCAAGCATGAGGCATGCTTTAGTAGACTTATGACATGTATGTGATGTTTGATGTAGCTTGGGTCCAAATATTTTGCATATAAGAAGTGGATATATCATATGTATTAAAGCTTATAAAGGGGAAGCTTGCGTGGCAGTAATATCCAAAAATAATGCAAATGAAGGATGGCGCAAGTGTATTTTCGAACTGGGAAAATACGGGAATTTAGCTGCAAAAGTGGTGCGCCCGATTTCCTTGCGGGAAAGGGGAGAAAAAACCAGAGAAGCGGCAGGTATAGTAGGGGGTGTGCAGAAATAAAGAACCAGGGTCGTCATCTACCAGAGGATTTTAAATCAAATCAGTATTTACTGTTTACAGCTTGTTGGAGTTAGAATTGAAGAGGAATTTGAGTACTATTTAATAAAATGATTTTCATATTATACATGTATTCATCCTTGCACAGTCTGCAGCGAAGCGGCCATATAGGGAATAGTGAAAAATCAAAGAAAATTTCACTTTGCTCTACTTACAGTTAAGTGGGTTTTTTTTTATTTTTGATTACTATAACCAACGATTTGGAAAATCGTATGTTTTATAAACCTTTAAAGGTTTTGGAGAATGAGAAAAAATTGGATTTGAAGAGTCGTGGAATCAAAGCTTCAAAAATACAGTAAGGTTTCTGGAAATTTGATTTTGTTTTCTACTCAAATGGATTTGGAATGCAAGTCATGGAGTTTCTTAGAATCACGTGAGCATGTTATAGATATGCCATATGTCGTCTTTTGTTTGTGAAGTTGTTGGAATTTAAAGGCAGGTTTTCAGGAGATAAAGAGACACCTTGAAATGATGGAATTGGTGTCACTTGATGTATGGAATGTAAAGGGTCACATGTATGTGGGAAATATTTGAAGATTATGTTATGCCTACATGTGATTGGTTTGAGGGATTTGGAAAAAGGAGCCAGTAAATCTATGCTTGGAAAGGGACAAGCACTTGATACACAATTTATGTGCAATCATCAGGCTGAATTCAAGGATGTATTGAGGTGAATTGGCACATGTATATGTCATTAAAAATGGATATGTCCTATGCTCCTTGGAGAGTTATGTGTGTGAGTTTCCTTGTGGAGATTGGTACCTACTCTCACAGCTAGAAGTCTCGTACTTTCCCAGCGACAGCGTCCACGTCACGACAGCTCTTTGGTGAACCCGACATGAAACTGCTGGGGTGAGAGTGTGGTGAAATACACAGGGAAGCTATGGCTGAGAATCCTGAGGGACAGGGGGTTCATTTTGACCCCGGAGTTATGCAAATGTTTCAGATGTTTACTATGTATATGCAACAGCAGCAAGCTGCTGAGAGGGGACAAATTTCAACGACCAAAGCACTGTAATCAATTGTGAAAAAGGTGGATCAATTTGATGGTAAGGATATCACAAAGTACCTATGCAATTACACAAAGGAAATGGAGCTAAACAGGGTGACTGAGGGGGATATGCTTCGAAGTTTTGAGCTGGTATGTGTTCCTGAAATAAGAGAGCGCATAAGAGGATTGCAGACAGCACATGGTGGCAGAAATTGGGAGGAGTTCAAGCTTGCTTTAAAGGATGAATATTTCATGGAGGATTCTGAGCGAGTGACCAAACGAACTTTCTTGGAATGGGTCACAAAACCCAAAATGGGGATTTCTGCCACAGAGTTGCTAAGAGAGTTTGAGAAGCGCTATGCCCAGCTGTCAAGGATAGAGCGCACAACTTTGGACAGAGAAAAAACAGAGCTCTTCTTACAAGCAGCTGGGAAAGATCTCCAAGAGAAACTGGAAATCCTCCTTGAGGATAAGGATACAGAGCAGGGACCAAAGAGTGATTGGAATGATGTCGAGGATGCGGTCACCATGCTAGCGAAGCGGCAGCGAAGGAGGGATAAAATGGTGATGAGCTCGGCAACTCCTATAACTGCTGTTATCCCTGAGAATCTACCAAAACCAGCTGCTACAATCCCAAAGGTAGAAGGGCCGATGGATGAGCTTATTAAGGGTATGCGAGACCTAAAATTGAAGATGTCCAGGATTGAGGAAAAAGGGCTACCATTAGGGCAGGCTTCTATCCAAAGACCTCAAAGCAAAGAAGGGTTTACATACAGATGCATATGGTGTGATGACCCAGAACATGCAAAGAAAGATTGTGCTAGCTATAAAGAAGCCCTTAAAAATCAACTTGTGTTTTTCAAAGATGGGAAAATCCACCTTATAGAGACTGGTCTTCCATTAAGTACAAACTTTGGGAAAGGAGGGATGAAAAAGTTGGTTGAGGATATGGCTGCTAGTCATGCCATCTCTATGGTTGAGGCAGCAACCTATGGATTAAAGGCTGGTCAATCAAAGCAGGGATCTGAGAATGATGAAGATTATGAGAATGAAGATTTTTGGCCATCAACAATGGAATTAATTGCGTCAAAGAAGGTGTCTAAGCAAGCTTTGCATGAGGCAGGTGACTGTATACGTCTTGAGACTGGCTGGGAGGAGCCTGTGGATTCTTTATCTGTTCATGCCTACATTGCTAAATGCCAAAATAATGAGGCACAGGTAGAGGAGAAGCGTAAAAGGGAAAATGAAGAAGGAGGGCCGTCAAAAAGAGTTACCCGTGGAAGTGAAAAGAAGGATCCTGGGCCATCACATATGCCTCCACTGCATAGCAGACCTCCACAGGAAGTATCAATGGAAGAAGTGCCAGCAAAAATGAAGCATGAGAAGGAGAAGGGTAAAGGGAAAAGTCCACTCTATAAGCTTCAATCTGATATTGAAGCCGCAACAGATCTCAAAAAGGTGCTTGAAGAGAGGATTCTAAACAGCAGGGTGGAATTTACACTAGGGGAAGTCTTGGGGATTGCAAAGAAAGAATTCCATGATGAGATAATTGATATTATACGAAGGAAAAGGCAGTCCATAATTGAATCTATTCCATCACAAAGGGAGGCAAGCACTTCCAAGACTCATGGAGTACAGGTACAGCAAAAGGAAGAGAGAGAAAATGTGGTGGAATGTAATCACTCTGCTGATGGGGCACGATAAGTGCGCTTTGTGGAAGAGGATGATGAAAAAGAAGTTCTTACAAAGAGTCATTACTCCAGGAGCCATTGGGCAAGGGCCACCACTGAAACCCTTGTCAAGATAGGTGACTTGGAAGAGCCGTATGTCGCTCTAATCGACCATGGGTCTGAAATAAATCTTATGGCTAAAAATCTCTACAACAAATGTAAGTGGCCAATGGATGTAGATCATGGGTGGATGATTAAAGCAGCTAATAACTCATCTGGAGAGCTCTATGCAGCATGTCCAAATGTAAGGGTAACTATAGGGGATGTGAAAGATGATCAGAACTTCTTTGTTCAGGAGATGTCATCGTATCCCCTCATCCTTGGGCAACCCTACATTACAGCTGTGAGGATGGAAACAAAAGTTTTGGATGATGGCTCGGCATATGCAAGAATAAGGAGTAAAGATGGCAAGAAAGCTGTTCAGTTCTTGAAAGTTTGCATTAATCATGAAAGGAATCGTGAGTCTCTTCGAGCACAGTCACTCCCAAAGATAAATAGAGAATTCATGAATTACAGGGAGATGAGGGATTTTGGCCAGGTGCCATTGTAAAGCGGGATTCCAATGGTACAAGGGAAAATGAGTTCTCGCAGGACTCAATTAATGTAAATAACTTTTCAGCAAATTTTCAGGGATTCTCTAGCTATGGGTCACTGGTCTTTGTAAAAAGCAAGGATTTGAAGCGTGGCATGCGTAGACATGTACAAAATGAACAAAAAAGTCTTGAGTAGTGTGGTCTTTTGGAGAAGAATGAGTTTATTTCAGGGGTGCTTGATGAGGTGTCATTTGTAGATACTATGGATGTGCTTTTTGATATGGGAAGAGCATGCTTACAGGGTGGAAATGAGATGATATAGGTGTCATCTGTGGGGATGTATGATATAATCCGGGAATTTGAGGGGGTGGAATGTAAAAACATGAATTGCGAGATGGATGCTCATGTTGATACAAAGTACAAAACAGTTGCAAAGAAGGTGAAACCAGTTGCCTTGCCTTTGCCACCAGGAAGCAAAGAGAAGATAGATGAAGCCTCTATGCAACCAAATCTCAGAGATCCGAAGAAAATTGGGCATAAGTTTACACAGAAAACCCTAAAAGAGCTGAAGATTGGTGAAAGGGATTTTCTGTTGCCAGTTGAAAGGGAATGCTTTGAGGAGATGCTTGTAAAACATGGGAAAGCTTTTGCTTTTCAGTCGCATGAGATAGGCTGTGTTGATCCAAGTGTAACAGCGCCAATGGTGATCTTCACTGTACCACATGTGCCCTGGAACTTGCGGCCGATTCCAGTACCAAAGGCTCTCTTGCCAAAGCTGATGGAATTACTAAAAGAAAAGATCAGGATGGGAATTTTGGAGCCATCATGTGCTCCATATTCCAACAGATGGTTTACTGTGCCAAAGAAAAATGGAACATTGCGCTTCATTCAAGACATGCAACCTGTAAACAAAGTCACAATCAGAAATGTGGGAGCAGGTCCGATTGTGGATGAGTTTGCAGAAGCATTTGCAGGGAAAGCTATATACTCTATGGGTGATCTGTATTTGGGATATGATCAGTTCCAGCTGGATATACAAAGCAGGGACTTGACCACAATGAAAACTCCTTTGGGATTAGTAAGGATGTGTACCTTACCACAGGGAGCCACCAACTCAGTGGCACATATGATGAATGGAATGAATAAAGTCTTGCGAGACTTCATACCACAAATAACTATGCCTTTTCTGGATGATGTGCCAATAAAGGGCTGTGATGAGAAAGACAAAGATGGGGATTTGGATTCAAAGGGGTGCCGCAAGTTTGTGGCAAATCATATAAAGGATTGTGATATGATTCTATCCAGGCTTGAAGAGGTGAATCTTACTTTATCTGGACTGAAATCAGTGTTTGGGGTTGGTGAAGTGCTAATAGTGGGACATCTTTGTAGTACTAGTGGACGCCGACCTTGTCCAGCCAAGATAGATGCAATACAAAGAATGAAAGAGATATGCATTAATGTTACAGAGCTGAGGAGATTTCTTGGTGCATGTGTCTTTTATGTTATATGGATCCCGCATTATGCACATGTAGCAGATCCTCTTTATCAACTCTTGAGGAAAAATCAAAATTTTTTGTGGAGTGCAGCACATACTAAAGCTATGCGGAAGCTGAAATATCTGCTTCAATCATCACCTACTCTAAGGAAGGCAGATTATGAGTGTGGCAGGCCTGTGATTGTTACAGTTGATACTAGTCCTACTGGGATAGGATGGGCAGTAGGGCAAGATGATGAGGATGATCACAGGTATGTAATCAGATTTGGAGCAAAGGTATTAAGTATTCGACAACGAAAATATCCGCAGATCAAGAGAGAGTTATGGGGAATAGTCACTGCTCTTAAATGTGAAAAAGAATATCTTATTGGGGCATCTGTACTTGTGGAAACTGATTGCTTGCCACTTCTTGGGATGATAGCAAGCTGTACCACTCCTGTCACTCCTGTCAAACTCAGGATTTAGTGACTTGATAGCAAGCTGTACCACTCCTGCCTATATCAAGTCACTAAATCCTGAGTTTGAGCATATTGCAGGAAAAGATAATCCAGTTGCAGATATGCTATCAAGAGCCAGGTATGAAGATGAAAAAGAGATGATTAGTGACATTGATGATGTAGGTACAAAGTTCTACACTACTGCATATGCAAAAGGGGACCATACTTGCCTATCAAATGCACTTGAGTCTTTTACTGAGGAAATGTATGAAGGAGATTGGTTGCTTATTGGTCAATACTTGAGTACTCTAACAAGACAGGAAAATTGGTCTGACTCAGAATTTAAGAGGATCCACAGAAAAGCATATGGTTATTTTCTAAAGGATGGGTACCTCTGGAAGCATCCTAAGCAGAGGAATGCTATGCCACAGAGAGTCATATGTGATAAAGAGACTCAAGGGAAGCTTGTAAAAGAATTCCATGAGAGTCTCTGGGCTGGACATCGAAGTGTGTGGGCCACCTTTACCAAAATAAAGGAAAAATATTGGTGGGAAGGAATGTACAAGGATATTTCCCAATATGTGGTGTAAGATTCCTCCCCCAACCCCTTTTTGATGTCTAGTATCTTCCCCTGTAATCAATCCCTCTTCAGAAATATAAAGACCTTGTTTCTAACTGTTTTAGCCTAGAGAGAGAAAATTATTCTAGAGAGAGAATATTCAGATTATGAATATTTTTGGATAGAAAAATAACTCATCTTATTAAAATAAGTTCCCCTGAAACAGAAATTCAAAAAGAATTTTCCAATGTGCAATTGGAATTAATTGGAAATAGGTATAAAGAACCTTAGTCTAAGGGTCTAGATTTTCAGAAATTTTTGGATTATGGTCCAATTAAGGTTCCTATGGGCCAATAGCATCAATCCATGTGTAGGGAGGAGATAAATCCAAATTGTAAAAGAAGATACCCAAAAATAAGTAAATGCTCACATAAGATGAAGAGTTGAAAATGTACAAGGTTAATTAGTAAAAAAAAAACTATGAGCAATAAAATTTTGACACATATGTAAGGAAGGAGAGTTCTTTAAAGAAGGTGCATATTTCACATAAGATGAAGAGTTGAAAATGTACAAGGTTTATTAGTAAAAAAACTATGAGCAATAGAATTTTGACACATATGTAAGGAAGGGGAGTTCTTTAAAGGAGGTACATATTTCACATGCTTGAATGAGTTTTAAACTCAAAAATAATGTGATATTTTTATCTCTCATCTCTCTTGAACCAAACCAAATCAAAATGGAACCAAATCAAATAAAAAAGTAACCAAACTAGGTCCAAATCTAGTCCAAATTCAACCAAATTGACTTGGAAAATTCTAAAATCAGTTTGTTTGGTTAGGAACTCAATTTTTCCTATAAATAGAAGCCTTCCCTTGTTGAAAAATATATAGTGTCTTATGCATTGTTACTCTACTCTACCTAAGCCAAGAATTGTGAATTCTTTAATAATTCACTAGTTTTTGATACTTCTCTCTTTCTTCAATCCCCATTGGTGGCTCCATCAACATACTAAACCAATTGATTGGTTGGGGGCCTCTACCGTGATCAAAGAATCAAGCAAATTATAAGATAAGTATAGTGAATTTTGATATTTTCTATAATTTCTCAATGATTCTCTCTTCTCAACCCCTCGCAAGCTTGAGAAGCTTAATTGATATGGTTTTTTGAAATGCTATTGAAGTTAATTAATTAATGATAGTAAAGAATTACATAAAATTCTATTTATATTTAATTCTAATGGTCTTTCTCTCTCTCACTTAAGAAATGGTCATACTCATGACCCTTTTCAATCCAAATGAAGCTTTTCATAAGGCTTCTTCTTAATCCAAGATTAAGCTATGCTTGAGGCTAAATTAATGGCTTTTTTCTATGCTTTAGTTATGTATATCGATGATTCAATCCATTATGGATTGATGATCCAATTAGAGACCATTCTAATTATTTCCTTAATGGTAAGCCTTATCCCTTAGAAAAATTTGAGATTTATCAGTCATAGTAGCGGAGCTGTAAGATTCCTTCCCCACCCCCTTTTTGATGTCTAGTATATTCCCCTGTAATCAATTCCTTTTCTGAAATATAAGAGATCTTGTTTGTGGTTGTTTTAACCTAGAGAGAGAAAATATTCTAGAGAGAGAATATTCAGATTTTGAATATTTTTGGATAGAAAAATATCTCTTATAATTCAGATGAGTTCCCCTGGAACAGAAATTTAAAAAGAATTTTCCAATGCGCAATTGGAATTAATTGGAAATAGGTATAAAGAACCTTAGCCTAAAGGTCTAGATTTTCAGAAATCTTTAGACTATGGTCCAATTAAGGTTCCTATGGGCCAATAGCATCAATCCATGTGTAGGGAGGAGATAAATCCAAATTGTAAAAAGAAAATACCCAAAAATGAGTAAATGCTCACTTGAGGGTGGAGAGTAGAAAATGTACAAGGTTTATTAGAAAAAAAACTATGAGCAATATTAAAAATATAAGATATTTTGGGTATAATGATTTTATTATGACACATATGTAAGGAAGGGGAGTCCCTTAAATGCTCACATAAGATGAAGAGTTGAAAATGTACAAGGTTTATTAGTAAAAAACTATGAGCAATATTAAAATGATTCCATTATGACACCTATGTAAGGAAGGGGGAGTTCTTTAAAGGAGGTGCATATTTCACATAAGATGAAGAGTTGAAAATGTACAAGGTTTATTAGTAAAAAACTATGAGCAATATTAAAATGATTCCATTATGACACATATGTAAGGAAGGGGAGTTTCTTAAAGGAGGTGCATATTTCCCTTAAATGATTTTATTATGACACATATGTAAGGAAGGGGAGTCCCTTAAATGCTCACATAAGATGAAGAGTTGAAAATGTACAAGGTTTATTAGTAAAAAACTATGAACAATATTAAAATGATTCCATTATGACACGTGTAAGGAAGGGGAGTTCTTTAAAGGAGGTGCATATTTCACATGCTTGAATGAGTTTTAAGCTCATAAAAATTAAGATATTTTATCTCTCCTCTCTCCTCATTCAAGTCTAGTTCCAAAAAGTTAGCTTAATTGACCTAAAAATGGTCAAAAAGTGACCAAACTGACTTGGAAAATTCTAGAATCAGTTTGTTTGGTTAGGAGCTCAAATTTTCCTATAAATAGAAGCCTCCCCTTGTTGAAAAAGACATAGAATCTTATGCTTTGTTACTCTACTCCACCTAAGCCAAATTAGATAGAGTCTTATGCTTTGTTACTCTACTCCACCTAAGCCAAATTAGTAGATAGTGTCTTATGCCTTGTTACTCTAATCCACCTAAGCCAAAATATAGAGTGTCTTAGGCATTGTTACTCTACCCTACCTAAGCCAAGAACTGTGAATTCTTTAATAATTCACTAGTTTTTGATACTTCTATCTTTCCTCAATCCCCATTGGTGGCTCCATCAACATACTAAACCAATTGATTGGTTGGGGGCCTCTACCGTGAATAAAGAATCAAGCAAATCATAAGGTAAGTATATTGAATTTTGATCTTTTCTATAATTTCTCAATGATTCTCTCTTCTCAACCCCTCTCAAGCTTGAGAAGTTTAATTGGTATGGTTTTTTTTAAATGCTATTGAAGTTAATTGGTGAAAAGTAGTGAAGAGTTACATAATTTAATAAATGCTATTGAAGTTAATTTCCATTTATGATTAAATTCTAATGGTTTTTATGTAATTACTCTCTCTCACTCAAGAAATAGCCATACTCATGACCCATTCCCAATCCAAATGAAGCTTTTCATAAAGCTTTTCATAAGGCTTTTCCTTAATCCAAAATTAAGCTATGCTTGAGGCCAAATTAATGGCTTTTTGCTATGCTTTTAGTTTATGCACATTGATGATTCAATCCATTATGGATTGATGATCCAATTAGAGACCATTCTAATTATTTCCTTAATGATAAGCTTTATCCCTTAGAAAAAAAAATTGAGATTTATCAGTCATAGTAGCGGAGCTATGGCAAAATTTTTATAGGAATCACGCATAAAATAAATTCATTCAAAGTATAAAAAGAGGACTTCCTACACTATCCTAGGAACTATCATCCTAGATTAATTAAAGGAATATTATTATGCATGGAGATATGGATGTTTGCATGTAGATGTAGAGGTATGGATGTGAGTGGGAATGTGGAGGTGGATGTATGCATGTAGGTGTAGATGTATAGATGTAGATGTGGATGTGGAGGTGGGTGGATGCATGTAGATGTAGATGTATAGGTGTAGGTGAGAATGGAGATGTGGATGTATATATGTAGATGTAGATGTATAGATGTAGATGTGAATAGAGATGTGGATGTATACATGTAGATGTAGATGTATAGATGTAGATGGGAATGGAGATGTGGATGTATGCATGTAGATGTAGATGTATAGATGTAGATGTGAATGGAGATGTGGATGTATGCATGTAGATGTAGGTGTATAGACGTAGATGTGGATGTAGAGGTGGATGTATGCATGTAGATGTAGATGTATAGATGTGGATGTGAATGTGGAGTGGATGTATGCATGTAGATGTAGATGTATGGAGGTGAATGTGAATGTGGATGTGGATGTATGCATAGGGATGTAGATGTATGCATGTAGATGTGAATGTACGCATATAGTTGTGGATGTATGGATGTGAATATACGATTGTGATGTGAGGGAATCTGAAGTGATGAGATGGAAATGATGTGATGGGATGAGTATACATATAAATGGAATATGGAATAAGTAATGTAGATTGAGGAGGGATAATGTGGAAAAATGAAAGTTAAAATAGAAATTGTATTGTAAACTGTTTGTAAATGCTGTTTGTAAATGATTGTTTTATGTCAAGAATGCTGGGGGGAGCATTTTGACCGTCTTGTGATTAAGGTCGTGATGAGAAAGTTGCAACTGCTGACGGGGAGTCAATGAAGGACGTCTTGCGTAGCAAGGTCGGCCGAGGTCTTGACCAGCCTCGGTGCGATTAAAATGGTGAGCTTCCGGTACGGTGGATGAGGGGCCAAGGAAGCGGCCTATGCGTGAAGCGCTAGGTTACCTGCGAAGGATCCTAGAGGGTGCTGACCATACGGTGCTCGGGCTCTGGGTCGCCTAGGATACCCACGCGTGCGTCGAGGAAGATATTGGAACAGAGTTGGAGTTGTTTTCTGAAATCGAGCATGGATCTGGTTGATTGACCTTGCTGGTCTTCAATGGATGAGTCCATGGCTCCTTATATGGATCTGTTGGTTGATCTTGCTGATCTTCAACGAGAGTCCATCTTGTTAAGTGATTATATTGCCAAGTATTATGGGCTAGGAACTATCGAAACGGCTCCTGAGCGTTCTAGTTGCCAATGATGCCATAGATACTCTGATGAAGGAATGATGGGAAATTAAGAATCAATTGGATAAATTGGAAGATGGTGATCAATGATACTAAGGTTTTATTAAAGGATTGTTTTAAACTGGTTGAATCTGGTTGAAAAAGGCAATTTCATATTGGGTGTGTGAGTGGTGTGACTAGTTTTATTTTGCATGAACATCCGGCTAGGGGGCCTTGGAACTCTTTTCCTTGGTACCCGGGACAAAACCTAACCAAATTCTTAATTGGATCCCATCACTACAGTGGTTGGGCGGTTGGCTAACCCATGGGATTGGATGGGGTTAGGCTGGACTGATGGATCCGTAAATCGAGACTCAAACTTTTGTTTTTTACGATAGAAAAAAAAAATCCCCAGACAGTAACTGTTCTATGGATAGGAATCAACGGCTGTGCCTCTTGAATGGGGAAAAAAGCGTTGATCCCAATGATCCAAGTGCAAGTTTCTTCCTTGAACTGACTAAGTATCTTATAGATGTAATTGGATCATCTCGATCAGAAATGATCTTGACTACGTTAGAGTAAAAAGTTATCCTGGCGGAATCGCCCGTGCTTCCGGTTAAGAAAGTTTTTCCGGGTTCGGTTTTGGAACAACCAACGGATTAGTCTCTTATCCGGATATCCGTGGGCGAGGCCCCGACCCCTGTCCCGCGCGAGAAGCGCTACTTCCGCTGCCAGTGTCCCAAATCCGTTGCTCGGTGGGAACAGGGATCTTACAGTTGGTATCAGAGCATTTGGTTAATAAAGATCAACTGAGAAGACAAATATATCAAAAATTTATCAAGAGACAAAAAAAGATTATAATTGTGTGAGATAATTCATACAATTTGATATTCAAACTGAAATTGTAATTTGGTAACTGAGTCTTCAAATGGAAGTACCGCAATTATATAAAATCCCTGACTTGCTTGAAGCCTAGACATGATGGTATTTACCTTATAATTCCAAGGGCCGTGACTACCCATATATACAGAGAGTATACTGCAGCTCTTTACTGACAGTATATACGAGTAAATCTAAGACTTGAAATTATAAGCGTTAATGCTATCTAGATGATGATTTCGAATGTGATTGATATGATTTTTAATTCTGTTTGAGAATTGATGAATTGATTTGGATTCTGATTGAAAATGCTGATTGAAAAAAAAAATGTTGATTTTTAAAAATTAGTTGAAATATAATGAAACCACAAAGAGGGGGAATGGGACGAGTCCCTGTGATGATATTCATAACTAGAATGATAACGAATTCAGCAAATCACTATGAGATTAGTGGATTGTGCTGTCAGATTGCTACTGTTAATACTTGACCGGTAGATCAAGTTAAGGGATGTCAAATTGAGAACTTGCTTGACTGAAGTTTCCATGGAGGAATGTTCCGAAGGAAACTTTTTGGTCTAATAGACCATTATCATGTTAAAGATATGAATGATATGACCTGAATGAATTGTTATTTAATGATGAGTTCTATATAAGGGATATTTATCCTAGTGTTCTGTTGGGTTGACCAGAATATAAGGAACCCCAGAATAAAATTGGATCTTAAGAAAAAGAGCTGTCCTCTACCTTGCAAGATGAGGACATCTCGCACTTTTTAAGTGGGGTAGAATGTAAGATTCCTCCCCAACCTTCGAGGTATACTGGAGTAAGAATCTTCCTTTCTGATCTTATAATTATTCCCTCTCTAAAATAAAAGAAAGTTTCTGTTTAAAAAAGGAATACCCTTTTCCTAAAATACTTCTCAGGAGTCACGCCTATTTTAAGGATTTAGAACAATGAGTTTAGAAGTGAGAATCGGTGTTTTGGATACCAAGGTTTTGGTTTTCATTCGAGTATGGCCCAAAAGAAGTTCTTTATCTTTTGGGGAGTATAAGAAGTTATTTCCCAGATATTGTGACCCTTATATCTAAATTCAATGAAAGTAGGTGACTTAGCCTACAAGCTTCTTTTATCTCCTCATCTCAAAATTCTTAATACCTTCTATAGAAAAATGTATCAAACCCAAATCATGGAAAGACGGTAAAACTTCAGTGGCAAGTTACCGTGTGGCTTCTAGGTTACGCTAGCTCCTTCCTTTATATAAGTCGTAACTTACTTGTCACTCACAGTAATTTTACTCCCATCAATCTCCTTTCTTTCTTAATCTCCTTCATGGCTTGGCAACAGGAATTAGTTTTATCCCTGATGATTTCTCACCTTCAAGACGCAAGAGAGTCTGTGAAGAAAGACTTTATAGAACAGTATGAGCGCTCACTTTTTCCTCACCTAGGAACTTCTGTAGCGCAGACCAAATGGCGGACCTATCAAAACATAACTAGGGTAACACCCTGGGGTCAGCAACACTTTCGTAACAATGTCCGCTTGGCCATGGTTATTGAAGCTTTGGGTTTGGGTCCCCGATACTACTGTGTCATGAGATCAAGGCATCTTGGGTTTTCTGAGCGGGTCTTCTTACTGGCATGTTTTCTTCCTCGTGAGAAGATATGCCTTTACCCCGTTTTTGGCTTGCCTCTCAGAGGTCCTTTTGTTAGATCACCTCATACCACTGAGATGGGTGCGGCAATAACCAGCAGAATCATTCCCATAGATGAGTTACCCTATACTTGTGCAGCTTGTGAGGACTGCTTTTGTGACCATATGATGGACGGGCTTATGGAAGTGTAAAGAGTTTCTCTATCTTTACTGTATAAGTTCCGAGAATGAATAAAGTTTAAATCTTGTTCTTATTTTGAATCTTGCTCTCTTTAGGACTTTTCTTGGTGGTTAATCGTGATTAAAATTTTTCTCTAAGTCTCATATTCGTGCATCTTGCGAAATTATTCCAAGTTGCGAGATGAGGACATCTCGCGTTTTTTAAGTGGGGTAGAATGTAAGATTCCTCCCCCACCCCCTTTTTGATGTCTAGTATATTCCCCTGTAATCAATTCCTTTTCTGAAATATAAGAGATCTTGTTTGTGGTTGTTTTAACCTAGAGAGAGAAAATATTCTAGAGAGAGAATATTCAGATTTTGAATATTTTTGGATAGAAAAATATCTCTTATAATTCAGATGAGTTCCCCTGAAACAGAAATTTAAAATTAATTGGAAATAGGTATAAAGAACCTTAGCCTAAAGGTTTAGATTTTCAGAAATCTTTAGACTATGGTCCAATTAAGGTTCCTATGGGCCAATAGCATCAATCCATGTGTAGGGAGGAGATAAATCCAAATTGTAAAAAGAAAATACCCAAAAATGAGTAAATGCTCACTTGAGGTGGAGAGTAGAAAATGTACAAGGTTTATTAGAAAAAAAACTATGAGCAATATTAAAAATATGAGATATTTTGGGTATAATGATTTTATTATGACACATATGTAAGGAAGGGGAGTCCCTTAAATGCTCACATAAGATGAAGAGTTGAAAATGTACAAGGTTTATTAGTAAAAAACTATGAGCAATATTAAAATGATTCCATTATGACACCTATGTAAGGAAGGGGGAGTTCTTTAAAGGAGGTGCATATTTCACATAAGATGAAGAGTTGAAAATGTACAAGGTTTATTAGTAAAAAACTATGAGCAATATTAAAATGATTCCATTATGACACATATGTAAGGAAGGGGAGTTTCTTAAAGGAGGTGCATATTTCCCTTAAATGATTTTATTATGACACATATGTAAGGAAGGGGAGTCCCTTAAATGCTCACATAAGATGAAGAGTTGAAAATGTACAAGGTTTATTAGTAAAAAACTATGAACAATATTAAAATGATTCCATTATGACACATATGTAAGGAAGGGGAGTTCTTTAAAGGAGGTGCATATTTCACATGCTTGAATGAGTTTTAAGCTCATAAAAATTAAGATATTTCATCTCTCCTCTCTCCTCATTCAAGTCTAGTTCCAAAAAGTTAGCTTAATTGACCTAAAAATGGTCAAAAAGTGACCAAACTGACTTGGAAAATTCTAGAATCAGTTTGTTTGGTTAGGAGCTCAAATTTTCCTATAAATAGAAGCCTCCCCTTGTTGAAAAAGACATAGAATCTTATGCTTTGTTACTCTACTCCACCTAAGCCAAATTAGATAGAGTCTTATGCTTTGTTACTCTACTCCACCTAAGCCAAATTAGTAGATAGTGTCTTATGCCTTGTTACTCTAATCCACCTAAGCCAAAATATAGAGTGTCTTAGGCATTGTTACTCTACCCTACCTAAGCCAAGAACTGTGAATTCTTTAATAATTCACTAGTTTTTGATACTTCTATATTTCCTCAATCCCCATTGGTGGCTCCATCAACATACTAAACCAATTGATTGGTTGGGGGCCTCTACCGTGAATAAAGAATCAAGCAAATCATAAGGTAAGTATATTGAATTTTGATCTTTTCTATAATTTCTCAATGATTCTCTCTTCTCAACCCCTCTCAAGCTTGAGAAGTTTAATTGGTATGGTTTTTTTTAAATGCTATTGAAGTTAATTGGTGAAAAGTAGTGAAGAGTTACATAATTTAATAAATGCTATTGAAGTTAATTTTCATTTATGATTAAATTCTAATGGTTTTTATGTAATTACTCTCTCTCACTCAAGAAATAGCCATACTCATGACCCATTCCCAATCCAAATGAAGCTTTTCATAAAGCTTTTCATAAGGCTTTTCCTTAATCCAAAATTAAGCTATGCTTGAGGCCAAATTAATGGCTTTTTGCTATGCTTTTAGTTTATTCACATTGATGATTCAATCCATTATGGATTGATGATCCAATTAGAGACCATTCTAATTATTTCCTTAATGATAAGCTTTATCCCTTAGAAAAAAAAATTGAGATTTATCAGTCATAGTAGCGGAGCTATGGCAAAATTTTTATAGGAATCACGCATAAAATAAATTCATTCAAAGTATAAAAAGAGGACTTCCTACACTATCCTAGGAACTATCATCCTAGATTAATTAAAAGAATATTATTATGCATGGAGATATGGATGTTTGCATGTAGATGTAGAGGTATGGATGTGAGTGGGAATGTGGAGGTGGATGTATGCATGTAGGTGTAGATGTATAGATGTAGATGTGGATGTGGAGGTGGGTGGATGCATGTAGATGTAGATGTATAGGTGTAGGTGAGAATGGAGATGTGGATGTATATATGTAGATGTAGATGTATAGATGTAGATGTGAATAGAGATGTGGATGTATACATGTAGATGTAGATGTATAGATGTAGATGGGAATGGAGATGTGGATGTATACATGTAGATGTAGATGTATAGATGTAGATGTGAATGGAGATGTGGATGTATGCATGTAGATGTAGGTGTATAGACGTAGATGTGGATGTAGAGGTGGATGTATGCATGTAGATGTAGATGTATAGATGTGGATGTGAATGTGGAGTGGATGTATGCATGTAGATGTAGATGTATGGAGGTGAATGTGAATGTGGATGTGGATGTATGCATAGGGATGTAGATGTATGCATGTAGATGTGAATGTACGCATATAGTTGTGGATGTATGGATGTGAATATACGATTGTGATGTGAGGGAATCTGAAGTGATGAGATGGAAATGATGTGATGGGATGAGTATACATATAAATGGAATATGGAATAAGTAATGTAGATTGAGGAGGGATAATGTGGAAAAATGAAAGTTAAAATAGAAATTGTATTGTAAACTGTTTGTAAATGCTGTTTGTAAATGATTGTTTTATGTCAAGAATGCTGGGGGGAGCATTTTGACCGTCTTGTGATTAAGGTCGTGATGAGAAAGTTGCAACTGCTGACGGGGAGTCAATGAAGGACGTCTTGCGTAGCAAGGTCGGCCGAGGTCTTGACCAGCCTCGGTGCGATTAAAATGGTGAGCTTCCGGTACGGTGGATGAGGGGCCAAGGAAGCGGCCTATGCGTGAAGCGCTAGGTTACCTGCGAAGGATCCTAGAGGGTGCTGACCATACGGTGCTCGGGCTCTGGGTCGCCTAGGATACCCACGCGTGCGTCGAGGAAGATATTGGAACAGAGTTGGAGTTGTTTTCTGAAATCGAGCATGGATCTGGTTGATTGACCTTGCTGGTCTTCAATGGATGAGTCCATGGCTCCTTATATGGATCTGTTGGTTGATCTTGCTGATCTTCAACAAGAGTCCATCTTGTTAAGTGATTATATTGCCAAGTATTATGGGCTAGGAACTATCGAAACGGCTCCTGAGCGTTCTAGTTGCCAATGATGCCATAGATACTCTGATGAAGGAATGATGGGAAATTAAGAATCAATTGGATAAATTGGAAGATGGTGATCAATGATACTAAGGTTTTATTAAAGGATTGTTTTAAACTGGTTGAATCTGGTTGAAAAAGGTAATTTCATATTGGGTGTGTGAGTGGTGTGACTAGTTTTATTTTGCATGAACATCCGGCTAGGGGGCCTTGGAACTCTTTTCCTTGGTACCCGGGACAAAACCTAACCAAATTCTTAATTGGATCCCATCACTACAGTGGTTGGGCGGTTGGCTAACCCATGGGATTGGATGGGGTTAGGCTGGACTGATGGATCCGTAAATCGAGACTCAAACTTTTGTTTTTTACGATAGAAAAAAAAAATCCCCGGACAGTAACTGTTCTATGGATAGGAATCAACGGCTGTGCCTCTTGAATGGGGAAAAAAGCGTTGATCCCAATGATCCAAGTGCAAGTTTCTTCCTTGAACTGACTAAGTATCTTATAGATGTAATTGGATCATCTCGATCAGAAATGATCTTGACTACGTTAGAGTAAAAAGTTATCCTGGCGGAATCGCCCGTGCTTCCGGTTAAGAAAGTTTTTCCGGGTTCGGTTTTGGAACAACCAACGGATTAGTCTCTTATCCGGATATCCGTGGGCGAGGCCCCGAGTGTGGGACCCCTGTCCCGCGCGAGAAGCGCTACTTCCGCTGCCAGTGCCCCAAATCCGTTGCTCGGTGGGAACAGGGATCTTACAGGAGCTATGGCAAAATTTTTATAGAAATTACGCATAAAATAATTTCATTCAAAGCATAAAAAGAGGACTTCCTACCATATTCTAGGAACTATCATCCTAGATTAATTAAAAGAATATTATTATGCATGGAGATATGAAAGTTTGCATGTAGATGTAGAGGTATGGATGTGAGTGTGAATGTGGAGGTGGATGTATGCATGTAGAAGTAGATGTATAGATGAGGATGTAAATGGAGATGTGGATGGATGCATGTAGATGTAGATGTATAGATGTAGATGGGAATGGAGATGTGGATGTATGCATGTAGATGTAGATGTATAGATGTAGATGTGGATGTATACATGTAGATGTAGATGTATAGATGTAGATGTGGATGTGGAGGTGGATGGATGCATGTAGATGTATAGATGTAGATGTATAGATGTAGATGTAGATGTGGAGGTGGATGGATGCATGTAGATGTAGACGTATAGATGTAGATGGGAATGGAGATGTGGATGTATGCATGTAGATGTAGATGTATAGATGTAGATGTGGATGTGGAGGTGGATGGATGCATGTAGATGTAGATGTATAGATGTAGATGTGAATAGAGATGTGGATGTATGCATGTAGATGTATAGATGTAGATGTGGATGTGGATGTGGAGGTGGATGTATGCATGGAGATGTGGATGTATGCATGTAGAAATAGATGTGTAGATGAGGATGTAAATGGAGATGTGGATGTATGCATGTAGATGTAGATGTATAGATGTAGATGTGGATGTGGAGGTGGATGGATGCATGTAGATGTAGATGTATAGATGTAGATGTGAATAGAGATGTGGATGTATGCATGTAGATGTAGATGTATAGATGTAGATGTGGATGTGGAGGTGGATGTATGCATGTAGATGTAGATGTGGATGTGGATGTGGAGGTGGATGTATGCATGGAGATGTGGATGTATGCATGTAGAAATAGATGTGTAGATGAGGATGTAAATGGAGATGTGGATGAATGCATGTAGATGTAGATGTATAGATGTAGATGTGGATGTGGAGGTGGATGGATGCATGTAGATGTAGATGTATAGATGTAGATGTGAATGGAGATGTGGATGGATACATGTAGATGTAGATGTATAGATGTAGATGTGAATGGAGATGTGGATGTATGCATGTAGATGTAGATGTATAGATGTAGATGTGGATGTGGAGGTGGATGTATGCATGTAGATGTAGATGTGGATGTGGATGTGGAGGTGGAGGTGGATGTATGCATGTAGATGTAAATGTATAGATGTGGATGTGAGTGTGGAGGTGGATGTATGCATGTAGATGTAGATGTATGGAGGTGAATGTGAATGTGGATGTGGATGTATGCATAGAGTTGTGGATGTATGCATGTAGATGTAGATGTATAGACGTATAGATGTAGATGTATAGATGTGGATGTGAATGTGGAGATGGATGTATGCATGTAGATGTAAATGTATGGATGTGAATGTGAATGTGGATGTGGATGCGTGCATGGAGTTGTGGATGTATGCGTGTAGATATGAATGTATGCATGTAGATGTGGATGTATGGATGTGAATGTGGATATGGAATGTGGAATAAGTAAGGTGGGTTGATGAGGGATAATGTGGAAAAATGAGAGTTGATATAGAAACTGTATTTGTAAACTGTTTCTAAATGCCGTTTGTAAATGATTGTTTTATGTCAAGAATGCTGGGGGGAGCATTTTGGCCGTCTTGTGATTAAGGTCGTGATGATAGAGTTGCAACTGCTGACGGAGAGTCAATGAAGGACGTCTCGCGTAGCAAGGTCGGCCGAGGTCTTGACCAGCCTCGGTGCGATTAAAATGGTGAGCTTCCGGGGTACGGTGGATGAGGGGCCAAGGAAGCGGCCTATGAGTGAAGTGCTAGGTCACCTGCGAAGGATCCTAGAGGGTGCTGACCATACGGTGCTCGGTCTCTAGGTCGCCTAGGATACCCACGCGTGCGTCGAGGAAGATATTGGAACAAGAGTAGGAGTTGTTTTCTGAAATCGGGCATGGATCTGGTTGATTGATCTTGCTGGTCTTCAATGGATGAGTCCATGGCTCTTTATATGGATCTGTTGGTTGATCTTGCTGATCTTCAACGAGAGTCCATCTTGATAAGTGATTATATTGCCGAGTATTAAGGGCTAGGAACTATCGAAACGGCCCCTGAGCGTTCTAGTTGCCAATGATGCCATAGATACTCTGATGAAGGAATGATGGGAAATTAAGAATCAATTGGATAAATTGGAAGATCGTGATCAGTGATACTATGGTTTTATTAAAGGATTGTTTTAAACTGGTTGAATTTGTGAAAAGGCAATTTCATATTGGGGGTGTGTGAGTGGTGTGACTAGTTTTATTTTGCATGAACATCCGGCTAGGGGGCCTTGGAACTCTTTTCCTTGGTACCCGGGACAAAACCTAACCAAATTCTTAATTGGATCCCATCACTACAGTGGTTGGGATTGGATGGGGTTAGGCTGGACTGATGGATCCGTAAATCAAGACTCAAACTTTTGTTTTTACGATAGATAAAATAAATCCCGGATAGTAACTGTTCTATGGATAGGAATCAACGGCTGTGCCTCTTGAATGGGGAAAAAAGCGTTGATCCCAATGATCCAAGTGCAAGTTTGTTCCTTAATCTGACCAAGTATCTTATAGATGCAATTGGATCAGCTCGATCAGAAATGATCTTGACTACGTTAGAGTAAAAATTTATCCTGGTGGAATCGCCCGTGCTTTCCGGTAAAGGAAGTTTTTTCGGGTTCGGTTTTGGAACAATCGACGGATTAGTCTCTTATCCGGATATCCGCGGGTGAGGCCTCGAATGTGGGACCCCTGTCCCGCGCGAGAAGTGCTACTTTCGCTGCTAGTATCCCGAATCTGTTGCTCGGTGGGAACAGGGATCTCACAGTTGGTATCAGAGCATTTGGTTAATAAAGATCAACTGAGAAGACAAATATATCAAAAATTTATCAAGAAACACCAAAAAGGTTATAATTGTGTGAGATAATTCATACAATTTGATATTCAAACTGAAATTCGTAATTTGGTAATTGGGTCTTCAGATGGAAGTGCCGCAATTATATAGAATCCCTGGATTGCTTGAGGCCTAGACATGATAGTATTTACCTTATAATTCCAAGGGCCGTGACTACCCATATATACCGAGAGTATACTGCAGCTCTTTACTGACAGTATATACGAGTAAATCTAAGACTTGAAATTATAAGCGTTAATGCTATCCAGATGATGATTTCGAATGTGATTGATATGATTTTTAATTCTGTTTGAGAATTGATGAATTGATTTGGATTCTGATTGAAAATGCTGATTGAAAAATGTTGATTTTTAAAAATTAGTTGAAATATAATGAAACCACAATGAGGGGAAATGGGACGAGTCCCTGTGATGATATTCATAACTAGAATGATGATAATGAATTCAGCAAATCACTATGAGGTTAGTGGGTTGTGCTGTTAAATTGCTACTATTAATACTTGACCGGTAGATCAAGTTAAGGGATGTCAAATTGAGAACTTGCTTGACTGAAATTTCCGTGGAGGAATGTTTTGAAGGAAACTTTTGGGTCTAATGGACCATTATCATGTTAAAGATATGAATGACATGATCTAAATGAATTGTTATTTAATGATGAGCTCTATATAAGGGATATTTATCCCAGTGTTCTATTGGGTTGACCAGAATATAAGGAACCCCAGAATAAAATTGGATCTTAAGAAAAAGAGATGTCCCCTACCTTGCGAGATGAGGACATCTCGCACTTTTTAAGTGGGGTAGAATGTAAGATTCCTCCCCAACCTTCGAGGTATACTGGAGTAAGGATCTTCCTTTCTGATCTTATAATTATTCCCTCTCTAAAATAAAAGAAGGTTTCTGTTTAAAAAAGGAAGACCCTTTCCTTAGAATACTTCTCAGGTGTCCCACCTGCTTTAAGGATTTAGAACAATGAGTTCAGAAGTGAGAATCGGTGTTTTGGATACCAAGGTTTTGGTTTTCATTTGAGTACAGCCCAAAAGAAGTTCTTTATCTCTTGGGGAGTATAAGAAGTTATCCCCCCGATATTGTGACGCTTATATCTGAATTCAATGAAAGTAGGTGACTTAGCCTACAAGCTTCTTTTATCTCCTCATCTCAAAATTCTTAATGCCTTCTATAGAAAAATGTGTCAAACTCAAATCATGGAAAGACAGTAAAACTTCAGTGGCAAGTTACCGTTGGCTTCTAGGTTACGCTAGCTCCTTTCTTTATATAAGTCGTAACTTTTACTTGTCGCTCACGGTAATCTTACTCCCATCAATCTCCTTTCTTTCTTAATCTCCTTCATGGCTTGGCAACATGAATTAGTTTTATCCCTTTTGTTTTCTCACCTTCAAGACGCAAGAGAGTCTGTGAAGAAAGACTTTATAGAACAGTATGAGCGCTCACTTTTTCCTCACCTAGGAACTTCTCTAGCGCAGACCAAATGGCGGACCTATCAAAACATAACTAGGGTAACACCCTGGGGTCAGCAGCACTTTCGTAACAATGTTCGCTTGGCCATGGTTATTGAAGCTTTGGGTTTGGGTCCCCGATACTACTGCGTCATGAGATCAAGGCATCTTGGGTTTTCTGAGCGGGTCTTCTTACTGGCGTGTTTTCTTCCTCATGAGAAGATATGCCTTTATCCCGTTTTTGGCTTGCCTCTCAGAGGTTCTTTTGTTAGATCACCTCATACCACTGAGATAGGTGCGGCAATAACCAGCAGAATCATTCCCATAGATGAGTTACCCTATACTTGTGCAGCTTGTGAGTGCTACTTTTGTGACCATATGATGGACGGGCTTATGGAAGTGTAAAGAGTTCTTCTATCTTTACTGTATAAGTTTCGAGAATGAATAAAGTTTAAATCTTGTTCTTATCTTGCTTTCTTTAAAACTTTTCTTGGTGGTTAATCTTGATTAAAATTTTTCTCTAAGTCTCATATTCGTGCATCTTGCGAAATTATCCCAGTTTGCGAGATGAGGACATCTCGCATTTTTTAAGTGGGGTAGAATGTAAGATTCCTCCCCCAACCCCTTTTTGATGTCTAGTATCTTCCCCTGTAATCAATCCCTCTTCAGAAATATAAAGACCTTGTTTCTAACTGTTTTAGCCTAGAGAGAGAAAATTATTCTAGAGAGAGAATATTCAGATTATGAATATTTTTGGATAGAAAAATAACTCATCTTATTAAAATAAGTTCCCCTGAAACAGAAATTCAAAATTGCCCTGGGTGGAAGGATTGAGCAGGGAAGACCTCCTTGCATTGCGAATAAGGCAGTTGGAGAGGAGGCCTGAAGATGTAGAGCTTGCTAAAACTCGCTTGAAAGATGCAAGGTTGAAAAATAAAGAAAGATTTGATAAAAGACACAGACTCCGGCCAAAACCTATTGAAGAAGGTGATTGGGTCCTAATGTATGATAGTAGCCTTGACAACCAAATTTACTGTTCAAAGAAAATTTGCAAAAAGATGGTTTGGCCCTTACATTGTCAAGCATGTGCATGGAAATGCCACGTATACCCTGTGTGAGCTTGATGGAACAGAGATAAAGAATCTTGTAGCAGGCAAAAGGATCAAGATTTTTAAAAGAAGGCTTGACAGAGATCCTTTTGATTCACAGGGAACTCAGGATGAGAGGCTTGATAGTGAAAACATGGATATGGCTGAAGAGGAAGAGGATGATTTCCCTAATAATGTAGAAGATGAAAACGACATCCAGATATATGTGGATCTTGATGATGATTTGGCACATACCAGAGGATGTGCAGGTTTAGAGGGGGTGGATGTCGTGCCATGGCACATCTATGGTGTGAAACCATGCATATGAGACTATCAAATGCAAATGTAGATGCATGGGATTAAGTGCTATGACGAGTCATTATATGATGCCATGTACATATGTTCATATTGTAAATGAGGTTCAATAAAACGAGCTGAGGCTGAGTCAGGTCTCAAAGCTTTTGTATATGAGTGTGGTGTGAAATATGGAGCCTTATGCTTATGGTAAGCCTTGCAGTAAGGAACACCCTTCTCAACATGTATGGAAATGTGAGAGCATGTATGATATGAGGATTGGTTTTGAAGAATACCCTTTGGAGATATCGTGGAATGAGCAAAAACAAGAAGAACTTTATTAAGACACTGCACACATTCAAAGTTATTGTGTATCCTCATAGGCAGAATGATCCCTTCAATAATATCTTCATGCCCATGGATGGTGAACCTAGTGGCAACCATGCTAGTGAGAGCTATTTCAAAATGACTCTTGTGAGTATGGTGGTGGTGGTTCTGCTGTTACTCAGACCTCATGGGAAAGTTGGAAACACTCAGTTAAATACATGGTCTACGTGGCTATGTAAATGATGGTATGAGTGGCTCGCAAAAGGGATATGTTAATGATGTAAATGGCTACCCATGTGCATGATGTGTAGTAGCTTCTCTATGGTATCGATGGGCTGAGTCAATGAATACCTCTTACGGGAGTGCAAGCATGAGGCATGCTTTAGTAGACTTATGACATGTATGTGATGTTTGATGTAGCTTGGGTCCAAATATTTTGCATATAAGAAGTGGATATATCATATGTATTAAAGCTTATAAAGGGGAAGCTTGCGTGGCAGTAATATCCGAAAATAATGCAAATGAAGGATGGCGCAAGTGTATTTTCGAACTGGGAAAATACGGGAATTTAGCTGCAAAAGTGGTGCGCCCGATTTCCTTGCGGGAAAGGGGAGAAAAAACCAGAGAAGCGGCGGGTATAGTAGAAGGTGTGCAGAAATAAAGAACCAGGGTCGTCATCTACCAGAGGATTTTAAATCAAATCAGTATTTACTGTTTACAGCTTGTTGGAGTTAGAATTGAAGAGGAATTTGAGTACTATTTAATAAAATGATTTTCATATTATACATGTATTCATCCTTGCACAGTCTGCAGCGAAGCGGCCATATAGGGAATAGTGAAAAATCAAAGAAAATTTCACTTTGCTCTACTTACAGTTAAGTGGGTTTTTTTTTTATTTTTGATTACTATAACCAACGATTTGGAAAATCGTATGTTTTATAAACCTTTAAAGGTTTTGGAGAATGAGAAAAATTTGGATTTGAAGAGTCGTGGAATCAAAGCTTCAAAAATACAGTAAGGTTTCTGGAAATTTGATTTTGTTTTCTACTCAAATGGATTTGGAATGCAAGTCATGGAGTTTCTTAGAATCACGTGAGCATGTTATAGATATGCCCTATGTCATCTTTTGTTTGTGAAGTTGTTGGAATTTAAAGGCAGGTTTTCAGGAGATAAAGAGACACCTTGAAATGATGGAATTGGTGTCACTTGATGTATGGAATGTAAAGGGTCACATGTATGTGGGAAATATTTGAAGATTATGTTATGCCTACATGTGATTGGTTTGAGGGATTTGGAAAAAGGAGCCAATAAATCTATGCTTGGAAAGGGACAAGCACTTGATACACAATTTATGTGCAATCATCAGGTTGAATTCAAGGATGTATTGAGGTGAATTGGCACATGTATATGTCATTAAAAATGGATATGTCCTATGCTCCTTGGAGAGTTATGTGTGTGAGTTTCCTTGTGGAGATTGGTACCTACTCTCACAGCTAGAAGTCTCGTACTTTCCCAGCGACACCGTCCACGTCATGACAACGTGAAGACCATAAATGAGGAAAAGCATTCGAGTAATTGATCCACTAGCATAAATCACCATGTTTACAAAATAGACTTTAAAGCTTACTTGAGTAATGCATTCAAACTTGCATTACTCCATCCATAGATGGTTTGCAAGTTTAGTAACTCAAGGGAGGCACGTAGAACAGAGAATGTGCACCCCTCAAACAGTGGAGTTGATGCTGTGGTAAAAAGATCATCCTGCTCCATGCTATCATCCCTCCGTTCGGATTGATGGACATATAAATCCCGCACCATATCATCAAACACCTCCTCCTCCACGGCTTCATGAGGTAATGGCAGAGGGCTACTATCACCATCACTCCATGCATCCCCTCCTGAAGATCCCACCTCATATCGCTGACGCTTTGCCTCCTCATGCGACGAGCATAGGACAACATATGCGGGTGAAACGGGATCATAACTCAAACATATAAACACCCATAGGTATCTCAATCAACCTTAACTCTTTAACACTTACCAGGTTTACGGTTGCGTGCACGATACATGTTTCCTCGACATCGATCACACATACATTTGATTTTTTGCTCCAACCACATTTCGCGATGGTGGATACAGAGGGATTCATCCTCACTGGAGCTACTTCTTGAAAATGAAGACATCCTACAAATAAACAACCCAAAAAAATTTCTCTTGTATCAAATATTTAATCTAAAAACTCTGTGGTGCGTCTAATACCGCGTCTAAAACCGTATCTATTCTGTGTGGTGCGCGTCTATAGGCGCATCTAAACCGTGCTGTAAACGTGCAATTAAATGCTCATTTAGACGTGTATAAACACGTGCACTACACAGAACAGACGCAATTTTAGATGCGATATTAGACGCGACATTAGACGCGCCTATAGACGCAATTTTTATTTTCAAACCTACTTTTAGCGCGCTTGCTTTTCTTCACATACTTTTAACGGGCTTGCTTTGCTATTAACAGATCCACAGCCTAGCATCCACACTTATCTTCAAGCACCCACACTTATCTCCATGCTTACATAATCATCTCCAAGCACACAAGAGAAGAGGGTGAACAAGGAAGAGAAGAAAGAGAAGCAGCTTTGAAGAAGGACAAGAAGCTTCCATACCTCTATCCAAGGTAAGTCTCTTTAGGGTTGATCTTCTTTGAAAGTTGCTCTCTTTGGATTCGTCCTTTGCTCTCTTTGAAACGAATGTTTTTGGTACAGCTGTTGTGCTTTTGTGTCGGGCGCGTCGGGCCCAGTCCTTTTCAAGTTTTTAGAATAGTATGTCTGTCAGAGAGCGTCTATAGACGCATCTGAGAGCGCATCTAAAAGCACGTCTAAGAGCGCGTCTATAGATGCGTCTACTCTGTGTTGGAAACAAATAGCCGCGCCTATAGACGCGCGGTTATACGCGAAGATAGACGTTGTGTTTTTTCTATCTTTTTTCCTCTCCTCTTTTTCTGTCTTTTTTTCTCCTCTCTTTTCCTCTCCTTTCTCCTCTCTTTTATCCCCACTTTTTCTCCTCTCTTTTCCTCTCCTTTCTCCTCTCTTTTCCTCTCCTTTCATGGAAATAAGTGATTGCATGAATGAAGAAAGGGATTGCATGAATGATGGAAAGGGATTGCATGATTGAAGAAGGGGATTGCATGAATGATGGAAAGGGAAAGCATGATTGAAAAAATGGATTGCACTCTATATTTTCCTCTCTTTTTCCTTCTCTCTTTTATCCTCTCTTTCCTTCTCTTTTCGTCTCTCTTTTTCTCTCTTATCTCCTCTCTTTTTCTCTCTTTTTTTCTCCTCTCTTTTCCTCTATTCTCCTCTCTTTTTCTCTCTTTTATCCCCTCTTTTTCTCTCCTTTCTCCTCTCTTTTATCCCCGCTATGCATGCCTTTTCTACTCTCTTTTCTTCTCTCTCTTTCCTTCTCTCTCTTTCTCTTCTTTTTCTCTTCTCAGTTCATCAGTAATCTTCTTTTTTTCTTTTTTCCAGTTTATCATGTGGCCAGGAAGCTCTTCAGGCTCACCTGATCTTCGGGAGACCATCTTTCGGGACTTATATAACCTTTTGGGGCACCCTCCCAATCCTAGGGAGTTATACGGCTACATGACGGGTACTCTAAACACCCCCCAAGAGTCGGCACTACATGACGGGTACTCTAAACACCCCCCAAGAGTCGGCACTACAGACTCCAAACCACCCCAACCCCACACCTTTTGAGATTACCCCAGTGGAGTCAACATAGCCCAGTCGGCCGAGGCCCTTCCCCCATGCCGTCCTATGCCCCTTCCCCCATGCCGTCAGGAGGCCCTTCTGCCTCGCAAAGCTATCAGCGTACTCCCGTGCAGTCGAGACTTGGTTCTCCAGCTACAGGTGGCCAGCGTACTAGCTCGACACGACACAGTAGCAGGGAGAGCGGTGGGGGATGCATGGCACAATGCTTTGGGAGGGGTGGTGGTGGGGACGAGAATGATTTAGATGATTTAGAAATGCCTCTGGGTGATGGTACGATCTACTATGACATCACTCAGACAGGAGGCATCTTGATGGATGCACGGGGGAAGGACACATGGCCTTCATGCGCTCTATAATAATTACAGTGATTGTTTTATTCACTACAAAGATCAACCAAAGAGGTTGGCTGATGAGACCCTCGCTGGTGTTCCTTGCACTATTGTCACAATTACACATGCATTTTATGGTCTTCAAATTACCACCTAGATGCCAATCCACAAGAAAGGAGCCCACACCATCCACTTCAAGATCCTCCCCATTTATCTGTTGTTGGATGACTTCTAGAATTTGAGGGCATCGTTGAAGCATCCAATTCAACACCTCAGTGTTCTCCTTTGGAATCTCAAAGGCTCCAAGCCACCAATTATCCTTCTCAGATTGAACACTGAAAGAAAGGATTTTATCCTTGTCCTTTGCATATGCCATTGCTTTATTCATATATGTGACTCCCATTCGCTCCAATATTTTTCCTTTTACTAGTTGAGCCTCATCCAACTTGAGTATCAGCGCGATAGGATTCCCTCCGATTCTACATATCACATAAACCAAGCCAAACAACACATGTATTTCATGTCATTGATAAGGTAAATTTGCAAGTTAAACGATAAATGATCAAACCCAACCTTGATATGAAACCTTATAGAATCGGATCATATGTTGTTGAAGGTTCTAGGTCGAGAAAGAGGTTGTTGTATGTGTTGTAATGTACTTCAAGCCTATCCTTGGACTTAGGATCTAAAACCATTGTTCCTTCTACTACATGAATATACTCACCAAGGATTGAGTTAACATATGCATTAATTGCCTTCTTTTCTAAGGATACTTTGTAGGAAGGAGGAAGAAAGTGCCCTCGAATCCCTTGGGTAGGAAGAGCTCCTTTAATGACTCCATAAATTCCCTCGTAACCCTTGCGACTAATGCTGGCTTTTCATCACATGCATCTTGTACATCCCTTGCACTCATAAGCCCCTTGATGCCTTGCGTAATGTGCTTTGTAACCACCTCAATGACTCTCTTGTAATTTGGATCACGGATTATTGATGTTATCTCTTTGTTCTTCATATGCAGGCTTTGAAAATGTGCATAGTATCTCCCACACCAAATTCATCCGCTGAGAAGATCCTGGGACATAACGAAACCACCATTAAATCTATCAGAAAAAACCTTTAAATTAACACATACATAAAAAATATAAACAAAAACTCCATGGAAACATACCTTGTTGCCATGACCCTCCGTTTCCTTGCGCTGCGTGGCACCGAAAGATTTTGAATATTAGAAAACTTTCATTTACATTCACATGCACCAATTGGTGTGTGCTTCAACCTCCTTATTTTTCTTTGTAACCTAGACAATTTATCTCTTTGATTATTTGACTGTTTCTTGTTCCTTATTTTTCATGTCTAGGTCATGTGAATGTTTTTTCAAATATTCAATACTTTATTGAATACTTGAATTAATTGAGTGTAAGTATTGGTTATGAAGACCACCACTAACACAAAGTCTTTTACAATAACCTAAGAGCCCATTTTTCCCATCACCTACATATTGAACAAAACTAGTCAAATCACAAAATGGTGGACTGTACAAGGTCAAAGGATCATATGGGAAGAGATTTCCATCCACCCAAAGATCAACATTCTTTTTCTCCTCATTTCTTATTGTGGACATGGTTGAATTAGGTAATGGTTGCGTAACATATGGACGTTTTGCTAGTGCATAATCTTCATCTATACGAATGTGAATGTCTACTTTACGCTTTCTACCATTCATAATATCATCTAAAGGCATGTCTAATTCAAGATGATAGAAAAATAAGATTAATAAAAGATTAGAAAAGAGATTTATATTAGATAATAATATTCTAACTTTTGGAATGATTATAGAGAAATATATATTAAGAATA
This sequence comes from Cibotium barometz, assembly GCF_041138505.1. Lineage (NCBI taxonomy): Eukaryota > Viridiplantae > Streptophyta > Polypodiopsida > Cyatheales > Cibotiaceae > Cibotium > Cibotium barometz. The sequence goes on from NC_141110.1 coordinate 24,616,116, forward strand.
TATCTCTCTAAAAAAGCCATTTTTGATATTCTAAAAATAAAGATTTCAGTCATGATTAGGAGAGATGATAAGAATGAAAGGAGTGGGGTGGCATTAAATGACATTAAATGAGATAAGGATTTAATCATTATATTAAAAAATAAACTTTTCAATATATATATATATTTGGGAGGAAAGTTTTAAATGAAAATACACTAAAATGTGAAAAGTATCAAAAAGTCATTATTTTAGTGGCCTCAAAAACACCCTTCTATTTTGGGATATAAAATATTAGAATGCATTTTCTAATCATTAGATAGCATAGCAGTTAGGAAGATATGATAAGAGTGAAGATTTTGAGGAAGCTATGAAGATATGACAAGATTGTTATGAGGTAGTTATCACTAAGAAATGATATAAAAAATTCACTTTTTGGGTTTATATATGTATAAGGAAAGTTTTTTTGATGGAAAAACTAAAAAAATTGAAGATTTTAAAAGAGTCAATTTTTGGGCTCCCCTTATGGCTGAAAAGTGAAACCTTGGAAATGGTGATGCAACTTGCATCTAAAAGTAATGGGTTAAAATATTCCAAAACTATAAAAGTACTAAACACTAGTGAGAAAGTGGATTAAATGTAGATGGTAGGACCTAAAAATTCTATAAAAAATTAGGGGAATCATTTGCTTTGTCTCCCACTACGGAGTCAAAATTATCCTTTTTAATCAAAAGATTACTAAAAATTAGGATTTCTTATAGGGCCCATTTCATAGTCCAAATTTTCCCTAATGAACTTGAGTTTTGCTTGCCATATGTGGAAACCTTCACCATTAAATTTATTTACTATGAGTTTATTTGACATGGTTTCCTTATGGTGATGTGGGGAGGTCTTTGCAATAGGGTTACCCAAAGCCAACGCCTAGCCGGTTACAAAAGTGGAGATATTCATTTGATGTGATTAACACTTTCCAAATTTAAAAACTATAAAATCAAAAAATACCTTAATTTAGAAGAGGGATTTTGAGTACTAAACCAAGGGGACAAGTTTATTTTATTGATGCACAAGTGTTTAAAAATACCTCATCGATAAATTAGAACCTTCAATGGCTCTAAAAGTATATTGTAAATAGCCCTAATTATCCTATTAATAAACTTAATGTTTAGAGTAGAGAATGGTTTGTCAAATAAAGCTTCAATATTTGTTGTTTATGTTCAACTAATTAATGTACACATCCTCTACAATATATGCATTGAGCCCATGAAACATTTTCTTGAGAGTATGATGGGAAAATGAATTGATAAATTACCCCCTTCTGGCTAGGAATTGCTGCCAACTAGTGTTGTGGGTACTTTTGATGCACTTGATTTGATCAACAAACAATGCTCCCCTTGTGATGAGTTGTAGACCTAGCTCTCCAAGGTATGGCTTCTTGAAGACAATGGAGCAAAAACCTTTTATTTGTATTGATTTTGGAGCTTGATACAAGATGGGAAAATATGTTTGAAAGTAGTTTAAATTTAAATTTCAGAAAACATATAAACATTTTAATAATCTAACCTATCCTAAGTGTATAGCTATCCAGGGGGTGGCTCTGATACCAACTTAAGATTTGCACCTAGAGTTGATAAGGGTTTATATAAATGGATCATAATCAAGATTATAGAATGCTAGAAAGCAAGGAAAAGATTAACACTAATGACAATGCTAATGATCAAAATGAAGCTTAATGATAAGGTAAGAGGTTTAGCTCAAAAAATCATATGTTTAATCCAATAGATAGCGTGCATTTTTATCAGCTTGAGTACACCTCCATTAGCCATTAAACATGGCCCATAAGCTTGATTAAGTATCTCCTAATCTATTATATATTCGAGCACCACCTTCTTTGAAGTGACCACCCATTTGGCATCCCTCTCCACTTCTTCTAGATGCCTATTGTTGGCCTCCTTATGGGTTGTCCATCTTCATCCTTTGGGCTCCCTTTGAGCCATATTCTATGCTTTATGAAACTCTTAAAAATGTTTGGGGGTAACATACCACTCCCCATTGCTCCAAACATTTATCCCACATCACTAGCTTTTTTGACATTGGATACTTTGAGCATGGCATTGATATATCTCTACCATTGAGCATCAGCACAGCTAGTTTTCTCCATAGAGTGTCAGTGCATTGAGTTAGAAATAAGGGGACGTATGACTACAGTGTGGTCTCATTTCATGTGGGCATGATACAGATTGAATCACCTACACACTGTTAAGTACAAATGGTTGTTTAATTTACATACATTTGGTATGTTCATTCATAATACTAATCTAATTATCACCCATTTCTCAAAGAATGTCATGAAACATTAATGTCTTCAAGGACTTTTGTAAAGTCATGCAGTTTATTTTCCTTCCACATGCTACTTTTATCTCACCCAACACATCAATAATATAGTTACAAGAATGTAATTCAATAATTAAAGTAGAATTTAGATAAGTAAAGTTACAAGAATAAAGAAAATTTGGATAAGGTGAAATAGAATCTTGAAATTGAAAGGGATGTGTAAAAGAACAAGTGAGAGAAGTATCAAGTAAAATATGGACATCAAATAAGAACACAAAAAGGAACAATAGAAGAAATAAGATTTCACCTTTTTTTGAACACAGCCTTCTCTTTAGAGGACTCCCTTTTTAGGTAGGGACTCCCATAGAGTCCTAGAGCAAATAAATGTAGGAGAATAGATAAATTTTGTTGGGTAGTGCAATGAAAGAGTGCACATATCTTTCTTTAGGCCCTTTGTGTACTCACAAGTTATTCAATATATAGCACATGGTTTCATTAATGTTATAAACCATATATGGCCCATTCTCCTTGGTGCATCATATTGAGATGTATCAAGCTCCAAAATCAATACGAATAAAAGGTTTTTGCTGCATTGTCTTCAAGAAGCCATAGCTTGGAGAGCTAGGTCTACAACTCATCACAAGGGGAGCATTGCTTGTTGATCAAATCAAGTGCATCAAAAGTGCCCACAACACTAGTTGGCAGCAATTCCCAGCTTGGAGGGGTAATTTATTAATTCTTTTTCCATCATACTCTCAAGAAAATGGTTCATGGGCTCAATGCATATATTGTAGAGGTTGTGTACATTAATTAGTGGAACATAAACAATAAACATTGAAGCTTTATTTGACAAACCATTCTCTACTCTAAAAGTTATGTTTATTTGATAGGATAATTAGTGCTATTTACAATCAACTTTTAGAGCCATTGAAGGTTATAAATTATTATTGGGGTATTTTTAAACACTTGTGCATCATTAAAATAAACTTATCCCCTTGGTTTAGTACTCAAAATCCCTCTCCTAAATCAAGGTATTTTTTGGTGTTATAGTCTTTAAATTTGGGAAGTGTTAATCACATCAAATGAATATCTCCATTTCTGTAACCGGCTAGGCATTTGGCTTTGGTTAACCCTATTGCAAAGACCTTTGCACATCACCATAAGGAAACCATGTCAAATCCACTCATAGTAAATAAATTTAATGGTGAAGGTTTTCACATACGGCAAGTAAAACTCAAGTTTGTTCTCATGAAAGATGGGCTTTGGGGGATAGTAATTGGAAAGGAAAGTGTCCCTATTTAGAAGGGCAAGATAAAAGAGATGAGAGAGCCATTATTACATTAGGGCTAGGTGATTGTTTTATTCACACCATCACATTGCATTAGAATAAAACTCTAAAAAAAGGAACAACTCTAAAGGAGCATGGGATGACCTCAAGAAACCATTTGGAGCCAAACAAAGTCAGTCTAAAAAGTCCATTTTTTGGGTTGGACATTAAAGAGAATGAGTCACTCCAAGCACATATAAATAAAATTAAATGTGTTATGCAACAACTTGCATGTGTTGGGTCTCTAGTGGAAGAGGAGTATGCCACATCAATCCTTCTCAAGAGTATGACCTTGAAAGAATTCAACCCATTGGTGGCTACCTTGAAGAACCTACCCGACCCAACCTTTACCAACATTAAAGCATTAAACATAAATCATTAGGAAAGAAGAGCCAAATAAGTGAGCTTGCCCAAGAAGACGGCTAATCATTAGAAAGAGTCTTCTAGTTTATGTAAGGAGGCACACCTCCCATCTTGTGTTTATATCACTCATTGTATTCCTACCCTTATGTAAACCTGTGATGATAGACCACTCTAGCAAATGACTAAGTGTGTAGGTCCAATGTACGCATGGTGGTAGCTCAGGGGGTTCACTATAAGTAAACTCTCTATATCACGTGCGTTCAAGGTCTATTTTAAAAATCACTGATCAGTGAATTTTTCATGAATAAAACATACCCTTTTTCTATTCAACATGTGAATACCCGCTTTAAATGGTACTCTTCTGAATGTAAAAAATGTGTTAAAAAAGGATTTTAAAAATACCTTCTGTTGAACCCACGTGCTACACTTACATATTTATGAGTGAACCCCCCAAGGGTGGTAGTGGTTGATCACTCGAGAGGGGGAGTATTGAAAAAGGAAGTGATGTGGGGTAAATGTTTCCAGAAAGGGACAGTGGATTTGTAAGAGTTGAATAACTCATAGACTACAGTTTGAAGGGTAAAACGGAGGCCAAAGGATGAAGAATATGTGGAATGTCCAGCCCATGTTGAGAACATATAGGTTCTTAGAAAAGATGAAAAAGGATACCAAGTGGGTGCTTACTTCAAGGGATATTCAAGAGAGATAATGATAAAATCTACAAAAGATTAGGGAATGCTTAATCAAGCTTATGGGGCCCAAGGATGAAGAATATGTGGAATGGCCAGCCCATGTTGAGACCAAAGTAGATGCCTAAAAAAAATGGGAAAGGACACCAAATGGGTGCTTACTTCAAGGGATATTAAAGAGGTATGGTACTCAAATCTAGAAAAGATCAAGTAATGCTTTATTGTTCCTAAATCTATAAGAGAATGAGACAACTTAACACCAAAATGCATAAAATATGGGTTTTCTCGATCCCAACTTATCTGAATGGTGTCTAGTTGGCTAAACTTTGCAAGCATGTGGTGTACCCCAAGCGGACATTGTTACGAAAGTGCTGCTGACCCCACGGTGTTACCATAGTTATGTCTTGATAGGTCCGCCATTTGGTCTGAGCTACAGAAGTTCCCAAGTGAGGGAAAAGTGAGCGCTCATACAGTTCTATAAAATCCTTCTTCACAGACTTGCTTGCGTCTTGAAGGTGAGAAATCATCATGGATAAAACCAATTCTTGCTGCCAAGCCATAAAGGAGATTAAGAAAGAAAGGGGATCCATGGAAGTAAGATTACTGCGAGCGACAAGTAAGAGTTACGACTTATATAAAAGAAGGAACTAGCGTAACCTAGAAGCCAACGGGGTATCTTGCCACTGAAGTTTTATCGTCTTTCCATGATTTGGGTTTGGCACATATTTCTATAGAAGGCTTTCATGAGATACATTATGAACTTTGAGATGAGGAGGTAAAAGAAGCTCATAGGCTAAGTCACCTACTTTCTTTGAAATCAGATAAGGCCCACAATATCTGGGGAATAACTTCTTATACTTTCCAAGAGATAAAGAACTTCTTTTGGGCCATACTCGAATGAAGACCATATCTGCTTCTTTGAATTCTCTGACTATCCTCTTCTTATGTGCATACTGCTTCTGTCGATCCTGGACAGCTTTTATATGTTTTTGAATTGCCTGCATCTGCTACTCCATATCGTCAAGCATTTGTCTGGACATCTCGACCCTAATCAATGGGTCGGACCTAGTTAATGGAGTTAAGCAATCTTGTCCGAGACGGACCCTGATTAGATTGGTATGAATTTGGGGTTCTTGACTTCCCTGTGCCCTTGACATGGCAGGAGTCGGGTAGTCTTTTAACTGATGACCAAAACCTTGGCATCCAAAACACCGGTTCTCATCGTTCTGAATCCTTAAAATAGGTGGGGCTCCTGAGAAAGTATTCTGGGAAAAGGGTCTTTCTTTTTTAAACAGAATCTTTCTTTTATTTTAGAGAGGGAATAATTATAAGATCAGAAAGGGAGGTTCTTACTCCTGTATACCTCGAAGGCTAGGGAAGGAATCTTACATTCTACCCCACTTAAAAAGTGCGAGATGTTCTCATCTCACAAAGTAGAGGACAACTCTTTTTCTTAAGATCCAATTTATTATGGGGTTCCTTATATTTTGGTCAACCCAACAGAATACGGGAAAAATATCCCTTATATAGAACTCATCATTAAATAACAATTCATTCAGATCATATCATTCATATCTTTAACACGATAATGGTCCATTAGACCGAAAAATTTCCTTCTGAACATTCCTCCACGGGAATTTCAGTTAAGCAAGTTCTCAATTTGTCATCCCTTAACTTGACCTACCGTGAAAAGTATTAACAGTAGCAATTTGACAGCACAATCCACTAATCTCATAGTGATTTGCTGAAATCATTATCATCATTTATCATCACAGGGACTCGTCCCAATCATCCACATTGATTTCGCTCAGCTTATTACATTTCAACCCATTTTTAGGGATCATCATTTTTCAATCAGAATCCAAATCAATTCATCAGTTCCCAAACAGAATTAAAAATCATATCAACCACATTCGAATTCATCAACTGGATAGCATTAATGCTTATAATTTCAAGTCTTAGATTTACTCGTATATACTGCCGGTAAAGAGCTGCAGTTATACCCTCGGTATATATGGGTAGTCATGCTACTTGGAACTATAAGGTAAATACCATCATGTCTAGGCCTCAAGCAAGTCCGGGATTTCATATAATTGCGGTACTTCCATTTGAAGACCCAATTACTAATTTACGAATTTTTAGTTTGAATATCAATTTGTATGAATTATATCACACAATTACAACCTTTTTGTGATCCTTGATAAATTTTTGACATATTTGGCTTCTCGGTTGATCCTCATTAACCAAATGCTCTGATACCAACTGTGAGATCCTTGTCCCCACCATGCAAAGGATTCGGGGTGCTAGCAGCGAAAGTAGCACTTCTTGCGCGGGGCAGGGTCCACACTCGGGGCCTCGCCCAGGGATATCCAGACAAGAGACTAATCCGTCGGTTTATCCAAAACCGAACCCGAAAGAACTTCCTTTACCCGGAAAGCACGGGCGATTCCACCAAGATTAACTCTTCCCTAACGTAGTCAAAAGTCTTACTTAATTGAACTGATCTGACCAAACTCGTAAGTTCCATAGTCAGAATCAAGGGATAGATTGCACTTGGATCATTGGGATCAACGCTTTTTTTCCCATCAAGAGGCACAGCCGTTGATTCCTATCCATAGAACAATTAATATCTTGGATTTACTTTATCTATCGTAATAACAGAAATTGAGTCTCGATTTACGGATCCATCAGTCCACCCTAACCCCATCCAGTCCCATGGGTTAGCCAACCTCCCAACCACTGTAGTGATGGGATTCAATTAGGAATTTGGTTAGGTTTTGTCCCGGGTACCAGGGAAAAGAGTTCCCAGGTCCCCTAGCCGAAAGTTCATGCAAACATAAAACTAGTCACACCACTTACATACCCAATATGAAATTAGCTTTTTCTTAGCATCAACTAACTTTAAAACAATCCTTTAATGAAACCATTATGTCACTGATGACAATCCTCGAAAATCATTGGTTGAATCCATATTACCAATCATTCATTCATCGGTATACTTATGGCATCAACCAAAACACTCACCACCTGTTCATCCACATTGATTTCGCTCAGCTTATTACATTTCAACCCATTTTCAGGGATCATCATTTTTCAATCAGAATCCAAATCAATTCATCAGTTCCCAAATAGAATTAAAAATCATATCAACCACATTCGAATTCATCAACTGGATAGCATTAATGCTTATAATTTCAAGTCTTAGATTTACTCGTATAAAGTAACTGGATAGCATTAATGCGCCCTTCAATGAGGCGCCTAATTCACATGCTTGATTGAGTTTTAAATCCTCAAAAATTGAGATATTTTATCTCTCCTCTCTCCTAATTTAAGTCTAGTTCCAAAAAGTTAGCTTAACTGACCTAAAAATGGTCAAAAATTGACCAAATTGATTTGGAAAATTCTAGAATCAGTTTGTTTGGTTAGGAGCTCAATTTTTCCTATAAATAGAAGCCTCCCCTTTGTTGAAAAAAAATAGTGTTTAATGCATTGTTACTCTATTTCACCCAAGCCAAGAACTATGAATTTGTTAATAATTCACTAGTTTTTGACATTTTCCTCTTCCAAAGATTGGTTGGCCACTCTTGTTCAAACAAGAGTTGAACCCTCAAACCATCAAGCCAAAGGAAAGCTTTCAAAGTCATTAGTAAGTTGGTGATTCTTCTTTTCACTTATTTTATGGTTTTTATGGCTTTAAATGGTTTTTATGCTTTATGTCTTCTCTAAAAATGTTATACCTCATTACAAAAAGGTATTCTCCTCTCTTTTCTAACAAAACCAACCATTCTCTATTCTAGGTGAATGGTTAATTGATTAATGTAAAGTTTTTATAATGAATATTTTATTGTAAAAGTGTTACTTTTAGCATAATTGAATTTCATGCATAGAGGTATGCATAAAAGATGAATATTTTATTGTAAAAGTGTTACTTTTAGCATAATTGAATTTCATGCATAGAGGTATGCATAAAAGATGATTATTTTATTATAAAAGTGTTACTTCTAGAATAATTGAAATTCATGCATAGAGGTATGCATAAAAGATTAATATTTTATTGTAAAAGTGTTACTTTTAGCATAATTGAAATTCATGCATAGAGGTATGCATAAAAGATGATTATTTTATTATAAAAGTGTTACTTTTAGCATAATTGAAATTCATGCATAGAGGTATGCATAAAAGATGAATATTTTATTGTAAAAGTGTTACTTTTAGCATAATTGAATTTCATGCATAGAGGTATGCATAAAAGATGAATATTTTATTGTGAAAGTGTTACTTTTAGCATAATTGAAATTCATGCATAGAGGTATGCATAAAAGATGAACGTTTTATTATAAAAGTGTTACTTTTATCATATTGAAATTCATGCATAGGGGTATGCATAAAAGATGATTATTTTATGATAAAAGTGTTACTTTTATCACAATTGAATTTCATGCACAGAGGTATGCATAAAAGATGATTATTTTATTGTAGAAATGTTACTTTTATCATATTTGGAATTCATGCATAGAGGTATGCATAAAAGATATTGTTATACTAAAAGTGTGATCCTCAATGGATTTTATGCATATATTAGATGCATAAGAGAAATTCTTTTATTCTAAAAGTGTAATTTCTACAAAATTGAATTTATGCTTAGGAAGATGCATAAAAGATTGATTCAAAAGTGTCATTCTTATTTAAAATAAATTTATGCATAGGAAGATGCATAAAAGATTGATTTTATTTCGAAAGTGTTATTCTCTTAAAAATGAAATTTATGCATAAATAGATGCATAAAGAAATCTTATATCAAATATAAGAATTCTCCTGTATTCTAGAATTAGATATTGAGATGTGATAAGATGCGTACAGGAAGTGATAGAATTTTATAAGAGGTGTATGAGATGTGAGATAAGATGTGATAAGATGCGTATGGGAAGTGATAGGATGTGATAAGAGGTGTATGAGATGTGATAAGATGCATATGAGATGTGATGGGATGCGATAAGATGTGTATGAGATGTGATAGGATGTGATAAGAGGTGTATGAGATGTGATAAGATGCATATGAGATGAGTTAAGATGTGATAAGATAAGTTAAGATGTGATAAGAGGTGTATGGGATGAGGTAAGAAGTGTATGTGATGGGATAAGATGTATATGGGTTGTGATACGGCGAGAATGGATGTGATGTAAAAGAATAGATGTGAAGGCATATGTGGTTATATGAATGGGAATGTGGAAATGGATGTATGTATGTGGATGTGTGGATGTGGAGATGGAAGTGTGGATGTATGGATGTGAAAATGGATGTATGCATGTAGATGTATATGCATAGATGTGAATGCGGATGTAGATGTGGATGTATAGATGTGAATGGGAATGTGGATGTGGATGTATGTATATGTGGATGTATGAATGAGGACATGATAATGGATGTATGCATGTAGATGTGGATATATGGATGTGAATGTGAATGTGGATGTGGATGTGGATGTATGTATGTGAATGTTTATGACTCATTATTAAATAACAATTCATTCAGATCATATCATTCATATCTTTAACACGATAATGGTCCATTAGACCGAAAAATTTCTTTCTAAACATTCCTCCATGAGAATTTCAGTTAAGCAAGTTCTCAATTTGTCATCCCTTAACTTGATCTACCGTGTCAAGTGTTAACAGTAGCAATTTGACAGTACAATCCACTAATCTCATAGTGATTTGCTGAAATCATTATCATCATTCTAGTTATGAATATCATCACAGGGACTCGTCCCCACTCATCCTCATTGTGGTTTCGCTCAGCTTATTACATTTCAACCAATTTTCAGGGATCATCATTTTTTCAATCAGAATCCAATTCAACTCATCAGTTCTCAATCACAATTTAAAAACCATATCAACCACATTCGAATTCATCAACTGGATAGCATTAATGCTTATAATTTCAAGTCTTAGATTTACTCGTATATACTGCCGGTAAAGAGCTGCAGTTATACCCTTAGTATATACGGGTAGTCATGATACTTGGAACTTGTGAGATCCCTGTTCCCACCGCGCAACGGATTCGGGGTACTAGCAGCGGAAGTAGCACTTCTTGCGCGAGGCAGGGTCCCACACTCGGGGCCTCGCCCACGGATATCCGGACAAGAGACTAATCCGTCGGTTTGTCCAAAACCGAAACTGGAAAAACTTCCTTTACCCGGAAAGCATGGGCGATTCCACCAGGATAACTCTTTACTCTAACGTAGTCAAGATCATTACGGATCAACTGATCTGACTGTACCTTTAACGGTACTTGGTCAAATCAAGGAAGAAACTTGCACTTGGATCATTGGGATCAACGCTTTTTTCCCCATCAAGAGGCACAGCCGTTGATTCCTATCCATAGAACAATTTCTATCCGGGATTTACTTCATCTATCGTAATAATAGAAATTAAATCTCGATTTACGGATCCATCAGTCCAGCCTAACCCCATCCGATCCCATGGGTTAGCCAACCGCCCAACCACTGTAGTGATGGGATCCAATTTGGAATTTGGTTAGGTTTTGTCCCGGGTACCAAGGAAAAGAGTTCCAAGGCCCCCTAGCCGGAATTTCATGCAAACATAAAACTAGCCACACCACTTACACACCCAATATGAAAATTGCCTTTTTCTTAGCATCAGCTAACTTTAAAACAATCCTTTAATGAAACCATAGTACCACTGATCACAATCTCCCAATTTATCCAGTTGATTCATAATTTCCCATCATTCCTTCATCAGAGTATCTATGGCATCATTGGCAACTAGAACGCTCACCACCTGTCCACACAAGGGCCGTTTCAATAGTTCCTAGCCCATAATACTCAACAATATAATCACTTATCAAGATGGACTCTCGTTGAAGATCAGCAAGATCAACCAACAGATCCATATAAAAGAGCCATGGACTCATCCGTTGAGGACCAGCAAGGTCAGTCAACCAGATCCATGCCCGGTTCCAGAAAACAACTCTTACTCCTTGTTCCAATATCTTCCTCGACGCACGCGTGGGTATCCTAGGCGACCCAGAGCCCGAGCACCGTATGGTCAGCACCCTCTAGGATCCTTCGCAGGTGACCTAGCGCTTCACTCATAGGCCGCTTCCTTGGTCCCTCATCCACCGTACCGGAAGCTCACCATTTTAATCGAACCGAGGCTGGTCAAGACCTCGGCCGACCTTGCTACGTGAGACGTCCTCCATTGACTCTCCGTCAGCAGTTGCAACTTTATCAGTTAGGTCTCCACGACCTTAATCACAAGACGGTCAAAATGCTTTCCCAGCATTCTTGACATAAAACAGCCATTTACAAACAGCATTTACAAACAGTTTACAAATACAATTTCTATGTTAACTCTCATTTTTCCACATTATCCCTCATACAATCCACATTACTTATTCCACATTTCATTTATATGTGTACTCATCCAATCACATCATTTTCCATCTCTTTACTTCAGATTCCTTCACATCACATATCATATATTCACATCCATATCCACATCCATACATCCACATCCACATCCACATTCACATCCATACATCCACATCTACATGCTTATCTCCATTTTCACATCCTCATTTATACATCCACATCCCATATCCACATTCATACATACACATCCATATCCACATCCATATCCGCATTCATACATACACATCCATATCCACATCCACATGCATACATTCATTATCACGTCCTTATTCATACATCCACATCCACATACATACATACATCCACATCCACATACATACATACATCCACATCCACATTCCCATTCACATCTATACATCCACATCCACATCTACATCCACATTCACATACATCCACATCCACATTCCCATTCACATCTATACATCCACATCTACATCCACATACATACATACATACATCCACATCCACATTCCCATTCACATCTATTCATCCACATCTACATCCACATTCACATCCACATTCCCATTCACATCTATACATCCACATCTACATCCACATCTACATCCACATTCACATCCATACATCCATATTCACATCCATACATCCATATCCACATTCCCATTCACATCTATACATCCACATCTACATCCACATTCACATCCACATTCCCATTCACATCTATACATCCACATCTACATCCACATTCACATCTCTGCATATACATCTTCATGTATACACATCTATTTTCACATTCATACATCCATACTCCCATCTCCACATCCACACATCCATATACATACATCCATTTCCACATTCCCATTCATATAACCCCATATGCCTTCACATCTAATCTTTTACATCACATCCATTCTTGCCCTATCACAACCCATATACATCTTATCCTATCACATACACTTCTTACCTCATCCCATACACATCTTATCACATCTTAATTCATCTTATCACCTCTTATACACCTCTTATCACATCCTATCACATCTTAATTCATCTTATCACCTCTTATACACCTCTTATCACATCCTATCACATCTCATATCTATTTATAGAATACAAGAGAATTCTTATATTTGATATAAGATTTCTTTACACATTTACTTATCCATAAATTCTATTTAAGGAGATTAATACTTCCGAAGTAAAATCAATCTTTTATGCATCTTCCTATGCATAAATTCATTTTAAATGAAAATGACACTTTTGAATTAAAATTCAATCTTTTATGCATCTTCCTATGCATAAATTCAATTTAGATGAGAATGACACTTTTGAATTAAAAATCAAATTTTTAATGCATCTTCTTATGCATAAATTCAATTTAGTAGGAATTACACTTTTAGAATAAAAGAATTTCTCTTATGCATCTAAGTTATGCATAAAATCCATTTATGAGGAAAATCACACTTCTAGTATAAAAAGAATATCTTTTATGCATACCTCTATGCATGAAATCCAATATGATAAAAGTAACACCCTTACAATAAAATAATCAACTTTTTATGCATACCTCTATGCATGAAATTCAAATTTGATAAAAGTAACACTTTTGATATAAAAATTTATCCATTATGTATACTTCTATGCATGAAATAAAAATGATAAAAGTAACACTTTTGATATAAAAATTTATCCTTTATGCATACTTCTATGCATGAAAATAAAAATAATAAAAGTAACACTTTTGATATAAAAATTTATCCATTATGCATACTTCTATGCATGAAAATAAAAATAATAAAAGTAACACTTTTGATATAAAAATTTAAGCATTATGCATACTTCTATGCATGAAATAAAAATGATAAAAGTAACACTTTTGATATAAAAATTTATCCTTTATGCATACTTCTATGCATGAAAATAAAAATAATAAAAGTAACACTTTTGATATAAAAATTTATCCATTATGCATACTTCTATGCATGAAAATAAAAATAATAAAAGTAACACTTTTGATATAAAAATTTAAGCATTATGCATACTTCTATGCATGAAATAAAAATGGTAAAAATAACACTTTTGATATAAAAACTTATCCTTTATGCATGATAAAAATTCAATTTCTCTATGATTATAATGAAATTCTTTCAATTAATCTAGGATGATAATTCCTAGAATATGGTAGGAAGTCCTCTTTTTATGCTTTGAATGAGATTATTTTATGCATAATTTTTATAAAAATTTTGCCATAGCTCCGCTGCTATGACTGATAAATCTCAATTTTTCTAAGGGATAATGCTTATCATTAAGGAAATAATTAAAATAATCTCTAATTGGATTATTAATCCATAATGGATTGAATCATTAATATACATAAACTAAAAGCATAGAAAAAAGCCATTAATTTGGCCTCAAGCATAGCTTAATCTTGGGTTAAGGAAAAACTTTATGAAAAGCTTGATTTGGATTGAGAACGGGTCATGAGTATGACCATTTCTTGAGTGAGAGAGAGAATTTACATAAAAATCATTAGAATTTAAACATAAATGAAAATTAACTTCAATAGCATTATGTAACTCTTCACTACTATTCAAACTTCAATAGCATTTAAAAAAAACCATACCAATTAAACTTCTCAAGCTTGAGAGGGGTTGAGAAGAGAGAAACATTGAGAATTTATAGAAAGATCAATATTCACTAATTACCTTACAACTTGCTTGATTCTTTGTTCACGGTAGAGACCCCCAACCAATCAATTGGTTAAGTATGTTGATGGAGCCACTAATGGAGATTGAAGAAAGAGGGAAGCTCCAAAAACTAGTGAATTATTAAATGAATTCACAGTTCTTGGCTTAGGTGGAGTAGAGTAACGATGCATAAACACTAACTATTTTTCAACAAGGGGGAGGCTTCTATTTATAGGAAAAATTGAGCTTCTAACCAAACAAACTGATTCTAGAATTTTCTAAATCAGTTTGGTCAATATTTAACCATTTTTAGGTCAGTTAAGCTAACTTTTTGGAACTAGACTTGAATGAGGAGAGAGGAGAGATGAAATATCTCAATTTTTATGAGTTTAAAACTCATTCAAGCATGTGAAATATGCACCTCCTTTAAAGAACTCCCCTTCCTTACATATGTGTCATAATGGAATCATTTTAATATTGCTCATAGTTTTTTTACTAATAAACCTTGTACATTTTCAACTCTTCATCTTATGTGAAATATGCACCTCCTTTAAAGAATTCCCCTTCCTTACATATGTGTCATAATGGAATCATTTTAATATTGCTCATAGTTTTTTACTAATAAACCTTGTACATTTTCAACTCTTCATCTTATGTGAAATATGCACCTCCTTTAAAGAATTCCTCTTCCTTACATATGTGTCATAATGGCATCATTTTAATATTGCTCATAGTTTTTTACTAATAAACCTTGTACATTTTCAACTCTTCATCTTATGTGAGCATTTACTCATTTTTGGATACCCAAAATATCTCATATTTTTAATATTGCTCATAGTTTTTTACTAATAAACCTTGTACATTTTTAACTCTTCACCTTATGTGAGCATTTACTCATTTTTGGGTATCTTCTTTTTACAAATATGGATTTATCTCTTCCCTACACATGGATTGATGTTATTGGCCCATAGGAACCTTAATTGGACCATAGTCTAAAGATTTCTGAAAATCTAGACCCTTAGACTAAGGTTCTTTATACCTATTTCCATATAATTCCAATTGCACATTGGAAAATTCTTTTTGAATTTCTGTTTCAGGGGAACTCATCTGAATTATAAGAGATATTTTTCTATCCAAAAATATTCAAAATCTGAATATTCTCTCTCTAGAATAATTTTTCTCTCTTTAGGCTAAAATAGTTAGCAACAAGGTCTGTATATTTCTGAAGAGGGTTGATTACAGGGGAAGATACTAGACATCAAAAAGGGTTGGGGGAGGAATCTTACATTCTACCCCACTTAAAAAACGCGAGATGTCCTCATCTCGCAACTTGTGATAATTTCGCAAGATTCACGAATATGAGACTTAGAGAGAAATTTTAATCAAGATTAACCACCAAGATAAGTCTTAAAGAGAGCAAGATTCAAAATACGAACAAGATTTAAACTTTATTCATTCTCGGAACTTATACAGTAAAGATAGAGGAACTCTTTACACTTCCATAAGCCCGTCCATCATATGGTCACAAAAGCAGTCCTCACAAGCTGCACAAGTATAAGGTAACTCATCTATGGGAATGATTCTGTGGGTTATTGCTGCGCCTATCTCAGTGGTATGAGGTGTTCTAACAAAAGGACCTCTGAGAGGCAAGCCAAAAACGGGGTAAAGGCATATCTTCTCATGAGGAAGAAAACACGCCAGTAAGAAGACCCGCTCAGAAAACCCAGGATGCCTTGATCTCATGACACAGTAGTATCGGGGACCCAAACCCAAAGCTTCAATAACCATGGCCAAGCGAACATTGTTACGAAAGTGCTGCTGACCCCAGGGTGTTACCCTAGTTATGTCTTGATAGGTCCGCCATTTTGTCTGCGCTACAGAAGTTCCCAAGTGAGGGAAAAGTGAGCGCTCATACTGCTCTATAAAATCTTTCTTCACAGACTCCCTTGCGTCTTGAAGGTGAGAAATCATCATGGATAAAACTAATTCTTGTTGCCAAGCCATGAAGGAGATTAAGAAAGAAAGAAGATCGATGGAAGTAAGATTACTGTGAACGACAAGTAAAAGTTACGACTTATATAAAGGAAGGAGCTAGCGTAACTTAGAAGCCAACGGTAACTTGCCACTGAAGTTTTACCGTCTTTCCATGATTTGGGTTTGGCACATATTTCTATGAAATACATTAAGAACTTTGAGATGAGGAGATAAAAGAAGCTCGTAAGCTAAGTCGCTTACTTTCTTTGAATTCAGATAAGGCTCACAATATCTGGGGGATAACTTCTTAAACTCCCCAATAGATAAAGAACTTCTTTTGGGCCGTACTCGAATGAAGACCAAAACCTTGGTATCCAAAACACCGATTTTTACTTCTATTCTGAATCCTTAAAACAGGTGGAACTCCTGAGAAGTATTCTAGGGAAAGGGTCTTTCTTTCTTAAACAGAATCGTTCTTTTATTTTAGAGATCAAAAATGGAGATTCTTACTCCTGTATACCTCGAAGGCTGGGGAGGAATCTTACATTCTACCCCACTTAAAAAAGTACGAGATGTCCTCATCTCGCCAAGTAGAGGACAACTCTTTTTCTTAAGATCTAATTTATTCTAGGGTTCCTTATATTCTGGTCAACCCAACAGAATACGGGGATAAATATCCCTTATATAGAACTCATCATTGAATAACAATTCATTTTAGATCATATCATTCATATCCTTAACACGATAATGGTCCATCAGATCGAAATTTTTTCTTTCTGAACATTCCTCCACGGGAATTTCAGTCAAGCAAGTTTTCAATTTGTCATCCCTTAACTTGATATACCGAGTCAAGTGTTAACAGTAGCACTTTGACAGCACAATCCACTAATCTCATAGTGATTTGCTGAAATCGTTATCATCATTCCAGTTATGAATATCATCACAGGGACTCGTCCCATTCATCCTCATGTGGTTTCGCTCAGCTTATTACATTTCAACTAAATTTCGAAAATCATCATTTTTCAATCAGAATCCAAATCAATTTCATCAGTTCTCAAACAGAATTAAAAATCATATCAACCACATTCGAATTCATCATCTGGATAGCATTAACGCTTAAAATTCAAGTCTTAGATTTACTCGTATATACTGTCAGTAAAGAGCTGCAGTATACTCTCGGTATATACGGGTAGTCACGGCCCTTGGAATTATAAGGTAAATACCATCATATCTAGGCCTCAAGCAAGTCAGGGATTCTATATAATTACGGTATTTCCATCTGAAGACCCAATTACCAAATTATGAATTGCAGTTTGAATATCAAATTGTATGAATTATATCACACAATTATAACCTTTTTGTGCTTCTTGATAAATTTTTGACATATTTGGTTTCTCAGTTGATCTTTATTAGCCAAATGCTCTGATACCAACTGTGAGATCCCTGTTCCCACCGCGCAACGGATTCGGGGTACTAGCAGCGGAAGTAGCACTTCTTGCGCGAGGCAGGGTCCCACACTCGGGGCCTCGCCCACGGATATCCGGACAAGAGACTAATCCGTCGGTTTGTCCAAAACCGAAACTGGAAAAACTTCCTTTACCCGGAAAGCATGGGCGATTCCACCAGGATAACTCTTTACTCTAACGTAGTCAAGATCATTACGGATCAACTGATCTGACTGTACCTTTAACGGTACTTGGTCAAATCAAGGAAGAAACTTGCACTTGGATCATTGGGATCAACGCTTTTTTCCCCATCAAGAGGCACAGCCGTTGATTCCTATCCATAGAACAATTTCTATCCGGGATTTACTTCATCTATCGTAATAATAGAAATTAAATCTCGATTTACGGATCCATCAGTCCAGCCTAACCCCATCCGATCCCATGGGTTAGCCAACCGCCCAACCACTGTAGTGATGGGATCCAATTTGGAATTTGGTTAGGTTTTGTCCCGGGTACCAAGGAAAAGAGTTCCAAGGCCCCCTAGCCGGAATTTCATGCAAACATAAAACTAGCCACACCACTTACACACCCAATATGAAAATTGCCTTTTTCTTAGCATCAGCTAACTTTAAAACAATCCTTTAATGAAACCATAGTACCACTGATCACAATCTCCCAATTTATCCAGTTGATTCATAATTTCCCATCATTCCTTCATCAGAGTATCTATGGCATCATTGGCAACTAGAACGCTCACCACCTGTCCACACAGGGGCCGTTTCAATAGTTCCTAGCCCATAATACTCAACAATATAATCACTTATCAAGATGGACTCTCGTTGAAGATCAGCAAGATCAACCAACAGATCCATATAAAAGAGCCATGGACTCATCCGTTGAGGACCAGCAAGGTCAGTCAACCAGATCCATGCCCGGTTCCAGAAAACAACTCTTACTCCTTGTTCCAATATCTTCCTCGACGCACGCGTGGGTATCCTAGGCGACCCAGAGCCCGAGCACCGTATGGTCAGCACCCTCTAGGATCCTTCGCAGGTGACCTAGCGCTTCACTCATAGGCCGCTTCCTTGGTCCCTCATCCACCGTACCGGAAGCTCACCATTTTAATCGAACCGAGGCTGGTCAAGACCTCGGCCGACCTTGCTACGTGAGACGTCCTCCATTGACTCTCCGTCAGCAGTTGCAACTTTATCAGTTAGGTCTCCACGACCTTAATCACAAGACGGTCAAAATGCTTTCCCAGCATTCTTGACATAAAACAGCCATTTACAAACAGCATTTACAAACAGTTTACAAATACAATTTCTATGTTAACTCTCATTTTTCCACATTATCCCTCATACAATCCACATTACTTATTCCACATTTCATTTATATGTGTACTCATCCAATCACATCATTTTTCATCTCTTTACTTCAGATTCCTTCACATCACATATCATATATTCACATCCATATCCACATCCATACATCCACATCCACATCCACATTCACATCCATACATCCACATCTACATGCTTATCTCCATTTTCACATCCTCATTTATACATCCACATCCCATATCCACATTCATACATACACATCCATATCCACATCCATATCCGCATTCATACATACACATCCATATCCACATCCACATGCATACATTCATTATCACGTCCTTATTCATACATCCACATCCACATACATACATACATCCACATCCACATACATACATACATCCACATCCACATTCCCATTCACATCTATACATCCACATCCACATCTACATCCACATTCACATACATCCACATCCACATTCCCATTCACATCTATACATCCACATCTACATCCACATACATACATACATACATCCACATCCACATTCCCATTCACATCTATTCATCCACATCTACATCCACATTCACATCCACATTCCCATTCACATCTATACATCCACATCTACATCCACATCTACATCCACATTCACATCCATACATCCATATTCACATCCATACATCCATATCCACATTCCCATTCACATCTATACATCCACATCTACATCCACATTCACATCCACATTCCCATTCACATCTATACATCCACATCTACATCCACATTCACATCTCTGCATATACATCTTCATGTATACACATCTATTTTCACATTCATACATCCATACTCCCATCTCCACATCCACACATCCATATACATACATCCATTTCCACATTCCCATTCATATAACCCCATATGCCTTCACATCTAATCTTTTACATCACATCCATTCTTGCCCTATCACAACCCATATACATCTTATCCTATCACATACACTTCTTACCTCATCCCATACACATCTTATCACATCTTAATTCATCTTATCACCTCTTATACACCTCTTATCACATCCTATCACATCTTAATTCATCTTATCACCTCTTATACACCTCTTATCACATCCTATCACATCTCATATCTATTTATAGAATACAAGAGAATTCTTATATTTGATATAAGATTTCTTTACACATTTACTTATCCATAAATTCTATTTAAGGAGATTAATACTTCCGAAGTAAAATCAATCTTTTATGCATCTTCCTATGCATAAATTCATTTTAAATGAAAATGACACTTTTGAATTAAAATTCAATCTTTTATGCATCTTCCTATGCATAAATTCAATTTAGATGAGAATGACACTTTTGAATTAAAAATCAAATTTTTAATGCATCTTCTTATGCATAAATTCAATTTAGTAGGAATTACACTTTTAGAATAAAAGAATTTCTCTTATGCATCTAAGTTATGCATAAAATCCATTTATGAGGAAAATCACACTTCTAGTATAAAAAGAATATCTTTTATGCATACCTCTATGCATGAAATCCAATATGATAAAAGTAACACCCTTACAATAAAATAATAAACTTTTTATGCATACCTCTATGCATGAAATTCAAATTTGATAAAAGTAACACTTTTGATATAAAAATTTATCCATTATGTATACTTCTATGCATGAAATAAAAATGATAAAAGTAACACTTTTGATATAAAAATTTATCCTTTATGCATACTTCTATGCATGAAAATAAAAATAATAAAAGTAACACTTTTGATATAAAAATTTATCCATTATGCATACTTCTATGCATGAAAATAAAAATAATAAAAGTAACACTTTTGATATAAAAATTTAAGCATTATGCATACTTCTATGCATGAAATAAAAATGATAAAAGTAACACTTTTGATATAAAAATTTATCCTTTATGCATACTTCTATGCATGAAAATAAAAATAATAAAAGTAACACTTTTGATATAAAAATTTATCCATTATGCATACTTCTATGCATGAAAATAAAAATAATAAAAGTAACACTTTTGATATAAAAATTTAAGCATTATGCATACTTCTATGCATGAAATAAAAATGGTAAAAATAACACTTTTGATATAAAAACTTATCCTTTATGCATGATAAAAATTCAATTTCTCTATGATTATAATGAAATTCTTTCAATTAATCTAGGATGATAATTCCTAGAATATGGTAGGAAGTCCTCTTTTTATGCTTTGAATGAGATTATTTTATGCATAATTTTTATAAAAATTTTGCCATAGCTCCGCTGCTATGACTGATAAATCTCAATTTTTCTAAGGGATAATGCTTATCATTAAGGAAATAATTAAAATAATCTCTAATTGGATTATTAATCCATAATGGATTGAATCATTAATATACATAAACTAAAAGCATAGAAAAAAGCCATTAATTTGGCCTCAAGCATAGCTTAATCTTGGGTTAAGGAAAAACTTTATGAAAAGCTTGATTTGGATTGAGAACGGGTCATGAGTATGACCATTTCTTGAGTGAGAGAGAGAATTTACATAAAAATCATTAGAATTTAAACATAAATGAAAATTAACTTCAATAGCATTATGTAACTCTTCACTACTATTCAAACTTCAATAGCATTTAAAAAAAACCATACCAATTAAACTTCTCAAGCTTGAGAGGGGTTGAGAAGAGAGAAACATTGAGAATTTATAGAAAGATCAATATTCACTAATTACCTTACAACTTGCTTGATTCTTTGTTCACGGTAGAGGCCCCCAACCAATCAATTGGTTAAGTATGTTGATGGAGCCACTAATGGAGATTGAAGAAAGAGGGAAGCTCCAAAAACTAGTGAATTATTAAATGAATTCACAGTTCTTGGCTTAGGTGGAGTAGAGTAACGATGCATAAACACTAACTATTTTTCAACAAGGGGGAGGCTTCTATTTATAGGAAAAATTGAGCTTCTAACCAAACAAACTGATTCTAGAATTTTCTAAATCAGTTTGGTCAATATTTAACCATTTTTAGGTCAGTTAAGCTAACTTTTTGGAACTAGACTTGAATGAGGAGAGAGGAGAGATGAAATATCTCAATTTTTATGAGTTTAAAACTCATTCAAGCATGTGAAATATGCACCTCCTTTAAAGAACTCCCCTTCCTTACATATGTGTCATAATGGAATCATTTTAATATTGCTCATAGTTTTTTTACTAATAAACCTTGTACATTTTCAACTCTTCATCTTATGTGAAATATGCACCTCCTTTAAAGAATTCCCCTTCCTTACATATGTGTCATAATGGAATCATTTTAATATTGCTCATAGTTTTTTACTAATAAACCTTGTACATTTTCAACTCTTCATCTTATGTGAAATATGCACCTCCTTTAAAGAATTCCTCTTCCTTACATATGTGTCATAATGGCATCATTTTAATATTGCTCATAGTTTTTTACTAATAAACCTTGTACATTTTCAACTCTTCATCTTATGTGAGCATTTACTCATTTTTGGATACCCAAAATATCTCATATTTTTAATATTGCTCATAGTTTTTTACTAATAAACCTTGTACATTTTTAACTCTTCACCTTATGTGAGCATTTACTCATTTTTGGGTATCTTCTTTTTACAAATATGGATTTATCTCTTCCCTACACATGGATTGATGCTATTGGCCCATAGGAACCTTAATTGGACCATAGTCTAAAGATTTCTGAAAATCTAGACCCTTAGACTAAGGTTCTTTATACCTATTTCCATATAATTCCAATTGCACATTGGAAAATTCTTTTTGAATTTCTGTTTCAGGGGAACTCATCTGAATTATAAGAGATATTTTTCTATCCAAAAATATTCAAAATCTGAATATTCTCTCTCTAGAATAATTTTTCTCTCTTTAGGCTAAAATAGTTAGCAACAAGGTCTGTATATTTCTGAAGAGGGTTGATTACAGGGGAAGATACTAGACATCAAAAAGGGTTGGGGGAGGAATCTTACAGAACTCGTATACACTGCCGGTAAAGAGCTGTTGTTATACCCTAAGTATATACGGTAGTCATGATACTTGGAACTATAAGGTAAATACCATCATGTCTAGGCCTCAAGTAAATCAGGGTTCCATACAATTGCGGTACTTTCATTTGAAGACCCAATTACTAATTTACGAATTTTCAGTTTGAATATCAAATTGTATGAATTATATCACACAATTACAACCTTTTTGTGCTTCTAGAGAAATTTTTGACATATTTGGCTTCTCAGTTGATCATTATTAGCCAATTCGCTCTGATACCAACTATGAGATCCCTGTCCCCATCGCGCAACGGATTCAGTACTAGCAGCGGAAGTAGCACTTCTTGCACGGGGCAGGGTATGCATAGAGGTGTGCATAAAAGATATTATTATACTTAAAGTGTGATTTTCATCCTCAATGGATTTTACACATATATTAGATGCATAGGAGAAATTCTTTTATTCTAAAAGTGTAATTTCTACTAAATTGAATTTATGCTTAGGACGATGCATAAAAGATTGATTCAAAAGTGTCATTCTCATTTAAAATGAATTTATGCATAGGAAGATGCATAAAAGATTGATTTTATTTCGAAAGTGTTATTCTCTTAAAAATGAAATTTATGCATGAAAAGATGCGTCAAGAAATCTTATATCAAATATAAGAATTCTCTTGTATTCTATAATTAGATATTGAGATGTGATAAGATGCATACGGTAAGTGATGGGATTTGATAAGAGGTGTATGAGATGTGATAAGATGCGTATGGAAAGTGATAGGATGTGATAAGAGGTGTATGAGATGTGATAAGATGTGATAAGATACATATGAGATGTGATGGGATGCGATAAGATGTGTATGAGATGTGATAGGATGTGATAAGAGGTGTATGAGATATGATAAGGTGCATATGAGATGAGTTAAGATGTGATAAGATGAGTTAAGATGTGATAAGAGGTGTATGGGATGAGGTAAGAAGTGTATGTGATAGGATAAGATGTATATGGGTTGTGATAGGGCGAGAATGGATGTGATGTAAAAGAATAGATGTGAAGGCATATGGGGTTATATGAATGGGAATGTGGCAATGGATGTATGTATGTGGATGTGTGGATGTGGAGATGGGAGTGTGGATGTATGAATGTGAAAATGGATGTATGCATGTAGATGTATATGCATAGATGTGAATGTGGATGTAGATGTGGATGTATAGATGTGAATGGGAATGTGGATGTGGATGTATGTATATGTGGATGTATGAATGAGGACGTGATAATGGATGTATGCATGTAGATGTGGATATATGGATGTGAATGTGAATGTGGATGTATGTATGTAGATACGGATGTGGATGTATGTATGTGAATGTGGATGACTCATCATTAAATAACAATTCATTCACATCATATCATTCATATCTTTAACACGATAATGCTCCATTAGACCGAAAAATTTCTTTCTGAACATTCCTCCACGAGAATTTCAGTCAAGCAAGTTCTCAATTTGTCATCCCTTAACTTGATCTACCGTGTTAAGTGTTAACAGTAGCAATTTGACAGTACAATCCACTAATCTCATAGTGATTTGCTAAAATCATTATCATCATTCTAGTTATGAATATCATCACAGGGACTCGTCCCCATTCATCCTCATTGTGGTTTCGCTCAGCTTATTACATTTCAACCAATTTTCAGGGATCATCATTTTTTCAATCAGAATCCAATTCAACTCATCAGTTCTCAATCACAATTTAAAAATCATATCAACCACATTCGAATTCATCAACTGGATAGCATTAATGCTTATAATTTCAAGTCTTAGATTTACTTGTATATACTGCCGGTAAAGAGCTGCAGTTATACCCTCAGTATATATGGGTAGTCATGATACTTGGAACTCATATATATTGCCAGTAAAGAGCTACAATTTTACCCTCAGTATATACGGGTAGTCATGATACTTGGAACTATAAGGTAAATACCATCATGTCTAGGCCTCAAGCAAGTCAGGGTTCCATACAATTGCGGTACTTACTAATTTATGAATTTTCAGTTTGAATATCAAATTGTATGAATTATATCACACAATTACAACCTTTTTGTGCTTCTAGATAAATTTTTGACATATTTGGCTTCTCAGTTGATCATTATTAGCCAATTCGCTCTGATACGAACTATGAGATCCCTGTCCCCACCGCGCAACGGATTCGGTACTAGCAGTGGAAGTAGCACTTCTTGCACGGGGCAGGGTATGCATAGAGGTATGCATAAAAGATATTGTTATACTAAAAGTGTGATTTTCATCCTCAATGGATTTTATGCATATATTAGATGCATAAGACAAATTCTTTTATTCTAAAAGTGTAATTCCTACTAAATTTATGCTTAGGAAGATGCATAAAAGATTGATTGGAAAGTGTCATTCTCATTTAAAATGAATTTATGCATAGGAAGATGCATAAAAGATTGATTTTATTTCGAAAGTGTTATTCTCTTAAAAATGGAATTTATGCATAAGTAAATGCGTAAAGAAATCTTATATTAAATATAAGAATTCTCTTGTATTCTATAATTAGATATTGAGATGTGATAAGATGCGTACGGGAAGTGATAGGATTTGATAAGAGGTGTATGAGATGTCGCAAAGAAGGAGCAAGAAGCAGTGAGATTGTCACAGGCCCAAACTCCCCCCCGGCCAACAGAGAGGTTCAAGAGCAGCTCAGCTAGCTTAGCCAAGATGTGCAAGGACTATCTGCACGTTTAAATCCTATGCATCAAGGGAATCATATTTCACATTTTTTGATGCATCCTGAGCTTTGGGGCTGCTAGCAGTGCTACTAGTTCCTCCACCTCGCAATGTCCCGTGTGCTACAAACCATTCGACGATTGGAGCGGCCACTATGTTCTACCATGTGGCCACTACTATCACTTGATATGCTTGGTAAGACAGATGCAGAATGTGTCCACATGTGCATTGTGCAGCATAGCAATTAACCATGGTATTTATGCTATGTTTGGTATGGCTAATGAATACAAACCACCGGGGTCACCCTCTGCTACTCCTAGTGTACTTCGCAATCTCTTTCGAGATGAAAGCTAAATGTACAAACACTTCTTGCGTAATGGCAATCTTTTTGTAATGACAAATTGTACTGACAAATTGTAATGACAACTTGTAATGACAAATTGAAATCTTTCATTTGAGTTGATAATTCATATAATGAACTTAATTTTAAGTAACTTCAAGTTCCTTCTTCCCCTATGTCAACATCGTGCTCTAAAATCCTTTCACTATCCACTCTCCCATCTGCTTGATTGAGCTCATCCGAGTCAATGCTCAGATTATCTTCTATCTCAAGGCTAGTGCACAACGTAGGTCCAACGTCAAAGTGCTCGTCTTCTACATCATCACAATCGTACATCCATCTGGGCATATCTTCTTCATATTCTTCGCTTTCAATGTGTCGCAGGATTTTTTCATTTGCAATACATGTAAACAAGTTTATCAGCTCGGTCTGTAATATAAGAAGTCGGTTGCGAATAGTGCTGTGAATATATTTATA
The DNA here is from genome assembly GCF_041138505.1 of Cibotium barometz. Classification (NCBI taxonomy): domain Eukaryota; kingdom Viridiplantae; phylum Streptophyta; class Polypodiopsida; order Cyatheales; family Cibotiaceae; genus Cibotium; species Cibotium barometz. The sequence continues at coordinate 24,643,242 of NC_141110.1, forward strand.
CATACTCCAGTTTCGTTTTGAGCCTGAGTTCGAAGAACACTGGCCTAGAACCTTCATTGCAAGGTTGCGCAACAAAGCATAGTGCTCACCACCATTCATCATCCACCACTTCCATGCAGGTTGCTTTTTAGCCATTTGTTGAACAAGGGAGTTGGAAAATAGACCTTCTTTCAATCGAAAACAGGACATCTCTTTTATACATTTTACACGATCATCAACATTGTCATAAAAAGTGTTAACCACTATGTAGAAATCCTTAACCACCTCAACGTTAGACATCAAATCCATATTCCAGTATTCAGGATTTAGCATATAAGCAGCACTATGTAATGGTGTATGCGCTCCAATCCATCTGGCATGGAAGTACTTCAATAGGACTTTTCTTTGTCGACTGGAGTTGTCGACTGGAGAATGGTACACGCCAATGCTTTTCAACCACCGACGAATGCTCTAATTTCTCAGGACACTCTAAACTCCGCTGGACAGTCCACCATTGCATCCATACTTTTTCAAGATTAGGCGCTCTTTGATCAAGATTTCGTATCGCATACATAACAGGCATCATTAAGTGGTACGCATCCATTACACTGTTCCACTAGGTTTTCTTCGTGACCGCCATCTTTAAGACTTTAATTTTCTCTTTCACTCTTTTAGTCTGAGTGCTCTCCCAATCATGAAATGCCATACATGTAAATGTTTCACAAACTGCATCTTTGTTTCGAAGAAGAGACTCAAAAGTATAGAAGTGAGTGCAAAACCTGGTCTCCGCAGGAAGCTTTAACATAACTGACATGCGAGGCCGAAAAATATCTAACACTCTCTGTCTCTTGAGCATAAATCTCACAAGCTTGCGAACAGTATCGAGACGATTGAGGCAAACCATTTGGTATCATCACTTTTATACCAATCTTTCAATACAAGATTCAAACTATGAGTATTCCAGCCAGACGTGAAAACATGTGGATACTGCCGCTTTAAGATTTTGGATGCATTCTTGCAATTTTTTGCATTGTCCATAACAATTTGGGCTACATTTTTGGCACCCACTTCTTCTATCATAGAGGCAATGATACCAACAATATACGCCCCAGATTTTATTGCACCAGCGGAATCCACGGCACGCATAAAAGTCTCACCTCTAGGTGAAACAACCATTATATTAATTAATGGTTTTCTTTGTATATTGGACCATCCATCACTCACTATACTACATCCAGAAAGCTCTATGTTGCTAAGAATTATTCTATGTACACGTTCTTTCACTTGAGCATAACATTTCTCCAATAGATCATTTCACATAGCATGATACGAAGGCGGTGAAAACCTTGATCCAAATTCATCGATTTTCTTCCATGCTCTCTTCCAATGGTCACTCTCCACCATCACCATAGCACTCCCTGAAAAGTAGATTGCTTCAGCAAGGGAGATCTGTGCATCATCGAGCAGACTGTTACGTAAGCTTTCCTGCAATGAAGTTTGATGCATGGGTATGTTAAAGTGACGCTTGTAAGAAGATGCACTGGGTAGATTACTTTCTGGTTGCACATTAAAGTTCGGAGTACAAGCCGGCGATGCTTCCGGAGTTTGATTAGAACAACAATGTTCTTCCTGCCTTGATACATTGGCAGTAGATGAGAACAGTTTCCTTGCATCTTTCTTCTGCATTTCGTCTCTTAAACGTTTGGCCACTGCAGAGTGCAGAGGGGTGGGTACATCCTCGGCCTTTTTTCTTCACTCCACCTAAAAAGTGTTCTCTTAATCGAGGCGCCCCACCTGATTTTACTGCGTGGCATAGCTTACACTCCCAATCTATGAATCGGTCATCGATGTTAATTGCATATTGCCACTCTATCCCAGGTGCCTTTTTTTTTCTGCTCTTCTGAATTTGGGCTCTATTAGAAGTATCGCTAGGTCCAATGTTTTCTTCCATCTCAAATAACCTATTCAAGAAAGCATACAATAATGAATACACAAACGAAGTAACAACAAAGACACTCACATATATCACCACAGAAACATAGAAGCCTTAAAAAACCAAGGGATTACTGAAAAGCTAAAATGTAGCCAAGCAAAAATCTGAAACTAGTTTGAATCTATTTTGACAAAAATAAAAGATCGTCATATATGTTGATCGTCATATATGTTGTTTATTGTTTTTATTTTAAAAGAGAAAGACATCCATGATGATTCATGCTAACTGCAAAGGATGACTGAAAGTTTTTTGCCTATAGGAATTTTATTTTTCAACTTACAAAACCGTAGATATTAATTTTTGCTAGACTTTTAGTGTCCTGCGAGCAGACGAATGCATAAATGTGTATTCTAAGATTAAGATACATGTAATTGACAGCATGCATACAATGCACATTGCACCCTCGATGAAGGATGTCTTTCGTACCCAATTAAGGATACTTTAAACAAATCAAAGATCTATGATTGCCCAATACTCTAGTATAGGACAAAAGACCTTCTCTAAGACTCTAACATTGACAAAGCAAATCAAAGATCTATGTTTTCCCAACACTCTAGTATAGGACAATAGACCCTTGTCTAATAAAGACTATATCAAATATCAAGAACCAATACAAGCCCCTAAGGAGGACTCTTGGCTCCATCAAACCATTTATAGAGTAGAATAAGGTAGACTACCTGCGATGCTCGAATGCAAAGTTGAAGTGACTCCAACTTTGTCCCTAAATCTCTGTGAGTATTAGCTACGAACCACACTCTGCCCACAATTCAAAGAATTTAGGACTAGTGGCTCAGTAGCCTTAGGAGTGCCAACAAGGAAAGATAATAGCCCCTAAGATAAGGACGTTCTTCCCTAGAGGACGCTCCTAGCCAAGCGGGAGCTCTATAAGCACTTCAAGGAAAGATGCGACGCCGCCAAAACAAGGACAATCTTCTAGAAAAGCCAGCTGAAGGGTGTCGGGCGTCTTTTATTAATAAGAAATATGCCCGCCGGGATTCTTTGTTTCCCGGCGGGCCCCGGCGGGAAAAAAAGAATCCCGGCGGGTTTACAGGAATAGTAAGTTTTGGCCGATAAGAGATCAAGTCTTGTGAATATATGTTGTGATCACATGTTTTAGAATGTTAATAACACGTTTTGTTAACGTGATCATGAATTTGTGAACATGTTTATGAAATCCCTGTTTGTGAGTGACACCCCTTCCTGAGGTGGTAGTAGTTGATCACTAGAGAGAGGGGGTGTTGAAAAAAGAAGTGATGCGGGGACCCAAGAAAACGACTACCATGGAAGATCACAAAAGTGCATTGTCTCTTCAAATCTAGGATACTAGACTCTGCATCTTGGACTATACAATTAATTCTAGAAGCATGTACCATCCTCCTAAATCTATAAGAGAATGTAACAACTTAACACCAAAATGTAAATTTTGGGTTTTCTCGATTTCAACTTATTTGAATGTTGTGTGGTTGGCTGAACTTTGCAAGCATGTGGTGTACCCCACCCGTCACACTTAAAAAGTTTGATAAACGATTGGTGGTCATTTGGGTGAGATTGGTGATCTATCTCGATTTTTCCACGCAAGTTTCTCCAAAAGGAGGTAGGGTGGTTGTGAATCTTAGAATCTTTCCCCACCCCCTTTGCAAGAGAAAGAGTGGGTAAAGAAACATCAAAAATCCTTTTAAAATCTATACCTCTTCTTATGAGCGTCGTCATCTTCACTCGATTTGACAAGATCATTAATATTGCATCTGATTTATATATGAAACTTATTATCCCAATGGTTTATGATTGCATTAACAACCTATTCTTGCATTCTCTTCATAAGAAACCAATAGCTCATCACCTCTTTTTTCCACAAAATATGTGAACTTTTAAGAATATACACATAACATATTAAGTACCAATTTTCAAAATAGAGGGGTTGGGAAGATTTGTTCTCCATTTTATATCCAACCACTTGAATTATAACTTCGATTTGAATCTCATGAAATAGTAGGAATACAAAGTTGCAAAATAGAGGTGTTTCTCCAACCTTTGAAACAAGAAATTCTATTTGATAGTAGGAACACCTACTCTTATTGTGAGGGAAGTGAGTGAGAGAGAGACGAGGCTCAACAACTATGTAGTATCTTTATTTAATCCTTTACTTATCCTTAATACGCTCCATACCATTATCCAAAAAGAAGTGCTAAATATCAAGTTTAGAGAGGAGGTAAGTAATGTATATTCTTAGTAAGTATTAGAGAAAATCTAAATTAAGAAGGTTAGATCTTAGGTTCATTTGGGCCCGCTTTGAGAAACGTCCCACATAGAAAACGTGAGATAAAGCAGAATATCTCACCCAAAAGACATGCGATGGTGACCAAATTTTACAAGTACATGGGTAGGGGTACTTCCCACACACTTGCAAAGTTCAACCATCATCCAATGTCATTCAGGTAAGATGGGATTGAGAAAAGCTAAAATTTATGTGTTTGTGTCCTTCCTATATAGTAAATGTGAGATGGAACAACATATCTCACCCGAACAACGTCCCATGATGGTGTGACCAAATTTTGCAGGTGTATGAGGATGACTACTCTGCACACACTTACAAAGTTTGTCAAAACCATTAGACTCCATTCAATCAAGACGAGACTGAGAAAACCTAAAGTTTGTGCATTTGGATTCTCTTTGAGAAACCTGAATGGAAAACATGAGGTGGAGCACCAATCTCACTTGATCGATTGTCGAATGATGATGACCAAACTTTGCAACTATTTGGGTAGGGGTACCCCACACACAGTTGCAAGTTCGACCACTATCAGCCATCTTTTAGGTAGGAGGACATTGAGAAAAGCAAAATTTTATGCGTTTGGGCCCTCTTTGAGAAACGTGCATAGGAAACATGAGATGGAGCCTCGTATCCCACCTGAGTGTGACATCGGATGATGACCAAATTTTGCAAGTGTGTGGGAGGGTTTTCCCACAAATGTTTGCAAGTGTGTGGGAGGGTTTCCCCACACATGTTTTGCCAGTATCAGACATTAAGAAGGGATCCAAAAAACCTAAATTTTGTTCATTTGGTCCCTCTAAACTCGGATTATGTCCCCTGTCATGTCAAACATTTTCAGCTTCATGATGGGCAGTTTCAACATCACGTTGAGAACTTTCATCTTGGCTAGGATGCTGCCCAAGCAGCTGAAAATCCATCTCCTCCAAGTACTGGCCTAGAAAGAACTGATCAGAGCGTGTTTAAGAGGAAACTTCTTGTCCAAAGCCTCAATGTGTGCTTTGGAAGAAAGAGAGAGAGAGAGAGAGCATGTCATTCGAATCCGCAAAGGACCGGCTGGTGAAATTGTTATGGGACAAGAAGACATGGGAGGGAAAAAACAAACATTATTTTCTTTCAAAGAGCATGTCATTCAAATCACTAGCAGGAAAGGAGAGAACGACGTGGGCCGTTGGCTTGTGAAGTTGTTATGGGACAACAAGACGTGGGAGGAAAAAAACAAAGACAATAAATTTGTTATGAAATCTTGAAAAATGTTCTCAAACAACCCTCAAAACCACTAGAAAAGGAGTGTCAATGACACAACTTTTTGGTACCACCTAACCATGCTTCCACCCCCTTGTGATTTGGTCATTCTTTGAGACTGGTCATGGGAAGGTGAGCATGATGGTGCGGAGGCGTGTGTAAAACTTGCTTTGAGAGGTCATTGTGGCAAGATGGTGAGCGCTTGAGAGATGCACACCACGTGGCGAGTGGTGCTCCCAACATTTGTGTGGGAGTGGAGCATCATCATATCCCTCACGTGATGCCTGGATTGTCAGGAGATTTTTTTGGTGTGTGGACGGTGTCCTAGTTGACCGTAGAGGCCTTCATGATTGTAACAAAATACCAAGAACCTTGGGCTTACACTCCACCAGGAGCATGTACATTGCAACCCCCAGGACTCACACATTGCAGTTTGCATGCTTTTGTGGAGCATGTATGGATGGTGATTGGTCAGTTTGTGCTTCGAGAGGATGGGCAGATGCATGGATATAGATAGTGCTCTCTCCCGAGCATCCTTCACACTTTGAGTTTTGTTCGATTAACACATTGGTCCTGTGTTCATGGCCAACTATGATGAGATGATAGATTTGCTACATGAGGGTGATGTATTTTCCATTATTACCAATGAGGGAAATACAAAGGGAGTAGTCTACTATATCATGAGTTGCACTAGGCCAAAGTGCATCCTTGACCACGATACGATGGATGATCATGGGTTTTCTTTTTCCCACAACATGATTATGGGCAGGCCGATTCTACGAGAGCATATTGGACTTCATTGAGAAAGCTTTGAGTTCCAGTAGTGGGCAGTGGGAGTTAGAGGCATTTCAGTACTCTCATCTATTGCTTGCTATCAGGATCACTCTTGATCGAGTTACAAAGTTGAAAACACGGATCGTGCCCACATTTTTAGCTTTGAGTGGATGACCATGAGAGCATTCTAGAGAATTTGAGAGCTCGAGAGGGTGTTGATTTTTTGTTGAAAAGAGTGATTAGAAAACTTCATAAGATAAGCTAATCACAAGTATAAGACTCCTTGATTATAAGATACAACACATGTTAACAAGGAGTATTCCCAATTTATTCACAAGAGAACAAGCATAGAAGGCTTGTCTCTAAAATAGATGACTATGCACAAAGTAAAAATGAAGCTTGCATAAGCAAGAGTCGAAGACTAGAGTATTGTTGCCACAAAGGCTCACTTCTCTATTGATCTCCAAAGGAATACATCACAAAGTCTATAACAAAGAAGTATACACCCACATAGGGTACGTGGGTATTTATACCTCAAGCCTACGGGGGGCGCCTAGATCAAGTGGACATGCCACTTGCCTCCACAAGAACTCTACTCCACATATCCAAATGTAACGTACTCATATGTACGTATTTTTGGGTCCATTTAACTGAGTGATTTTTAGCATTTATATTTAAAGTTGAAAAGTAGGAAATACTTAGAGGACATAAAAGATTAAGTTTAGTCATAAATTTAGTAATTTTAGATATGTCGATTTAGGGACTTTTTATGCATGTTTTGTAGTGTCATTTGTAAGCGATTTCTATTCTATACTTAACCATGTTAGATAATGTAGAAGAGGGTCATATTGAGTAGTTTAGCCTAAAGGAAACTCATATGGGGGCTTACATAGTAGATATAACCGCAATGAGCGCTCGAATTAGGCCCGGACATTAAACTGACCCTTTATTTTCAGTAACAACCTCGCATGAGGGTGTAGATAACTTTATTTGTCAGAGAGACGTATTAAAGAAAGTTAGTTCATCATAGGAAGAACAAAGTCTGTGTTCAGATAATTGGGAGATTCTGCATGGGGTGGCTGCGAAACAAATCTGACACCACTTTCTAGTGTCGATAATGTTTTTTCTGATTTGGTTCGAGATCATGTTTTTAGAAGGGTGTTATGGCTCACCCTAACCCTCCTTGAAACACATCCAAAAATAGATTACCTCATAAACCGGAATAGTCTCGTGAGGATCTTTCCAATGGCCGAGCTCGTAACCCTTGAGGCCTCCAAGCTCTACAACTCCTTGAGAAGCAATTCCACCGTGTCTCCCATGAGCGTTGTCACACCGCCGCATTGCACTACAGGTCCTCGTCCCTCCTCTCACCTCACTTCACTAACACACACTCACTAGCATGCATTAGGGAGAGAGATTAGCAGCAAGAGCAAGACTCAATTGCACAATGGGAGAGTATGTTGTATTATGAGAGAAATTCACTTATATGCATGGCCATAAGTGTTCACACTCATTTAAACTGTGGCCACTCGGGCACTTTAGGCTCATAAGAGGCCTAATGCTATTACAATGACTACTCTCATAATATATCCATGAAGTACATCACTTAGGACTTCATCCTAACTTGCTACCACACGCTCTTGAAGCACGAATTACCATAAATACTCCGTCACACCATTACGGGCGCCCGTCCAAGTTGTAGCTTTGGACATTATTGCTTCATATCTTGAATGTATGACCCTTTGGTGTATCTACCATGACTCCTTGATGTAAGATAATTGCGGTAGCTCTTGTTAATTCTAGAATTGGAAATTTCTATCTTTAACATTTTCATGCATGATAATCTACTAATTCTCGTGGGTTATTTTTTTGGTTTCTTCCAAAGCCTTGAGGATTTCTTTGTAGGATATATATATATATAGAGAGAGAGAGAGAGAGAGATTTTGAGATTCGGGCCGACCGTCCTTAGACAGGGAACATCGGACAGAGAACATGATTTATGCCCTGTGGGAGCCATTTGGTAGAACCCAGAGTGGATGAGATTTACAAGAGGCATACCCGAGATAGCCGCGACGTCCAGCATGGTGGTTGGGTGGGATGGGTATCGGAGAAAGGCCGTATTGGCTAGATCTTTTTGTTGGTGATTCTCTCTCTAATTTTAAGATTTTGTATTGACGAATATTATTGTTACTTTGTATTGGTAAACGATTATGGTTTATTGAAAATCTCTTCGTTTTCTGAAATATGGTGTGATTTTTTTGTTAGTTTTGAGAAATTTTATGCTTAGATCATGGAACACAATATGGGTATGTTTCACCAAACGGTGGCTAAGATAGCTAAGATCACCATAGACCACCATGATTAATCATATCGTAGTCCCATAGCTTACAAAGTATTAAAACAACCCACCTAAGGTAATGTGCCTACAACTAACATAGATCACATCTTTCAATACCCTCTCTTGATCTACGTACATACCTCACAAGGTGTGTAGATCAAGACTCACACAAATTGAAAAAACACAAAAGCAAATTTGCCCACTGGCTATCACACAAACACAATCCATCAACAAAGCTATCTCACTAGAGTGCTAAGGGTTTGTTGTATCACTGGTAGGGGAAGTAGTTAAAGTAGAGTCTTTCCTTTCTTCCAATCTTGTTTCCTTGAGAATGAGTGAAGACGATATAGTGATTGAAAAGAATTAGATTAGGTTGGTCTGCAATGAAACTAACACATTGTGCATATGCTGTAGGCATACTTGCAAGCAATATAAAAACAACCTCTTCTTCTTGGACTACCACTTTAGTTCCAGTAAGTTGGTCTATTAGACACCTTATGTCACTAATGTGAGAAGCCACTATGGTCTTTGTCTCTTTCTCCAACCTGTATGCAACGTTTACTTGACTAAAAATTGCTCTTAACCTTAGCCAAGAAGCATTAGAGGTAGGGGGAGCAACTAACTTGATGCATTGGGTTATCACTCACGCCATTGATAATGAATGAGAGAGCCTTTGCATAATTGTTTTCCCATTTTGCAACCATATCAGGATTCCTTGAATTTGGTTTCCTCTCAGTCCCATTCAAAATTCACCAAAGCTCTCTATTTGTCAAAGCCATTTGCATCTTTATGGCCCCAATGTGATGCTTAGATCCATCAATTTTTACTTAAAAAACCTGTGAATCCCCAAGACCTAGCTGCCATATAATAAGATGGAACTTTCTTCCCCTTAGTGACAAGGCTCTTTAATTTTTTCAAGTGTTTGCTCTTAGATCTCTCTTTTGGTTTTACCACACTCGTGGATTCACATGAGGATGCCATTTTTCCTCACCATAAAAGATGTGTGAAAGTCTTTTATACAAGGAGAGTCTTTTACAATGATTTTTCTCTCTTTGATCTTTAAAAAATACTCACAAAGAGTGTGGACACAAATGTTGAGAAGAATTAGCTTCACACCACAACAAGATAATTTTTGAAAAATAATGGTGAAGACTTTAATAGCCAAGTAGGGCATATTTTCCAAAGCCTGAAATAGAAGGGAAGTGCCTAGAATTGACCTAGCTGACTGAGCATTAGAGGCGTGGCGTATTTTTTTCCATGTTCCGTTGTCGCCTCGATGTGACCACCCAAGAAAGGTAAGTAATCACTCTACTACTACTTTACTACATCCACCAGTGTGTACAACTCATCGACACCATACCTTACTTGAAGCTAGTTGCCAAGCGGTGATAATTCTACAGTCTTCGATGAGTGCTGGGTTTAATGGCCACTGACCGCACTTACTTTAGACACTAGCTTGTTGGTCTCGATGATACCTCTACCTTCAGCTAGGCTGCCTTGCACCAATCTTGGTTGTTGCCACCAGACATCGCCACTTTAACGGTACACTAGCCACTTCAAAGGTACACTAGCTGCGATTTGGTTCTCCTGCTTTGTTGATCACCACAAGGAGATTTGATTGAGTGTTGCTTAGTCTTCTCACTCCTAGATTACACAAGTTCTTACATAAAATAAAATATTTACACACAATCACTCTTTCCCTCTTGTTCTTACTCACAAAGAAATTCTCCCTCTCTCACCCATATTTGTAGAGGGTTCTCAACATACAATGATATGATCACATAGATCTTGAGAGACTCCTCTCTCTCTTCTCACAAAAGCAATTATGAATCTCTCTTGTCAATTAAAAATAACTCTCTCTCACTTCCTCTCTTGATTGCCACCAGCATTAAGAGAAAATAACTCTCTCACTTCCTCTCTTCATTGCCACCATCATGAAGAGAAAATAAGATGTAGCTTACCTATGTGAAAAAACCCAACACCCACAGTAGTGTTACCCAAACAAACTCTCTCTCTCAATCTTGTTGATTTTTCACTAATTGATGATTAAGAGGTTAGTTTTATGTCAAATGAGAATTAGTTTCACTTCAACAAGATTCCCTAATCCCAACATGTGCCACTCAAATGGAGATTAGTTAGAGAAATGAAATCTATTCTCACAACAAGTTGTCTTGTCAAATATTCCCACAAACAATGACAAGATCAACTCACAAAGGGTTAGTTACAAATAACAAAGAAGATTAATGACATATCCCACTAATTCACCCATGATTCCCACACATGAAATGAAGGCCTAGGAAAGTCGCTCTGATACCATGTTAAAAAGAGTGGTTAGAAAACACCATAAGATAAGCTAATCACAAATATAAGACTCCTTGATTATAAGAGAAAACACAAATGTTAACAAGGAGTATTCCCAATCTATTCACAAGAGAACAAGCATAGAAGACTTGCCTTTATAATAGATGACTCCTCCTCCTCAACATATCCAAAATGTTCCTTAGATAAGCTTAAGATCACCTTGGACCACTATAATTAATCATGTCATAGTCCCGTAGCCTACAAAGTATTAAAACCACCCACCTAAGGTAATGCGCCTACAACTAATGTAGATCACATCTTCCAATATTGATGACTAGATATCTATCTTGATAGAGTGTCTACTTTCATCGTAGTATTTTTGTTCATTTCATGGTTGTAATTTTAGAGGCATTTCATGTTTTCTCATATTCACATTTCTTCTACCTCAATGATGTCTTTATACTTTACCAGTGCATTTTTACCAGTGCATTTGATCTTGATTATATCTTTGTACTTTATCATTACGGTTGATCTTGATGATTAATTATGTTCTATTGATCATGGCTACATCTAAGTGTCTCTTTTATTTTATATACCAACTTTGTTTTAAGATTTCATATTTTTTAAATTGCACACTGTACTTGATTACCTAAACATCATCCCCGATGGTGTAAGAGAGTTTATCCAACCTTTTATAGTTAGTGAAAGAGACTGATGAGAGGCTTGCAAAAGTACCTAGGCAACTCATTTGTAATGTATCCTTCACAATGGAAGATGATTACCTGTAGATTGCTCCCGAGAAGAAAAGCCTCTACATCAAAGAAGAAAAGAATGCCTATGCATTCACCTTTGAAGCATTTTATCTTTAAGCAAGGAACCACTGAGAAGATTGGCAAAAAGGTTACTCCGAAGAAGAAGCTTCGATTTTTGCAGCAGGCAAGAAGACTTCTATAGAAGAGACCCAAGCAAAGGATGTGGATGCCTACAGGGCCAGAGACAGAGAATCTTAAGGGCATGGAGCCCCAGCAGCCCTAGCCTGCACATATTTATTAGTACATTTCATTTTGTAAAGATTCTTCTCGATACGAGCTTTTTTCTCATATCTTTGTTTTTTTTAATATCCAAAATTCTTATTGAACCCCTCATTATTCTACCAATTTAAGATAGCTTTTAAAACAATTTACGAAAAATTTGAGAGAGAGAGAGAGAGAGAGAGAGTACAAAGTATAATACGAGTACACATGAATTGAAATGTCGCAAGATATTTTCCATTAAAGTATCATTGAGATACAAATTGTTTTGAGTCCAAGTCCTCAATACAAAGCATTCTTGAAATTCCTAATCATCCTGCTAAAGTAGGCTTTCTTTAATTGGCTTGTTTTGGGTCTTCTGAAGCATCCTTTGATACACGGCTTTGACTTTAGCCTATCAGTTTTTCTGCATCTTCAAGGTCTTTCTGTCTATTTTCAGAGTACACAACAGATTTATCATCTGTATCCCCGATAGAGGAATACACTGAGTCATCTTGTGAGACTGGAGGGGGCGTAGAAATCTTGCTAGGAGCATCCTTATCGCAAGGAGAATTCGCATCCATGGGAGGCTGGCTTTTGTTATGAGCTATGAGTAAGAAATAATGTCACAACTTTCATATGTAGGATGTCTTTATATACTATTGAAAACCATGTTCTACAATCCTGTGTGCCAAAAAACCACCCTAGTTTTGAACAACTATCATCTCCAATCCTGTGTGCCATAAAACCATTTTCCCAGCCTACAATGAATTTACCATTCATGTGCTATAAGAATTCGCATCCATGGGACATGTTTCTACAATCCAAGAAAACATATTAAAATACACATTGCACTTTTGATTGGTAAATCATAAAAGATTTTACAAAAACGATTTGAAAGGGAAGATTGGAAGGTATTGTTCTAGAGAAGTTCATTAACTCATCGATATACCCTCAGCCTCCCAGGCGGTATCTACCAAGGCCATTGGCTCCATTTGCTTATAAATCTTCCTATTATTCACCTTAAATTGTGCTTTGCTAATATCCTCACCTCCTACGATTTGAAGGTGCTCCCTAACATTTAGGAGGCTCCAATGTCTACTTGCACTTAAAACTTCCACGATACCACTTGGCAACTGAACACATATGTCAATAGGTAAAACAACTTGTTCATCTACCTGCATTGGAACCCAATAACTGTTCTTTTTCATCCACCGCTCATAATAAAAGCGTATGTATAACGTGGAAGGAGCTTTGAGATACTGAAATGAAACACTAGAGTCTACTATATTACACTTGAATGTGTGATTTTTATGCACCCTCTCTACAATACTCCAGTGCTCTCCAAGCAAGGCAACCATGTCATCACCTAGTACTTTCTTGCACACAAACATGGTAGATGTTTGTGAGAAGGTAAATTGATTGAACATCTTAGCAAAAAGTTGTATTGGGCATACCAAACTAAGGCCCATAGATCGAGAGGGCTTTGCAAACTTTAAAGACCCTTGTGTATATCACAAAGCGTCTTTGATTTCATGACTATTACAGTCCAAGCATCTGGGATTGTTGGCCATTCAATAGAAGAGAGGGGGGGAGATGTTATCATCTGTAACTTACCAAAACCACCATCATGCCTTGGAAACACATAGAAGTGCCAGTAAAAGAAAACTTTTTCTTTGAGAAGTTATGCACTGTTTCTACAAGAAAACATTGCTTCACCTATATCTCCATGTAATGCTTGAAATGCTCCAGTGGTGTAAGACTGCGTAATGGCTGCTCCTCTACCAAGTTTGAGGGGAAAATGTCTACAAACAAGAAATAAGATGTCTTAGAAAGAAAGAAACTTCTGGCAATCATGAAATCATATGCTCCTTTCAAACTCATGATACTTACAGTTGCATGGAAACTTAGTTTGTTGGCGAAGATGGATATCTCGTGTTGTGTAAATGTGTTGTACCATGGCCATTAGTTCTCCATTGCTCGCCTTTTTGAAACCCTGTAAATGACCTTTCCAATGAAGCTCCATCACATCTCGTCATCGAACTTGATGGACCAATTGCAGTAGGCTATAGATAAACCCAAGAACCCTTGCGAAATGCCTCTCCCACCCAAGCACCATCGTCGTCCTTCCTTTTGTGCAGCAATATCTCCTCAATCTCATCTTTTGGTCTTCTTGGTGTGGCCATATCAACTTGAAGCTAAAGGTGAAGCTTGTTGTATGAAAGGTTAGGATTGGGTGAATGTTCTAGAATGAGATTTGTAGATTAGGGTTCTCGAGGAGCCTCGGAGAACGAAGAGATGAAAGAAGGGAGGAGATTAACGAGAGTATAGTTTGGATGTTCAAGAAGCTAAGCGGACTTGAAAATGAAATTTTGGTCTATAATCAAGTTTGAGATGAGTTTTTGGGGGAAAAAGTGACTATTTTGGAATAATGAGCCACGAAAATTATGGGACCACACCTACCTACTCTAACCCCCTACTTTTTGTAGGAGACAAATGTAATTATAATCATCGAAAGCCTAGTCCCCCTCCTTATTGCCTAGTCTCTCTCCCTATATACAAAGGAGACCAAATGTGCACACTCCTCTATTCTTATTGGTTTGTTACTGATTACTTTCATTTGTAAAAGGCCCAAAATATGTTCAAATGCCCACTAATGCAATGTTGCTTTGTCATCTACAAAGGTTGAGTACAGAGGGGCAGTAGCAGGCAACATGTGAGTCAGTATAGTTATGCAACCTACTTGGTCAGATTAATGTTATGGACCCCATACCTCTTATGTGTGACAATATTAGCACCATCATCATGTTTTCCATGGTCACACAAAACACATAGAAGTCCATTATCACTTCATCACGGAGAAAGTGCTCAGTGGGGAGATAGATCTCCAGTATGTATCTACCAGGGACTAGGTTGCAGATATCTTCACGAAGTCATTGCCCTAAGAGAAGTTTGAGTACTTTTGAGCATCTATGGGAGTACATTTCTTAGGTGAAGCAAGCTTAAGCACTTATCTTCCTCAAGACTAGAGTTTTAGGGGGAGTGTTGAGATGTATGGTGACATGTGTCTCTATCCGCAGCAGCAGCAGAAGCAGGAAAAGGTGGGTAGGGCCGGTGGTGGTGAATAAATGGGACACATACCTATATTTTTAGATGTAGCGTGTGTGTAGTGCCGTAAGTACATAAGGCATACTTAGTCATTTAAATGTGTGCTCTCACTATGGATAACGAGTAGAGAAATTACTTAGAAGAAGAACATGTGATGTGTCTCTGGAAGCGTGTGTGGGTGGTGAGAGAGGCTGGTACTCATATCTCATGATACTCTATAGGGAATAAGAGCTCCCTTCTTGTCTTCATATAGAAAGTGTTGTCTCCTCTCTCCTTCCACACTACTCACTATTGGCTCCATGTCTCTCCTCGACACCTTCGTGCATCGTGCACCAGGTAGGGCTTTGTCTCGTATCTTGTGGCATCTCGTACTTTCTTGGGGTGTATGCCTACTTCCTCCTTGTACTTGATGTGCAAATGTGAGGCTTTGGGGTCCCCCTCCTAAGATTATATTGGGTGTGGTCTATATCTATCCCAAATAATTTGCATTAAAAAAATGCTTGACAAATTTTTGATAGACCCTTACCCCTTGGGAGATAAATCCAATAAAAAATGATGGTAGAATCTACCGCCTTGAGAGAAAACTCCAACAAAAAATGATGGCTCCCCCACTTTGATTAAATAATTGGCAATTTCACTTGTTCTTGGCATCAATATTTTCCAACACTTCTTCATTTAATTCTTCCCACGTCTTGGTTCTTATTTACAACTGTTTTTTTTAGGTGTTATAAAAATGGGCAATTATTTGAGAAGCATGAGCTCTCAGTAGAGATCTTCAAAAGGCTGCCACCACAACCGTTAGTGGATTCACAACCTCTAGTTGATGTATATGTAGCTAATTCAAACAATTGTAAATAGTTTTAGTCCATTTTTGCATTTTGTTGATTATAATCTTAAGATGCTTTGTATTTGATCACATAGGTCATATTTGGCCTCTCTCTCTCTCTCTCTCTCTAACAAAACTTTAACTTAGACTGAAACCTAGGAATGAACATTCTATTAAAACAACTTTATTTTTATTTTAAAGTGTTTAATTTTTTCCAAAAATCGCTTTTATCAAAATTCATTTTTATTCTTAAACTTTCTTATTATCTATCGTAATTGTCTCATTCATCTTTTTAATATATAGAAGAATGGTTGAATACTATGCCTGGGAATATATAACATATTTGGTAAACTCTTTGTTTAGAAAAAATGGAAATAATAATAAGCTAGATATTTAAAATTCAATAGTGAAATTAACATCAAAAACATAGCCATGTGATAAATGATTTTTAGGAAATGACTGCTTCAGCATTAATATAATTCTTTTAGAGAACACTTCTAATGTTTATATTCTTTCAATAGAGGATATGCAAATTTATAACTATAAAAGAAGGCACCATGGAGGATATATAATAAAGAGAGAAATGCCATTGTGGTTACCCTATGTAGTGTATGTAGTGAAGGATTTCCAATATATAAATATGGGGGCAATGTAGAACATGTCCTTGGAATGTCGCTTGAAGTGAGAAAAAAATTGGTATACTTTCCCATTTTCGCTAGGCCCATAAGCTTGATTAAGCATTCCCTGATCTTGTCTAGATTTAAGTACCATACCTATTTAATATCCCTTGAAGTAAGCACCCATTTGGTGTCCTTTCCCATTTTTTCTAGGCATCTACTTTGGTCTCAACATGGGCTGGCCTTTGCACATATTCTTCATCCTTTGGGCCCCATAAGCTTGATTAAGCATTCCCTAATCTTTTCTCGATTTTATCACCATCTCTCTTGAATATCCGTTGAAGTAAGCCCCTACTTGGTATCCTTTTCCATTTTTTCTAGGAACGTATATGGTCTCAACATGGGATGGATATTCCACATATTCTTCATCCTTTTGACTCCGTTTGACCCTTGAAACTGTAGTCTATGAGTTATTCAGCTCTTACAAATCCACTCCCCCTTTCTGCAAACATTTACCCCACATCACTTCCTTTTTCAACACTCCCCCACTCCAGTGATCAACTACTACCACCTCGGGGGGTGGGGGGCTCACTCACAAATATGTAAGTGTAGCACATGGGTTCAACAAAAGGTTATTTTAAAATCCTTTTTTAACACATTTTTTACATACAAAAAGGGTACCATTTAAAGGGGGTATTCACATGTAGAAAAAGGGTATGGTTTATTATGAAAAACTCACTGATAAGGGATTTTTAAAATAGACCTTCAACGCACGTGGTACAGAGAGTTTACTTATAGTGAACCCCTCGAGATACCACCATATGTACATTGGACCTACACACTTAGTCATTTTCTAGAGTGGTCTATCACACAGGTGCCTCATAGGCTACAATGTTGATTGAGAGCCTATAGTTTACATAAGGGTAGGAATACAATGAGTGATATAGAAACAAGATGAGAGGTGTGCCTTCTTACATCAACTAGAAGACTCTTTCTAATGATTAGCCTTCTTCTTGGCAAGTCCACTTATTTGGCTCTTCTTTGCTAATGATTGATGTTTAATGCTTTAATGCTGGTAAAGGTTGGGTCAGGTAGGTTCTTCAAGGTAGTCACCAATGGGTTGAATTCTTCCAAGGTCATGCTCTTGAGAAGGATTGATGTGGCATACTTCTCTTCCACTAGAGACCCAACACATGCAAGTTGTTGCATAACACATTTAATTTTATTTAGATGTGCTTGGAGTGACTCATTATCTTTGATGTCCAACCCGAAAAAATGGATTTTTTAGACTGACTTTGTTTGGCTCCAAATGGTTTCTTGAGTTCATCCCATGCTCCTTTAGAGTTGCTCCTTTTTTTAGAGTTTTCTTCTAACGCAATGTGATGGTGGATGAAACCTCCAAAATAAATACGAATAAAAGGTTATTGCTCCATTGTCTTCAAGAAGCCATACCTTGGAGAGCTAGTTCTACAACTCATCACAAGGGGATCATTGCTTGTTGATCAAATCAAGTGCATCAAAAGTGCCCACAACACTAGTTGGCAGCAATTCCTATCTAGGAGGGGGTAATTTATCAATTCATTTTCCCATCATACTCTCAAGAAAATGGTTCATGGGCTCAATGCATATATTGTAGAGGATGTGTACATTAATTAGTTGAACATAAACAACAAACATTGAAGATTTATTTGACAAACCATTCTCTACTCTAAAAGTTACGTTTATGAATAGGATAATTAGTGCTGTTTACAATCAACTTTTAGAGCCATTGAAGGTTCTAATTTATCATTGGGGTATTTTTAAACACTTGTGCATCATTAAAATAAACTTATCCCTCTGGTCTAGTACTGAAAATCCCTCTCCTAAATCAAGGTATTTTTTGGTTTTATAGTTTTTAAATTTGGGAAGTGTTAATCACATCAAATGAATATCTCTACTTTTGGAACCGGCTAGGCATTGGCTTTGGGTAACCCTATTGTAAAGACCTTCCCACATCACCATAAGGAAACCATGTCAAATCCACTCATAGTAAATAAATTCAATGGTGAAGGTTTCCACATATGGCAAGTAAAACTCAAGTTCATTGGGGAAAATTTGGACTATGAAATGGGCCCTGTAAGAAATCCTAATTTTTAGTAATCTTTTGATTAAAAATGCTAATTTTGACCCCATAGTAGGAGACAAAGCAAATGATTCCCCAAATTTTTATAGACTTTTTAGGTCATACCATCTATATTTTATCCACTCTTGTAACAAGACCGTTCTATACAGAATATTGGTAGACAACAAGACGATCAAATAGATGGAGAGAGAGAGAGATTTTATTATATTGCAAGAGAGGTTACAACGGAAAAAGTACTTCTATACAGAAGCTCAACCAGCCAACCACCCCCGAGCGTTTGTATGCATAGGCTGCCTTGATCACACTCACACTCGCAATCACACTCTCAATCACAATCACGCTCTTAATCACAATCACACTCTCAATCACAATCACGCTCTTAATCACATTCACAATCATAATCACAAGAGGTCTCACGATATATGTGACACACACACTCGCGGTATGCGGAATATAGAAAGACGCGTTCTCCAAAAATAGCCAAAAGCGAGACGGTGCTCCTAAAGCACGCGGCCCTTTCCTGCAAATTTTGGCGCGCGGTCGATGCTGCAAAACGTGGTAAAAAAACAAAAGAAAACTTTTCAAAAAGATTAGCGAAGTTGAGTTTTTTTCAAAGATTAACACTGAAAAAATCGACCCTTCTTCAAGCTTCCGTATCTCCAAAACTGATGAGAATTTACCTGCACTCGTGAGATAGTGTTTTGTTTTCATCGGCGAGGTCTACAAGCACCATGAGACACTCTCTCTCTAGACTAACCTCCAAAGGGTTTTGAAAAATTTTGTTATATGCCCTTCCATTCTCTTCATAAAGAAAATCTAGTAAAAGAAAAGCCCTTCAAAAAGAAAAAATAGGGTACCCTTCAAATTCTAGGCCCGATGGGCAATGGCACCAGAGTCCAGACGTACCACCCGCCATGGCCTTGTTCTGTCCGTACGAATGTACCTTCTCCGTGACTGCTGCTCAATGCTCACATCACGCGTGTGTGATACATCCATCCTATTCATGTGATTGCGGGGCAGCCGGCCACAGAGTTCCGTGTACCACGCTGAGCCTTGAGGCCCTAGAGCGGTACACTCGCGGGCGGCAGCTGGCAAACCCGCTAATATGACACCAAAATGTTTTTTTTTGGCATTTCCAAGAATAAGAGTGTCAACTTGTTATGTAATAATTTTTAATGGAATATTCTATATTTTTAAAACCTGTCTTTTTTAAGACCTCGAGACTAGGGTGACAAGTCAAAGAAATTAAAATAAGTTTCATTGCGCTTGACATTGGATCTAGTTACAAGAGTTTGGTGTGTTTAAAATAAAATTCATTGTGCTTGACATTAGTGGGGGGACGAGTCACTCACTGTCATCAATATATACGGTCCTTGTGATGCTAAAGGAAGGGCTAGAATTTGGATAGATCTTAGAGACTTCCCTCTTGCTGGGGAGTGATGTCTTATTGGGGACTTTAATATGGTCGAGGCCAAAAGAGACAAAACTAGCCCCTCTAGCCTATTAACAGGGTCTAAGAAAGCTAAATGGAGATCTTTGTGTGAGAAGTGGGCCATGGTAGATATATGGTCCATTGGCCCATGGAAGTGCTCACCAGGCTTCACTTACACAAGTTTATAATATGCCAACACAGCTTCTAGATTGGACAGATGCTACTGTTCTCACCAAGCAGATTGGCTACCCCACTCATTGGATGTCAAAGTTGATACCTCCCAAACTCTCTCTGACCATTTTCCTTTAATTATCAAACTTGAAAAGGCCAGGGACGCTGAGTGCACTCCGGAAGGTAAAAGGAAAAATCTTATAATAGGTGCTCATTTGTTTAAAGCTCCATTCTTCAGAAAATTGGCTAAGGAGGCACTGCTCAAACTAGGGAAAGATGTGGAATCCTCACACCCACGGGCCTGGTATTCCTTTGCTCAGAGCATCAAGTCTGCAATCAAGAGGGTTGGGCCCACGGTGAAGAAAGACAGAGAAGGCAAGAGCTAGGAGCTACAACAGCAGGTAGTAGAGGGAATCATGATAAAGAAACGAGAAGGAACTTCTTCGGTATCGGATCATGAGAAATGGCTCAAGGCAAAGGCATTGCTGGCTGAGCTCCAGCTCGAGGAGATTAAAAGGACTAGGGTACTAGCAAGAGAACTTTTCCTAAAGCCAAAGGTTTCCAACCAAGCTCAT
Organism: Cibotium barometz; assembly: GCF_041138505.1. Taxonomy (NCBI): domain Eukaryota; kingdom Viridiplantae; phylum Streptophyta; class Polypodiopsida; order Cyatheales; family Cibotiaceae; genus Cibotium; species Cibotium barometz. Next base: position 24,664,002 of record NC_141110.1, read on the forward strand.
TTTTTCCGCGCCCTCAAAATAAAAAGGAGACAAAGCATCATCTCTTCGATCACAGATGATACAAGGAATGTACTCACAAAAACCAATGAGATGGCCACACTTATGCTGGACCATCTTAGCAAAGTCATAGGTCAACCTGAAGACTGCTCCCCTTAGGTTGAGGAAGCTCGGGATCTCCTCCTCAGCAATGTGAAGTGTACCTTATTAGCCATGGATGCGAATAATCTTGAGAAGCCCATATCTGAAGAGGAATGCAAGATGACCTCCATTCAATGGGGAAAGAAAAATCCCCAGGGTGGGATGGATTGACAACATAGTTTTTTAAGGAATTCTGTGAAGATCTCCAAACACCAATTGCCGTAATGCCTAACAGAGCCTTTAGTGAGGGAACCTAGAAACCAGTGTAAAGAAAGGGCTAATTAAGCCAATACCTAAACTAAATGTTGCTCGCTTCTCAAGCACTGGCGCCCCATCTCAATGATGTCAGTGGCATATAAGATCATAGCGAAAGTGATAGCACAAAGGCTGACAACATGGTTTCATCAAAGGAAGGTCAATTTATGACAATATCCTTGCAGCATTAGTTGCCATTGAATATGCAAACTTCACCAACCAAGAATGCATTCTGCTCTCATTCTGTTGTAGCTTGATCTTGACAAAGCCTATGACAGAATCTCCTGGAACTACATAGAGAGATTTATGCAAGCAATTGGCTTCGAACCCCGTATGTGTAAAAGAGTCTACACACTAGGAGTGAACAGCTTATCAGAGCTGCTATTTAATAACAGAGTAGTAGGCTCTTTTGAAGTTAAGAGATCTATCAAGCAGGGGTGCCCTCTTGCCCCCCTCCTATTTACAATTGGCTCACATCCGCTAGTTGTAGCCCTTGAGGTAGTTGTGGACAAAGGAGAAATCCAAGGACTATCCCTACCCGGGCAAACAACTCCTTGCGAGGCTATTTGCAAATGACTCTCTGCTATTTGTCTCTTCAAATCTAGGATACTAGACTCTGCATCTTGCACTATACAATTAATTCTAGAAGCACGCACCATCCTCCTAAATCTATAAGAGAATGGAACAATTTAACACCAAAATGTAAAATTTGGGTTTTCTCGATCCCAACTTATCTGAATGGTGTCTGGTTGGATGAACTTTGCAAGCATGTGGTGTACCCCACCCATCACACTTACAAAGTTTGATAAACAATTGGTGGTCATTTGGGCGAGATTGGTGATCTATCTCAATTTTTCCACGCAAGTTTCTCCAAGAGGAGGTAGGGTGGTTGTGAATCTTAGGATCTTTCCCCACCCCCTTTGCAAGAGAAAGAGTGGGTAAAAGAAACATGAAAAATCCTTTTAAAATCTCTACCTCTTCTTATGAGCGTCGTCATCTTCACTCGATTTGACAAGATCATTAATATTGCATCTGATTTATATATGAAACTTGCTATCCCAATGGTTTATGATTGCATTAACAACCTATTCTTGCATTCTCTTCATAAGGAACCAATAGCTCATCACCTCTTTTTTCCACAAAATATGTGAACTTTTAAGAATATACACATAACATATTAAGTACCAATTTTCAAAATAAAGGGGTTGGGAAGATTTGTTCTCCATTTAATATCCAGCCACTTGAATTATAAATTCTATTTGAATCTCATGAAATAGGAGAAGCATGCGATAAGAAGTCCTACTCACCAACATTGACAAGAATCCTAAGCAATGGCCAGACCAAAGCTACTAATAGCACTTGATATATATATATCACGTGCTTTGACAACTCTTTTCAACCCCTTTTGTTCATTTTGCCTTTCTTTTTTGATCGAACTAAAATAAGTTTCTTCCACTTTTAGAACTAGTGCAATTACAAAATTCTGATTGTAAAACTCATCGACCATATAAGAGTACATATATATTCTTAATTAGCTTACTGTTGCTTTTTTAAATCTATTTTTTCAATGCTCAGGAGATATTCATTTTTTAAATACTTTGATTTTATATTTCATCCACTTTAAGATCGAAATATTCCTAACTAAGTTGTGGTTGTTTTTCTAAATCCACTTTTTATCTGCTCATGGACGCTAGATTTATTTGACTACTTTGTTTTGGGATTGTTTTCATTGCTTTTGGTATTTTCATAAACCTTATAACTAATGTGTGTACACACACACACACATATATTGACAAGTTTGTTATGTACCAAAAACTATGCATCGCATGAGAATGCTTGTTGAGGTGTACAAAACTTAGTGGCATTCTATATTATATTACGATTGGATATAGTATATTAGACAATATTCAGTAAGTTGTTTTTTCATGGATCAAACCACTCTTACAAGTCTACAATACTAAGTCAGTGGATGTTTGTAATTTCCACATAAAATATTAATAAATCTATATCTGTACATTTACAATGGTATAACTTTAATAAAGTGAACCAAATTAATATAAACGCTTTGTCTACATTTTCTTTTCTATAATCTACATATAATATACAATACAACATGGAAACATGGATTATATACAAGTATTTATATTCTCTTGAATATCCTTACCATTCAAAAATTAATTATGATCTTATGTAATATTTTTTTAAATAGTGTAATTCTTTATAATAGTCTAAAATAGAAGGTCAAGGCCATGTCTAAGAAAATAGGGTAGAAGAAAAGAAAATGGGAGGCTAACAAATCTTGCTCAAAGCTTTAGCATGGCCCTGCTTAGTTTTCAGACAAGAAAGAGATTGTTGAGTGCAATGGAATCCCTACCTAAAAAGGGAGTCCTCTAAAGAGAAGGGTGTCTTCAAAACAAGGTGAAATCTTATTTCTTTTATTGTTCGGAGTTCCTTTTTGTGTTCTTATTTGATGTCCATATTTTACTTTATACTTCTCTCACTTGTACTTTTACACATCCCTTGTAACTTCATTTATCTAAATTCTACTTTAATTATTGAATTACATTCTTGTAACTTCATTTATCTAAATTCTACTTTAATTATTGAATTACATTCTTGTAACTTCATTATTGATGTGTTGGGTGAGATAAAAGTAGCATGTGGAAGAAAAAGAAACTACATGACTTTACAAAAGTCCTTGAAGACATTAATGTTTCATGACATCCTTTGAGAAATGGGTGATAATCAGATTAGTATTATGAATGAACATACCAAATGTATGTGAGCAACCATTTGTACTTAACAATGTGTATGTGATTCAATCCGTATTAGGCCCACATGAAATGAGACCACACTGTAGTCATATATCCCCCTATTTCTAACTCAATGGCACTGACACTCTATGGAGAAAACTAGCTGTGCTAATGCTCGGTGAGATATATCAATACCATGCTCAAAATACCCAATGTCAAAAAAGCTAGTGATGTGGGGTAAATGTTTGGAGCAATGGGGAGTGGTACATTACCCCAAAACATTTCTAAGAGTTTCATAAGGCATAGACTATGGTTCAAAGTTTTAAAGGGAGCCTAAAGGATGAAGATGTACAACCTATAAGGAGGCCAATATTAGGCATCTAGAAGAAGTGGAAAGGGATGCCAAATGGGTGGTCAATTCAAAGAAGGTGGTGCTCGAATAAAAATGCACTCTATCTATTGGATCAAACATATGATTTTTTGAGCTAAACCTCTTGCCTTATCGTTAATCTTCATTTTTATCATTTGCATTGTCATTAGTGCTTATCTTTTCCTTACTTTCTAGCATTCTACACTGTTGATTATGATCCATTTCTATACACCCTAATCAACTCTAGGTGCAAATCTCAAGTTGGTATTAGAGCCACCCCCTGGATAGCTATACACTTAGGATAGGTTAGATCATTAAAATGGTTAGATGTTTTTTGAAATTTAAATTTAAACTACTTTCAAACGTATTTTCCCATCTTGTATCAAGCTCCAAAATCAATACGAATAAAAGGTTTTTGCTCCACTGTCTTCAAGAAGCCATACCTTGGAGAGCTAGGTCTACAACTCATCACAAGGGGAGCATTGCTTGTTGATCAAATCAAGTGCATCAAAAGTGCCCACAACACTAGTTGGCAACAATTCCCAGCTAGGAGGGGGTAATTTATCAATTCATTTTCCCATCATACTCTCAAGAAAATGGTTCATGGGCTCAATGCATATATTGTAAAGGGTGTGTAAATTAATTAGTTGAACATAAACAACAAACATTGAAGCTTTATTTGACAAACCATTCTCTACTCTACAAATTACGTTTATGAATTGGATAATTAGTGATGTTTACAATCAACTTTTAGAGCCATTGAAGGTTCTAGTTTATCATTGGGGTATTTTTAAACACTTGTGCATAATTAAAATAAACTCATAGTACTCAAAATAAACTCATAGTACTCAAAATACCTCTCCTAAATCAAGGTATTTTTTGGTTTTATAGTTTTTAAATCTGGGTATCTCCACTTTTGTAACTCGCTAGGCGTTGGCTTTACCATAAGTAAACCATGTCAAATCCACTCATAGTAAATAAATTTAACGGTGAAGGTTTCCACATATGGCAAGTAAAACTCAAGTTTGTTCTCATGAAAGATGGGCTTTGGGGGATAGTAATTGGAAGGGAAAGTGCCCCTATTTAGAAGGGGAATATAAAAGAGATGAGAGAGCCATTATTACATTAGGGCTAGGTGATAGTTTCATCCACCATCACATTGCGTTAGAAGAAAACTCTAAAAAAAGGAGCAACTCTAAAGGAGCATGGGTTGAACTCAAGAAACCATTTGGAGCCAAACAAAGTCAGTCTAAAAAATCCATTTTTTTGGGTTGGACATGAAAGAGAATGAGTCACTCCAAGAACCTCTAAATTAAATTAAATGTGTTATGCAACAACTTGCATGTGTTGGGTCTCTAGTGGAAGAGAAGTATGCCACATCAATCCTTCTCAAGAGCATGACCTTGGAAGAATTCAACCCATTGGTGACTACCTTGAAGAACCTACCCAACCCAACCTTTACCAGCATTAAAGCATTAAACAACGAAGATCCAAATAAGTGGGCTTGCCAAGAAGAAGGCTAATCATTAGAAAGAGTCTTCTAGTTGATGTAAGAAGGCACACATCTCATCTTGTATCTATATCACTCATTGTATTCCTACCCTTATGTAAACTATAGGCTCTCAGCCAACATTGTAGCATATGAGGCACCTGTGATAGACCACTCTAGAAAATGATTGTGTGTAGGTCCAATGTACATATGGTGGTAGGGTTCACTATAAGTAAACTCTCTGTATCACGTGCGTCTCTAAAAAAAGGAACAACTCTAAAGGAGCATGGGATGATCTCAAGAAACCATTTGGAGCCAAACAAAGTAAGTCTGAAAAATCCATTTTTTGGGTTGGACATCAAAGAGAATGGTGAAGACTGGGGTTTTTAATGGCTTGAAAATTCGACAATGGGAATTTTGGAGGGGAATTTGAAAATTCCACAGTGGGAATTTCGGAGAGGGGGTCCCGGCCCACATGCTTGCAAAGTTTTCTCACCCCCATCGGATGATGTTTAGTTACGATGGCATGGTGAAGAGCAAGAATTTTCATGTCCTCTTGAGCACTAACAGACTTTAAATTTCCACATTGGGCGCTAATTGATATATAAAACATCATCCTATGGTGACCAAAATTTACGAGCATGTGGGGGGGTTCCCCCCCCACATCCTCGAAAAGTTTTATCACCGTCGGACCATGTTTGGGTATGATGGCATCGTGAACAAATGGGATTTTCTATGGCCTCTATAGCATTAAAGAAATTTGAAAATTCCACACCAGGTAGTAGTTAATATACCAAAATTTCATCTGATGTGGGACCAAACTTTGGGAGCGTTTGGGGGTTCCCCCCACATGCTTGCAAAGTTTGGTCACCATCGGACAATGTTTGGGTACGATGGCATGGTGAAGAAAAGATTTTTCCATGACTTTTCAAGCACTAAGAGACTTTAAAATTCCACACTAGGCACTAAGTGATATACTAAAAACCATCCTATGGTGATCAAACTTTGCTTGCACATGTTAACCACTCCAGTAATATTATTCACATGCTTGCACATGTTAACCACTCCAGTAATATTATTTTTCAAGCGTGGTTATGCTTCTTATAACTTATATTTTTGTAACCGTGCAAAGCGTTGAACGATAAAAGAGATATGGAATGACTGATCTTACGACTTGTGTAATGCCACATTAGGGCCAATTTGGATGAAAAAAGGGTTGTTTAGGGTTTCTCTATTCTTGATCTAAGGGTCAAGGAGGAGCCACGTGTCAAGAAGTATGGCATTTTTGTACACGTGTCAAGATCTCCTTCACTTACTTTTGGAACATTTTGCACTATTTTAGCCATAACTTTTACATATGAACTCCAAATTTAGCGCTTAAATGGTCCACAGGTGGCGCTATCCAATGAGTACCCATGTTGAATAGTTTTGGTAAGATCTTCATGGTCTTTTTTAAGTTGCCCCTTTTTAGATCCTTAGACAGCCCTTTTCTTGTCCAAATTGGCCCTAATGGTTGTCAGGCGAAATTCTGTAAGGTGTTTTGGGCTTGTGTACATATGGGATGCATGGCATGTATAAAGATTTGCCTTGGAATGCCTTGGCAGATGTACAGGGTGGATGGCTTGGTAGTAGGCTTGTACAGGTTTGTCCGGAGCGTGGTCTGCTGGAGGTGGTATCAGTCATTCGGTCGCTCTGTATGTGTACGCGTCCAAAAATAGAGTGGGCACTTGTAGGTTGAATTTGAAGGTGTGCATGGAGCAAAAAAAGACCTTAATACACACAAGGGCCTTAATAAATACTATGTAATTTTATAAAAAAGGTGGCGAAGGTGGAAACATCAACCAAGGAAATCGGCTGTAGCAGCATGGCGAGCACGTGATTTCCAAATACAAAGGTGCCGACGTGTGAAGGTGGCCGCTTCCGAAGCAAAGGGGCCCTCTTAGCATGCCAACTGTAGCAAAGAGAGCGAGAGGCTGGCCTCTTGTGTGCGTAGGCGATGATAGAGGAGTTGCCTTGCTTTTGTCTTGGTCGCCGGCAGTGACTGGTAGCGACAAAAAGAAGAAGTCTAACTGTAACGAGTAGTTTTGGTGTTGGCTGCAGCTGCTGGCGAGACGACTGGGGACGTCGACAGGCTGGGGATAGCGGAAAGGCACAGCCAGTACAGAGTAGAAGTGCTGGCAGTGGCTAGTGATGACAAAGAGAGGGGCTGGTAGCACGCAGGCAGAGAGGAAGTAAAGGGAGGGGTGCCGACGTGAAGGAGAGACTGCCGCTGGATGCAGTGAGAGGAGGGGTTGCGTCTGCTGGGCTGCAGAGAAGGCTGGTGTCGACATCAGAGGGTGCCGTCAGGAGAGAGAGTGCAGTGCAGAGACGTGTGGGTCGACTGCAGATGCAGTGGATCATGTGCCGATTGAGGATGTGATGTATCATTGGCAATAACAGGTCAAAGTGTTGATGTGTTTGTGGTTGAAAAGGCTTGGTTGTGAGACGCAAGGTTGTAGTTCCAGAGGCAGTGAGGCCGTGGTTGAGTTCCCATCCAAGCCAGAGTGTTTGTAAGGTTGTGTGAGGAAAAGCTTCTGTGTCGGAAGAAGCTGTATTGAAGTGTTGATTGGGGAATTCAGGGATGAATGATACTGGTGATGTATCTGGCTATGGTTGTGTGTTGGTATCCTGTGTGTGTTGATTTGCAGGAGAAGGCGTGATTGACGTGTTTGGTGGTGTAGTCCACGGGTTTACACTCTCAGAGTGCACTTTGTGCCAGCCTTCGATTACCTCGTCATGCACACGGTGGAAGTGTATGTGTTGTTGGGTGATTACTCGTCTAAGGTGCCCCTGTCTTGTGCTGTCCTTCTGGTGTGGGTGATGTGGTGAACTGTGAGAGAAGTGTTCCAGCCAGTGTGCTGGTGATGCCCCAGGTCCGTGGTGTTTTCCAAGGCTATTGGATGGACAGCTATAGAGGCAGGTGATTTCGTGTCCAAAATTTCCGACAGCTTTCTGGTGCCCCCACTGAGGAGAGCTCAAGGATTGTTACAGGTTTTCATGATGTGGTCTTATCCAGAATTTCATGGCAGGAAGGGTGAAGATGTGTTTGACTTTTTGGAGCAAATGGAGTTGGCATGCATTAGTAATCATGTTACAGATGAAGAGCAGGTTTTGAAGCTAATAAAGACTTTCTTGAAGGGAGATGCCCGAAGCTGGTTTAAAGATTTTGAAGCACATGATGCGGCATATGAGGTACATGGTGTCTTGACCTTAGACAGGTTGAAAGAAGGCCTTTTGGAGCATTTTCAGCAAAGCGGAGGAGCCTAGTGTGCTTTGGTAGGAGTTGAGCATCTTGAAGCAGGTCCATGGGCAATCACTGGATGATTTTGTGAAGGTATTTACATGTTTGTGGGGTAAGTGGTGTCTTACATTGAAGCAAGAAGTTCCTCCTATGTTTCTGAAGAAGAGTTTGTTTATTGATGGTTTGTTACCCCATTTGAAGGTCAGGGTTGAGTTGAAGAATCCCAAGTCATTTGATGATGCAGTTAGGGTTGCTTGGGAAAAGGAAGGCAAAATTTTGAAGCAGATGGAGATGGGTATTTATTCGCATGAAGGCGTTGTGTCTACAAGGGATATGCATGTAAATTTGGTTGAGGTGGATAAGAGTCCTATGCAAAGTTTGATTAGACAAGAGCCTCAAAGGCCTATACAGGTGCAAAGGGGGATGTTTTATGTGCCTTTTGATTTTTTTCCAAAGTCTTTAAAGCATGTGAAGGTGGATGAAAAGCAGGTGAAGGAGCAAAGTGAAGATCTGTGTTTGATAAATGATGTGGATGTAGCTAAGGTTTTCCCTATTGATGTTGCGATTAAAACTAAGGATGTGCATGATGAAAAGCAGGATGAGGAATCTAGGTCAAGGATTGAGACTTTTGCAGATGAGGAGTTGCCAATGGATTTTTCTTTGGATTTGGACGTCATAGCTGTACATGACAGTGTTTTGGAATGCTCTATTGAAGATCATTTGCATTCGGATCTGGATGACATGCATGCACATGGAAGCAAAGAGGATGATGCCTTGGGATTGGCTGATGATAAGAAGGAAGAGGAGTTGGATACAGAATGCTTTGAGGATGATTCTTTGCCAGATTCTACAAGGGAGGAGGATGGGGTAGAGACTTGTGATGAAGTGAAGACGGTTTGCAATGCGGATATGGAGAGCATGGAGGAAGATCCTATTGTTATGGATTTTCTTGGACAGCTTGATGGTGGTCCGGTACTTGCAACAATGAAATATGTGGATGTTTTTCCATTTGATGGATTATGTGCTGGGGAGTCTTTGGACAATGATTCTAGGGGGGTTGGCAACATTCAGGAAGATATGCATGTAGATTGGGCAGATGAAGAGCATTGTGATGAGAGTTTTGTGCTTGAGGATGATATGTGGGCAGTTGCTAGCCTTGATGAACAGGAGCCAGAGATGGACATGGATGCAAATATGGTTGAGAGTGTAACTAAGGCTTCTTTGCATGTTGCTGAAATGCTAAAGGCAAAGTCCATGGATGACAAGGATTCTAAACCAGTTGAGCTGTATGGTTGTGAAGAGATGCCTATTTTACAAGAGTTGGAAGTGCTTGTGGACACTGCTGTTGGAAAGGATGTGGATTTTTCTGTGCATAAAGGTCAAAATGTTGGAACCTGGCCTTCACTGGTATTGATGAATTGGATGCTAAATGTTGCAATGCCATAGGTTTTGAAGACAAGGAGGTTTGTTATGGGTGAAGTATTCTCAAATGATTTTGTGGCACATATGGTTGATGTTTGGTATGTAGTGATGCAGCCATTGTGTTTCATAGATGTTGGGAAATGGGATGGTGAGTTACAGCTGTTTCCTTTTGATCCTGGTGGATAGCTATTGGACTTTATGCTTTTTTCTGCTGAGCATAAATGCTCTAGTAGACAAGGGGGTTGGCAAAGTATGTTAGGCAAAATTCTGAAAGGTGTTTTGGGCTTGTGTACATATGGGATGCATGGCATGTAAAAAGACTTTGCCCTGAATACCTTGGCAGATGTACAGGGTGGATGGCTTGGTAGTAGGCTTGTACAGGTTTGTCCGGAGCGTGGTCTGCTGGAGGTGGTATCAGCCATTCGGTCACTCCATATGTGTGCGTATCCCTAAAATAAAACCGGGACTTGTAAGTTGTATTCAAAGGTGTGCATGGAAGCATGGGGGCAACTAAATATTGAAGGGGCCAATGTTGCCTTAAATATGGTGTGAAATGGAAGGAGAAGGTGGCTACGTGTGCATGGCAGCAAAGGAGGTGGCGCAAGAATATTTAATGAAAGGGAAGATGCCAATTTGGGCAGGTGGCAAATCCCTCTAGAAAAAAGGTCGACGGCAACCATGGCTGATAGCTGGCGGTAAAAAGCGGGTTTTCTTTGAAGTGAAGGGGCCGCTTAAGAAGTAGAGAGGCGTGGAGTGTGGGCCGGCTAGTGAAGAAGCTGCTTCAACTCTACAGGCATGGATTGCACCGAACGAGGGGGCCCTCTGAGCACGCCAATGGCAGAAGAGAACGAGGGGCTGGCACTGAAGAGGGGAGCCGCCGTGACCAGAAGTGTGTGTGAAGGTGGCCGGATGCAGTGCAGGCGATGACAAGTGGGCAACGTCGACGGGCTCGGACTGTTCTAGCTGGTGGTAGCTGAAGCATGGAAGAAAGGGAATAGAGTCTGGGAGTGCAAGAGGGACTAGAGAGTGGAGCCAGGCGAGCAGGTGGTTTGGCTGCAGCAGCTGCTGGCAAGACGAGGTGAGAGGGAGCCTTGGGTAAGGTTTTTGGTGGTCGCCTACGAGGGCTGTGGGCAGGCGAAGACAGAGAGAGGGGCCGACGTGTGAAGGTCGGCCACCTTTGGGATGCAAAAAGAGGGAGTAGAACAGAGAGAGCAAGAGGTGGCTGGTGGCGACAGAGTGAAGAGAAGAGTGTGCTTTTAGTGTTGCTCTTGGCTGGTGGGGCTGGTAGCACACTGAGAGGAGGAGAGAGGACGTGTGGGGCGACTGCAGGCTGATGCAGTGGATCATGTGCTGATTGAGGATGTGATGTATCCTTGGTCAAAGTGTTGATGTGTTGTGGCTGAAGAGGCTTGGTTGTCAGACGCAAGGTTGTAATTCCAGAGGCAGTGAGGCCGTGGTTGAATTCCCTTGGAAGTGAATCCAAGCCAGAGTGTTTGTTGTTGGTGTAGTTGTTGAGTTGTTTGAAGTGTGGTGAAAATGGGATAGGAATTCCCAAAGTTTTATGGTGTGGATGGTGCTGTGTATGTTTACACGTGGGAACAAGACTGTAAGTGTTGTTGGGTAATTATTTTATCTATGGTGTCCCTGTTTTGTGCTGTCTTTCTGGTGTGGGTGGTGTGGTGAATTGTGTGAGTAGTGTTCCAGCCGGGTGCCTGGTGGTGCCCCCGTTGGTGTTAGTTTTCCAAGGCTGTTGTGGATGGACAGCTATAGAGGCAGGTGATTCCGTGTCCATAATTTTCGACACCAGTCACGCGAAGGAAATATACATAGAGCTAGGAATCTAGTTTTGGGCCCTCGATTGTAAATGGGTGGTCAACCATTGTAAAATAAAAGCTCTTGTATATAAGACATTTTATGGAATATGAAAAGGGACAATTCCATTAGTCTCATTTGGGTTTTTCCTCCCTCTTTTTCTCACTCTCTTGAGCTTGTGGATACATGCTTGTATTGTTGATGCTTGCATGCTCCCTCCTTCTTGCTCTTCACCTAGCTCTTAAATCTCCACTTGGGTGACACAAGTGGTGGTGGAGTGTGCCCCTATTGGCCTCACAAATGGGAGTTAACTCTCATTAGGTTTGGCTAAGTGCACATCTCTAACTCGATCCTTGTATGGTTGTTTCTCTTCTTCTCTTCCCCTCTTGTGTGCAAGGTTTTATGTTTAGATTAACATCTTTGGTGTTGCTGTGTGAAAAAACACTTAGCTTAGGGTCCTCCGCTTATTTCATTTGCTATAGTTCTCATTTGGCCTTGTTGGAGTGCAAATCCACCAGTTGTATGTTTGTGTTTGAGTTTGTTGTTTATTTTTTTTATGGTGTTCCATGGAGCTATAGAGGTCAACCGAAGTATTGGAGCATTGAGGTGTTCACCAAGTGCGGGAGACACAAGTAACTGTTCAATCTTTGCTCTTGAAATTCATAAATATTTTGATTTGTTGTTTATCTTTTATTAAGTTTGCACCATAATTTAATTATCAAATTAATCTTCATTTGTTAGGTTTCTTTAAGCATTATATGCATAATTAGGTATCTAGAGATTAGCTAGCTCCCATCAAAGCAAAAATCCACAAAAACATTAGGAAGATCTTGAATTTGCAAAAATAAGAGGAGGAAACTAGGCAAAAATCCCATTGTAGAGGAATCTCTGAGAAGCGAACGCCTGTTCCATTCAGAGGACACAATCGTGGTGGCAAGTTTGCCATGCCTGTTCCATTCCTCCTGGGAAAATCTTAGGAAATCTTCAGCCATTAATTTGGAAGTTAGCATTAAAAAGAGAATATTTACATTAAGTAGGTATAAATTGAATTTAACCAAAGGGTAAAGTTGCACTGTCAGAGAATATTGTGACCTACAGCCTTACATTCTCTGCTGAAAAATCTCTACAAACTGGAAATGCCATGGCCATTCCATTTGTGTCACGACGACTGTTTCTTCTTAGAAGCGTACACTTGTTCCAACATGTTCCCTTCAAATGCCATGCCCATGTCAGTTTCGCCATGCCCATGTCATTCTCTTTTTCCCCAGCTCCAGCAAGCATACATCCGTGACATTTGTGCCATGCTCATACCATTTGTCTATTCTAAAGCATATGCTCGTGGCAAACTTTCCACGCCATACAATCTGCTTGCCACACATATACTTTCTCCATCCAAAAGTGCATGCATGTTCCTTCTTGAAGCCACGTCTATGTGTTTCAGGAAGCATACACCCATGCCATCTGCATCCTGAGAAGCGTACGCTCGTTCCCTTCTAAAGCGTATGCCCGTACCATCTTAAAGCATACCACCATATTTCTTGAAGGGAGTCCTCTAAAGAGAAGGGTGTGTTCAAAACAAGGTGAAATCTTATTTCTTTTATTGTTCCTTTTTGTGTTCTTATTTGATGTCCATATTTTACTTGATACTTCTCTCACTTGTACTTTTACACATCCCTTTCAATTTCAAGATTCTATTTCACCTTATTAAAATTTTACTTGTTCTTGTATCTTCATTTATCTAAATTCTACTTTAATTATTGAATGACCTTCTTGCAACTTCATTATTGATGTGTTGGGTGAGATAAAAGTAGCTTGTAGAAGGAAAAGAAACTGCATGACTTTACAAAAGTTCTTGAAGACATTAATGTTTCATGACATTCATTGAGAAATGGGTGATAATTAGATTAGTATTATGAATGAACATACCAAATGTATGTGAACGATCATTTGTACTTAACAGTGTGTATGTGATTCAATCCGTATTAGGCCCATATGAAATGAGACCACACTGTAGTCATACGTCCCCCTAATTCTAACTCAATGCACTAACACTCTATGGAGAAAACTAGTTGTGGTGATGCTCAATGGTAGACATATATCAATGCCATGGTCAAAGTACCCAATGTCGAAAAAGATGTGGGGTAAATGTCTGGAGCACTCTATCTATTGGTGTACTCAATGTTATAAAAATGAACTCTATCTATTTGATCAAACATATGATTTTTTGAGCTAAACCTCTTGCCTTATCATTAAGCTTCATTTTTATCATTACCATTGTCATTAGTGTTAATATCTTCCTTGCTTTCTAGCATTCTATAATCTTGATCTTGATCCATTTCTATACACCCTAATCAACTCTAGGTGCAAATCTCAAGTTGGTAGTATCAAAGCCACCCCATGGATAGATATACACTTAGGATAGGTTAGATTATTAAAATGGTTAGATGTTTTTTGAAATTTAAATTTAAACTACTTTTAAACATATTTTCCCATGTTGTATCAAGCTCCAAAATCAATACGAATCAAAGGTTTTTGCTCCATTATCTTCAAAGGTTTAAACTACCTTCAGCTACCTTCTCCCTATGCATGTAGGAGTGTGGTTCATCACTAGCACTTGGAGATCCACATGAGTTGGGGTTTGAAAACTGCTTTCCTTCTAACAAACGGCATTGGACCAGAGCAGTCCGTTTAGCCCACGCCCTCGGACTTGCCATCTTGCTAAGCTGACGAATCCCACATCTAACCATTTTTTTCAATCTTCATTCGCTCTAGCACTCCATGGGATTCTTCTTAGGTTTCTCTTGTGTTTTGTTACTCAGGATTCTAATGAATCCCACACCCAAGCAATTTTTTCATTCTTCCTTCTTTTTTTTTCCCCTCTAGCACTTCATGGAATTCTTCTTAGGATTCCCTTGTGTTTGTTATGTTATCTGGATGTCCACCATCGGTCGAGGATATTTCATTTCTAGCAACCCCACCAAGTTTTAAATTAATGTAATTTTACCTCCCTCATATATAAAGAAACAAATGTAACTACCCTAGATTATTCTTAGCATTCTAGGTAATGTGTCGTGTTATTGTCTAAAACTGATTTTTTGTACAACCAACATCATTTTGTCAACTCTTTGAATCTAGTTTACATTTGATATTTTGTTTTGGTATCAAGGGATGGGGTTTCTTGATTCAAGATCATTTGTTTTCTTGAAGGAACACAACTAGGATAATCAAAGATGCATACCCTCATTATGAAAGTAGGGTGAAAGATGTAGAGTTTAGCAATGTGATGGTGGATAAAACTTTCACCTAGCCCTAATGTAATAAAGGCTCTCTCATCTCTTTGATCTTCCCCTTCTAAATAGGGACAGTTTCCCTTCCAATTACTATCCCCCAAAGCCCATCTTCATAAGAACAAACTTGAGTTTTACTTGCCATATCTGGAAACCTTCACCATTAAATTATTTACTATGAGTGGATTTGACATGGTTTGCTTATGGTGATGTGGGAAGGTCTTTGCAATAGGGTTACCCCCAAAGCCAATGCTTATCCGGTTACAAAAGTTGAGATATTCATTTGATGTGATTAACACTTCCCAAATTTAAAAACTATAAAACCAAAAAAATATCTTGATTTAGAAGTGGGATTTTGAGTACTAAACCAAGGGGATAATTTTATTTTAATGATGCACAAGTGTTTAAAAATACCGCAATAATAAATTAGAACCTTCAACGGCTTTAAAAGTTGATTGAAAATAGCACTAATTATCCTATTAATAAGCATAATTTTTAGAGTAGAGAATGGTTTGCCAAATAAAGCTTCAATGTTTGTTGTTTATGTTCAACTAATTAATGTACATATCCTCTACAATATCTGCATTGAGCCCATGAACCATTTTCTTGAGAGTATGATGGGAAAATGAATTGATAAATTACCCCCTCCTAGCTAGGAATTGCTGGCAACTAGTGTTGTGGGAACTTTTGATGCACTTGATTTGATCAACAAGCACTGCTCCCCTTGTGATGAGTTGTAGCTCTCCAAGGTATGGCTTCTTGAAGACAATGGAGCAAAAACCTTTTATTCGTATTGATTTTGGAGCTTGATACAAGATTGGAAAATATGTTTGACAGTAGTTTAAATTTAAATTTCAAAAAACATCTAAACATTTTAATAATCTAACCTATCCTAAGTGTATAGCTATCCAGGGGGTGGCTCTGATACCAACTTGAGATTTGCGCCTAGAGTTGATTAGGGTGTATATAAATGGATCATAATCAAGATTGTATAATGTTAGAAAGCAAGGAAAAGATTAACACTAATGACAATGCTAATGATAAAAATGAAGCTTAATGATAATGCAAGAGGTTTAGCTCAAAAAATCATATGTTTGATCCAATAGATAGAGTGCATTTTTATAAGCTTGAGAACACCTCCATTAGCCATTAAACATGGCCCATAAGATTGATTAAGCATCCCCTAATCTATTATATAGTCGAGCACCACTTTCTTTGACGTGACCACCCATTTGGCATCCCTTTCCACTTCTTCTAGATGCCTACTGTTGCCTCCTTATGGGTTGTACACCTTCATCCTTTGGGATCCCTTTAAACCTTTGAACCATAGTGTATGGCTTATGAAACTCTTAGAAATGTTTGGGGGTAACATACCACTCCCCATTGCTCCAAACATTTACCCCACATCACTAGCTTTTTCGACATTGGGTACTTTGAGCATCGCATTGATATATCTCTACCACTGAGCATCAGCAAAGCTAGTTTTCTCCATAGAGTGTCATTGCATTGAATTAGAAATAGGGGGACGTATGACTACAGTGTGGTCTCATTTCATGTGGGTCTAATACGAATTGAATCACATACACACTATTAAGTACAAATGGTTGTTCACATACAATTGGTATGTTCGTTCATAATACTAATCTAATTATCACCCATTTCTCAAAGAATGTCATGAAACATTAATGTCTTCAAGAACTTTTGTAAAGTCATGCAGTTTCTTTTCCTTCCACATGCTAATTTTATCTCACCCAACACATCAAAAATGAAGTTACAAGAATGTAATTCAATAATTTAAGTAGAATCTAGATAAGTGAACTTATCAAGTAAAATTTGGATAAGGTGAAATAGAATCTTGAAATTGAAAGGGATGTGTAAAAGTACAAGTGAGGGAAGTATCAAGTAAAATATGGACATCAAATAAGAACAAAAAAAGGAACAATAAAAGAAATAAGATTTCACCTTGTTTTAAACACACCCTTCTCTTGAGAGGACTCCCTTTTTAGGTAGGATGAGGGGGGAGGGGGAGGTGGAGGTGGAGGACGATGAGGTGATGGGGTGGATGCTTACGTGCAATGTTTTTCATGTGAGCCATGGAAAAAGTGAAGTCAAAATATAGAAATGAGGATGAATGAGACTATTACTTCTTTATATAAAGTCATTTATAATGTATTCAGATAGCCTGAAACCGGCCAAAAACTACAAAACCACCAAATTAGACACGTTTAACCCAACGTCTACAATGTCTTTTCATTATGGCATGCCATGCGACATGGCCTTCTCTTGATCTTCTATTGAACTTCTATTCCACTTCTCTATATTTGCCTCCTTCTTTTTGAGTCATGCGGCTTTAGCAATTGTTGACATTCGAGGCTTTTCCCTAGTAACATTTCTTGTAATGTTGTTACGATAGAACCCTTAGACATCTCCACAAGATAATTGCTATGTGTCTTCCCTCCACCATGTTGAGTATTCTTGAAGTACACTCCTTTGGCTGCGTAATGTGATTTTTCTATGCCTTGGGTGTTGAACATATCCAAGGACCCATATTTTTGTAGAAAATACGGTCCATGTGCATATACAATGTGCTGTGAAAAAATGTCCAAGTAAGAAATTATGAAGATAAATGTTTATGGAATTTTAGTTAGCAATTGCAATGGTAATTAATGAACGGCGATAATTAAGATGATAATATCTTACCAGGTAATATGTAATGGAGGTATCTCCCCAACTCTCACTAACAAGCTTAATGAATTACGTCACATTTATTTTGATCACACTTTGTTCTTCTTAAGTTGTTGTGCTCTTTAACATAGTTGTCCCAAACTTGTGAAATTAATCCCACACCTTCTTTTGCTTGTTTTGTAGAGTTGGATCCTTGTTGAGATCTGGTGGTACACTTGCAAAGATCTTTCCAACGCTCCCATCGCAGGTTCCTCCCTCGATCGTTCATAGGATGCAAGAATCGCCTTGCCTTTGCACTGCTCATTGACACTTGTTGAGCAACAATATGATGTGTTCCATACTTCTTAAGATCTTTCACAATCTTTACATTCCTGTCATGCACTCCCAAAGAGTTGAGGACCTCCTCCACTTACTTTATTGCTTGGGTTGAGTGTGAGGTTGGCTTAAGCAACCTATCAAAAATCCTCATCATGGCATGCAATGTGCAAAAGTGTATACTTTTCATTGGGAAAGGAATAATTGGTTCCCAATTTGGATCCTTTGTGTCCTTATTGGGTGTTGCATCTAAATCGGAAGACAAGATCCCCTCCACCACCCAATGAGAGCTCATCCTCACTGTTTGGCTTGAGAATTGACCACTTCATGCACAATGGACACGGATGGAGGCATTGTGCATATTGTCACAATTACACATGCATTTTATGGTCTTTAAATTACCACCTAGATGCCAGTCCACACGAAAGGATCCCACACCATCCATTTCAAGCTCTTACCCATTCATCTATTATTGGATGACTTCTAGAATTTGAGGGCATCGTTAAACCAATTCAACACCTCAGTGTTCTCCTTTGGAACCTCAAAGGCTTCGAGCCACCAATTATCCTTCTCAGATTGAACACTGAAAGAAGGGATTTTATCCTTGTTCTTTGCAGATGCCATTGCTTCATTCATATATGTGACTGCTATTTCCTCCAATCTTTTTCCTTTTACTAGTTGACCCTCATTCAACTTCATTATAAGCGATAGGATTCCCTCAGATTCTACATATCACATAAACCAAGCCAAACAACACATGTAATTCATGTCATTGATAAGGTAAATTTGCAAGTTAAACGATAAATGATCAAACCCAACCTTGATGTGAAACCTTATAGAATGGGATCATATGTCGTTGAAGGTTCTTTAGGTCCACAAATAGGTTGTTGTATGTGTTGTAGTGTACTTCAAGCTTATCCTTGGACTTAGGATCGAAAACCATTGTTCCTTCACAACAACACAAAGCAACTATAGACGCGCTTGATAGACGCGCAAAATAGCGGGCGCATCTATAGGCGTTGCTTGAATAGAGAAATTATGGGTGCGTCTAATAGCGCGTGTATTTGTGCATGTATTGATGCATCTATTCGCACGTCTACAATGAGAATCTAACACTACGTCTAAAAGCGTGTCTATTTATGCGTGTATTAGCGCGTCTATTAGTGTGTCTACACTGAGAATTAGACGCATATTTAGACGCAAAATAGAGAATACAAAAAGTGAGATTTTGGTGTAGGCTGGTAAATGTACATCACTGCTTTCCAAAAACCCATGATTACCAAAGCACATAATTTTAACAAAAACATTAATGCTTTTTTGCAAACCCACATATACAAAAATTAAGTGAGGTGAGGAGAATGAGACAATATGTAAAATAGTTTAGCCAATATCAATGATGGGCTACGGTTCAATCTCATCCTCAATGAGATCAACCCTTGCCAAACTATCTACTTCAATATCCAAACAAGTGTTTAGATCTACAAATACATTCAACCCACTACTACTTCTGCTACTCATGTGCTCATCGAAATCAGCATCACCAATGGTAGGCTCATCCTCATGGGTAATGGCCTCAATATCTGTATCTCCTATCTCATGATCATCCTCCTCTCTCGTATCACAGTCATCATCACCTCCATGGCCATGATCATCCTCCATACGCTCCATATTCGTAAATGTACTATACATCACTTTAGAACGTGGCATAATAGGTATGACATGCCACCATCTGTTATTATCCACCATTGGTTGATAGACAACCTAATTCAAACACAAATACAATCATGTTATTTTCCTTGCATCGAAGGTATCAAATATTTAAAAGTGAGTATTTTTATATGTGTGTACAGTACATGTTCACATTGTTGCGGTAGTACTAGTGTGTCCTTCTTACTTTGCCAAAACTTTGTGGAGTCAATAGTTACAAAGCCACTTGCATGGCGTTGCATTAGGGCCTCTTTCCACCATGTCCTTAAACCACTTTACATCTAAAACATACACAAAGAATCGTCAAAAGTCAAGCTTAATAATATCTTGGATTATGCCACAATAATCATCCATGGCTCCATTGGCTCCCTCAAAGCTAGCAATGACGCCGCAATCTTGTGTTTCTCTTATCATCAATCCGTTGTGTTCAAAAATGCTTGCCCTGACACCATATAGCATTGAACATAGTGCACTACACCAAGACAAAATCAATTAAATAAGCAATCTAAATTATTGAAAGCTCCTAACTTATGCCTAACATTCTATATACCGACCTTGCTCATGCATCCCCTAGCATACTCCCATTCTTCCATTGTGATATGCATCCCCTCGTCTTTCTTTGCTCTCTCCATTTCTCCAAGTAGCCAATCCACATGAATATCCTTTGGAAGTGCTCTTGGATACTGAGGGTATGGCACACGAGATCTGTGGTGTGTACGAAAGAGGGCCCTTTCTTCTTGTCTTCTTGCCTTTGCATCCTCGTATCTTGTCACCCATCTTTTCATCACATCACTATTAAGCACGCAATAGAGGTTGATATTATTAAGCAACTCCGTGTCTATTACTTTGTTACATCCTTTCCCTTGAGGAACAATAGAGGTCATCCTTAGGTCTTCATCATCTCTCCATAGTCGTGGGAGAGAGCTATCCACATCAACAAGAAACTCAAAAATATATACAAGTGACTCTTGTACCAACCAACCCTTGGCCAGGCTACCTTCGGGTCTTGCATTTTGTCTCACCAAACCCTTCAAGGTCTTCATGAAGCGCTCGAGGAAGAACAACCATCGTGCATGTATAGTACCGCATATAGCAATCTCATCCACCAAATGCACTATGAGATGTAGTTGGCTTGTGAGAATAGAACGTGGAAATGTCTCCTCCACTAAACAAACCACCTCCACTGACATAACTCGAGCATTCTCAAGCGTGGTGGGATCTATTTCCTTTGAGCTCACATACCTAGAAATGAAAAAGTACACCATATTAGCAATATGAACACCTTGCATGGAGCATTGATACGCATTACATTTTGTATCATGTAAAGTACCCACAAGCTCGCCCATCTTGTAAATACAATCTTTCACGTCCTTCGATGCACTACGAGAAATGCTAGTAGGTAGTATGAACTAAACACACGAGGAATGGTTGATTAGTTGCTTCTAATACACTCACAAATTTGAAAGGAAAAAGATATTATGCACATAAAATACTTACTTGGAGCATCTTGTGCCAATCATGAGATTTCAAGCCATATAATTGCTCTACAACTCTTTTCTTGCTCTTTGTAAAGGCCCCCTTCAAACACCTCATACATCCAGTGGGAGTACGAATTGTAGTAATAGCACGCTTCACCGCCACCATCTCTAGCTTTGATAACCTCCACGGTGCATGAGGTAAAAAAGCACGCCCATTTGGTCTCTCTTGCGGCCAAGCTTCATGCATCCTCCTTGTGGTACGTAGATCCTCCCTTATGCCTACGGAATCTCGTGTCCCATTCAAATGTTCCCAAATGGTAGATGCCACATTCTTGAAGATATGCATGGGATCAAGCAGGTGATTGATCTTGAGGTGGGACCAATATGGTAAACGATAAAAGATGGAGTATCTAAACAAAAGCTGGTGTTAGCGGCGGGTAATCTTTATTTCCAGCCAATATAGCACACAATAGTTAACAAACCCTTACCGGCTCATGCCAAGTGGTGGAGGAGTCGTGGAACCGTCCCAAATTCTCATCCAATCTCCCGCTGTGAGTGATTGTGGGAGGACTTCATTCCAAGGGGCAACATATCTAGGATGATCAGGTGGGAGAAATCGATGGTGATTCTCATAGATGACCTTATTCAATGCATCTGCCCGTGAGGCAACAAGCGAAGGACCACAAACAAGACATGCATGGTAACCCGATGTAGTGAGACCTGAACAATAGAGGCAATTAAGAGTTCAAGGTGGGTTTAGGGTGCCACATCCTTTGCCTACTCATAATTAGAATTGCAATGCCTACCTGAACACTCGCCATAGCCTGGGAAGTCATGCATCGTCCACATCAAGATTGCTTTGCAGTTGAAGTCTCGTGTGACGAGGGAGGCCTGCTCACATCATGCACCTCGATACATCTCCAAAGTATCTCTAGCTCGTCAATCAAAGGCTCCAAATAAACATAAGAATTTTTGACGTTATGTTTTCCTGGAATTAGAAGGGATAACATAACATGTCCTTTCTTAATCGCCAGAGGGTGGAAGATTATAATTCACCAATATCACTAGCCATACACTGTAAGAGGTGCTTTTGAGACCAAATGGGTTCACACCGTCCATACCCAATCCAAGTCTCAAGCTCCTAGGTTCTTCCTTGAAGCTTGGCCATGTGTCTTCAATATGCTTCCACGCAAGAGTGTCTGCGAGAGTTCTCCACTTGCCATCGGTTGATCGATGGGAGGAATGCCATGACATGAGCTCTGCAATGGATTTGCACTTGAACATATGTTGGATGCAATGGATTATGGGAAAATGTCGCAAAACCTTATGAGGCGCGTCCAAAGTTTTGAGATCTGCTATACATCTTGCCTCTCCACAAGTAGGACACTCTCTTGCATCCTTATGTAGTCCACGAAACAAAATGCAATCGTTGACGCATGCATGGATGCGCTTGTAATCTAATCCTCCAAGAGAGGTCACACGTTGCCTTGCCATATCTCTTGAGGTCGGTAATTTATTCTCCCTTGGAAGCATTTTACACAATAGCCTGCACGTTGTCGTGCCATGGCACGTCTATGGTGTGAAACCATGCATATGAGACTATCAAATGCAAATCTAGATGCATGGGATTAAGTGCTATGACGAGTCATTATATGATGCCATGTACATATGTTCATATTGTAAATGAGGTTCAATAAAACGAGCTGAGGCTGAGTCAGGTCTCGAAGCTTTTGTATATGAGTGTGGTGTGAAATATGGAGCCTTATGCTTATGGTAAGCCTTGCAGTAAGGAACACCCTTCTCAACATGTATGGAAATGTGAGAGCATGTATGATATGAGGATTGGTTTTGAAGAATACCCTTTGGAGATATCGTGGAATGAGCAAAAACAAGAAGAACTTTATTAAGACACTGCACACATTCAAAGTTATTGTGTATCCTCATAGGTAGAATGATCCCTTCAATAATATCTTCATGCCCATGGATGGTGAACCTAGTGGCAACCATGCTAGTGAGAGCTATTTCAAAATGACTCTTGTGAGTATGGTGGTGGTGGTTCTGCTGTTACTCAGACCTCATGGAAAAGTTAGAAACACTCAGTTAAATACATGGTCTACGTGGCTATGTAAATGATGGTATGAGTGGCTCGCAAAAGGGATATGTTAATGATGTAAATGGCTACCCATGTGCATGATGTGTAGTAGCTTCTCTATGGTATCGATGGGCTGAGTCAATGAATACCTCTTACGGGAGTGCAAGCATGAGGCATGCTTTAGTAAACTTATGACATGTATGTGATGTTTGATGTAGCTTGGGTCCAAATATTTTGCATATAAGAAGTGGATATATCATATGTATTAAAGCTTATAAAGGGGAAGCTTGCGTGGCAGTAATATCCAAAAATAATGCAAATGAAGGATGGCGCAAGTGTATTTTCGAACTGGGAAAATACGGGAATTTAGCTGCAAAAGTGGTGCGCCCGATTTCCTTGCGGGAAAGGGGAGAAAAAACCAGAGAAGCGGCGGGTATAGTAGGGGGTGTGCAGAAATAAAGAACCAGGGTCGTCATCTACCAGAGGATTTTAAATCAAATCAGTATTTACTGTTTACAGCTTGTTGGAGTTAGAATTGAAGAGGAATTTGAGTACTATTTAATGAGATGATTTTCATATTATACATGTATTCATCCTTGCGCAGTCTGCAGCGAAGCGGCCATATAGGGAATAGTGAAAAATCAAAGAAAATTTCACTTTGCTCTACTTACAGTTAAGTGGGTTTTTTTTTATTTTTGATTACTATAACCAACGATTTGGAAAATCGTATGTTTTATAAACCTTTAAAGGTTTTGGAGAATGAGAAAAATTTGGATTTGAAGAGTCGTGGAATCAAAGCTTCAAAAATACAGTAAGGTTTCTGGAAATTTGATTTTGTTTTCTACTCAAATGGATTTGGAATGCAAGTCATGGAGTTTCTTAAAATCACGTGAGCATGTTATAGATATGCCATATGTCGTCTTTTGTTTGTGAAGTTGTTGGAATTTAAAGGCAGGTTTTCAGGAGATAAAAAGACACCTTGAAATGATGGAATTGGTGTCACTTGATGTATGGAATGTAAAGGGTCACATGTATGTGGGAAATATTTGAAGATTATGTTATGCCTACATGTGATTGGTTTGAGGGATTTGGAAAAAGGAGCCAGTAAATCTATGCTTGGAAAGGGACAAGCACTTGATACACAATTTATGTGCAATCATCAGGCTGAATTCAAGGATGTATTGAGGTGAATTGGCACATGTATATGTCATTAAAAATGGATATGTCCTATGCTCCTTGGAGAGTTATGTGTGTGAGTTTCCTTGTGGAGATTGGTACCTACTCTCACAGCTAGAAGTCTCGTACTTTCCCAGCGACACCATCCACGTCACGACAGCTCTTTGGTGAACCCGACATGAAACTGCTGGGGTGAGAGTGTGGTGAAATACATAGGGAAGCTATGGCTGAGAATCCTGAGGGACAGGGGGTTCATTTTGACCCCGGAGTTATGCAAATGTTTCAGATGTTTACTATGTATATGCAACAGCAGCAAGCTGCTGAGAGGGGACAAATTTCCACGACTAAAGCACTGCAATCAATTGTGAAAAAGGTGGATCAATTTGATGGTAAGGATATCACAAAGTACCTACGTAATTACACAAAGGAAATGGAGCTAAACAGGGTGACTGAGGGGGATATGCTTCGAAGTTTTGAGCTGGTATGTGTTCCTGAAATAAGAGAGCGCATAAGAGGATTGCAGACAGCACATGGTGGCAGAAATTGGGAGGAGTTCAAGCTTGCTTTAAAGGATGAATATTTCATGGAGGATTCTGAGCGAGTGACCAAACGAACTTTCTTGGAATGGGTCACAAAACCCAAAATGGGAATTTCTGCCATAGAGTTGCTAAGAGAGTTTGAGAAGCGCTATGCCCAGCTGTCAAGGATAGAGCGCACAACTTTGGACAGAGAAAAAACAGAGCTCTTCTTACAAGCAGCTGGGAAAGATCTCCAAGAGAAACTGGAAATCCTCCTTAAGGATAAGGATACAGAGCACGGACTAAAGAGTGATTGGAATGATGTCGAGGATGCGGTCACCATGCTAGCGAGGCGGCAGCGAAGGAGGGATAAAATGGTGATGAGCTCGGCAACTCCTATAACTGCTGTTATCCCTGAGAATCTACCAAAACCAGCTGTTACAATCCCAAAGGTAGAAGGGCCGATGGATGAGCTTATTAAGGGTATGCGAGACCTAAAATTGAAGATGTCCAGGATTGAGGAAAAAGGGCTACCATTAGGGCAGGCTTCTATCCAAAGACCTCAAAGCAAAGAAGGGTTTACATACAGATGCATATGGTGTGATGACCCAGAACATGCAAAGAAAGATTGTGCTAGCTATAAAGAAGCCCTTAAAAATCAACTTGTGTTTTTCAAAGATGGGAAAATCCACCTTATAGAGACTGGTCTTCCATTAAGTACAAACTTTGGGAAAGGAGGGATGAAAAAGTTGGTTGAGGATATGGCTGCTAGTCATGCCATCTCTATGGTTGAGGCAGCAACCTATGGATTAAAGGCTGGTCAATCAAAGCAGGGATCTGAGAATGATGAAGATTATGAGAATGAAGATTTTTGGCCATCAACAATGGAATTAATTGCGTCAAAGAAGGTGTCTAAGCAAGCTTTGCATGAGGCAGGTGACTGTATACGTCTTGAGACTGGCTGGGAGGAGCCTGTGGATTCTTTATCTCTTCATGCCTACATTGCTAAATGCCAAAATAATGAGGCACAGGTAGAGGAGAAGCGTAAAAGGGAAAATGAGGAAGGAGGGCCGTCAAAAAGAGTTACCCGTGGAAGTGAAAAGAAGGATCCTGGGCCATCACATATGCCTCCACCGCATAGCAGACCTCCACAGGAAGTATCAATGGAAGAAGTGCCAGCAAAAATGAAGCATGAGAAGGAGAAGGGAAAAGGGAAAAGTCCACTCTATAAGCTTCAATCTGATATTGAAGCCGCAACAGATCTCAAAAAGGTGCTTGAAGAGAGGATTCTAAACAGCAGGGTGGAATTTACACTAGGGGAAGTCTTGGGGATTGCAAAGAAAGAATTTCATGATGAGATAATTGATATTATACGAAGGAAAAGGCAGTCCATAATTGAATCTATTCCATCACAAAGGGAGGCAAGCACTTCCAAGACTCATGGAATACAGGTACAGCAAAAGGAAGAGAGAGAAAATGTGGTGGAATGTAATCACTCTGCTGATGGGGTACGACAAGTGCGCTTTGTGGAAGAGGATGATGAAAAAGAAGTTCTTACAAAGAGTCATTACTCCAGGAGCCATTGGGCAAGGGCCACCACTGAAACCCTTGTCAAGATAGGTGACTTGGAAGAGCCGTATGTCGCTCTAATCGACCATGGGTCTGAAATAAATCTTATGGCTAAAAATCTCCACAACAAATGTAAGTGGCCAATGGATGTAGATCATGGGTGGATGATTAAAGCAGCTAATAACTCATCTGGAGAGCTCTATGCAGCATGTCCAAATGTAAGGGTAACTATAGGGGATGTGAAAGATGATCAGAACTTCTTTGTTCAGGAGATGTCATCGTATCCCCTCATCCTTGGGCAATCCTACATTACAGCTGTGAGGATGGAAACAAAAGTTTTGGATGATGGCTCGGCATATGCAAGAATAAGGAGTAAAGATGGCAAGAAAGCTGTTCAGTTCTTGACAGTTTGCATTAACCATGAAAGGAATCGTGAGTCTCTTCGAGCACAGTCACTCCCAAAGATAAATAGAGAATTCATGAATTACAGGGAGATGAGGGATTTTGGCCAGGTGCCATTGTAAAGCGGGATTCCAATGGTACAAGGGAAAATGAGTTCTCGCAGGACTCAATCAATGTAAATAACTTTTTAGCAAATTTTCAGGGATTCTCTAGCTATGGGTCACTGGTCTTTGTAAAAAGCAAGGATTTGAAGCGTGGCATGCGTAGACATGTACAAAATGAACAAAAAAGTCTTGAGCAGTGTGGTCTTTTGGAGAAGAATGAGTTTATTTCAGGGGTGCTTGATGAGGTGTCATTTGTAGATACTATGGATGTGCTTTTTGATATGGGAAGAGCATGCTTACAGGGTGGAAATGAGATGATAGAGGTGTCATCTGTGGGGATGTATGATATAATCCGGGAATTTGAGGGGGTGGAATGTAAAAACATGAATTGCGAGATGGATGCTCATGTTGATACAAAGTACAAAACAGTTGCAAAGAAGGTGAAACCAGTTGCCTTGCCTTTGCCACCAGGAAGCAAAGAGAAGATAGATGAAGCCTCTATGCAACCAAATCTCAGAGATCCGAAGAAAATTGGGCATAAGTTTACACAGAAAACCCTAAAAGAGCTGAAGATTGGTGAAAGGGATTTTCTGTTGCCAGTTGAAAGGGAATGCTTTGAGGAGATGCTTGTAAAACATGGGAAAGCTTTTGCTTTTCAGCCGCATGAGATAGGCTATGTTGATCCAAGTGTAACAGCGCCAATGGTGATCTTCACTGTACCACATGTGCCCTGGAACTTGCGGCCGATTCCAGTACCAAAGGCTCTCTTGCCAAAGCTGATGGAATTACTAAAAGAAAAGATCAGGATGGGAATTTTGGAGCCATCATGTGCTCCATATTCCAACAGATGGTTTACTGTGCCAAAGAAAAATGGAACATTGCGCTTCATTCAAGACATGCAACCTGTAAACAAAGTCACAATCAGAAATGTGGGAGCAGGTCCGATTGTGGATGAGTTTGCAGAAGCATTTGCAGGGAAAGCTATATACTCTATGGGTGATTTGTATTCGGGATATGATCAGTTCCAGCTGGATATACAAAGCAGGGACATGACCACAATGAAAACTCCTTTGGGATTAGTAAGGATGTGTACCTTACCACAGGGAGCCACCAACTCAGTGGCACATATGATGAATGGAATGAATAAAGTCTTGCGAGACTTCATACCACAAATAACTATGCCTTTTCTGGATGATGTGCCAATAAAGGGCTGTGATGAGAAAGACAAAGATGGGGATTTGGATTCAAAGGGGTGCCGCAAGTTTGTGGCAAATCATATAAAGGATTGTGATATGATTCTATCCAGGCTTGAAGAGGTGAATCTTACTTTATCTAGACTGAAATCAGTGTTTGGGGTTGGTGAAGTGCTAATAGTGGGACATCTTTGTAGTACTAGTGGACGCCGACCTTGTCCAGCCAAGATAGATGCAATACAAAGAATGAAAGAGATATGCATTAATGTTACAGAGCTGAGGAGATTTCTTGGTGCATGTGTCTTTTATGTTATATGGATCCCGCATTATGCACATGTAGCAGATCCTCTTTATCAACTCTTGAGGAAAAATCAAAATTTTTTGTGGAGTGCAGCACATACTAAAGCTATGCGGAAGCTGAAATATCTGCTTCAATCATCACCTACTCTAAGGAAGGCAGATTATGAGTGTGGCAGGCCTGTGATTGTTACAGTTGATACTAGTCCTACTGGGATAGGATGGACAGTAGGGCAAGATGATGAGGATGATCACAGGTATGTAATCAGATTTGGAGCAAAGGTATTAAGTATTCGACAACGAAAATATCCGCAGATCAAGAGAGAGTTATGGGGAATAGTCACTGCTCTTAAATGTGAAAAAGAATATCTTATTGGGGCATCTGTACTTGTGGAAACTGATTGCTTGCCACTTCTTGGGATGATAGCAAGCTGTACCACTCCTGTCACTCCTGTCAAACTCAGGATTTAGTGACTTGATAGCAAGATGTACCACTCTTGCCTATATCAAGTCACTAAATCCTGAGTTTGAGCATATTGCAGGAAAAGATAATCCAGTTGCAGATATGCTATCAAGAGCCAGGTATGAAGATGAAAAAGAGATGATTAGTGACATTGATGATGTAGGTACAAAGTTCTACACTACTGCATATGCAAAAGGGGACCATACTTGCCTATCAAATGCACTTGAGTCTTTTACTGAGGAAATGTATGAAGGAGATTGGTTGCTTATTGGTCAATACTTGAGTACTCTAACAAGACAAGAAAATTGGTCTGACTCAGAATTTAAGAGGATCCGCAGAAAAGCATATGGTTATTTACTAAAGGATGGGTACCTCTGGAAGCATCCTAAGCAGAGGAATGCTATGCCACAGAGAGTCATATGTGATAAAGAGACTCAAGGGAAGCTTGTAAAAGAATTCCATGAGAGTCTCTGGGCTGGACATCGAAGTGTGTGGGCCACCTTTACCAAAATAAAGGAAAAATATTGGTGGAAAGGAATGTACAAGGATATTTCCCAATATGTGGTGTAAGATTCCTCCCCCAACCCCTTTTTGATGTCTAGTATCTTCCCCTGTAATCAATCCCTCTTCAGAAATATAAAGACCTTGTTTCTAACTGTTTTAGCCTAGAGAGAGAAAATTATTCTAGAGAGAGAATATTCAGATTATGAATATTTTTGGATAGAAAAATAACTCATCTTATTAAAATAAGTTCCCCTGAAACAGAAATTCAAAAAGAATTTTTCAATGTGCAATTGGAATTAATTGGAAATAGGTATAAAGAACCTTAGTCTAAGGGTCTAGATTTTCAGAAATTTTTGGATTATGGTCCAATTAAGGTTCCTATGGGCCAATAGCATCAATCCATGTGTAGGGAGGAGATAAATCCAAATTGTAAAAGAAGATACCCAAAAATAAGTAAATGCTCACATAAGATGAAGAGTTGAAAATGTACAAGGTTTATTAGTAAAAAAAAAACTATGAGCAATAAAATTTTGACACATATGTAAGGAAGGAGAGTTCTTTAAAGAAGGTGCATATTTCACATAAGATGAAGAGTTGAAAATGTACAAGGTTTATTAGTAAAAAAACTATGAGCAATAGAATTTTGACACATATGTAAGGAAGGGGAGTTCTTTAAAGGAGGTACATATTTCACATGCTTGAATGAGTTTTAAACTCAAAAATAATGTGATATTTTTATCTCTCATCTCTCTTGAACCAAACCAAATCAAAATGGAACCAAATCAAATCAAAAAGTAACCAAACTAGGTCCAAATCTAGTCCAAATTCAACCAAATTGACTTGGAAAATTCTAAAATCAGTTTGTTTGGTTAGGAACTCAATTTTTCCTATAAATAGAAGCCTTCCCTTGTTGAAAAATATATAGTGTCTTATGCATTGTTCCTCTACTCTACCTAAGCCAAGAATTGTGAATTCTTTAATAATTCACTAGTTTTTGATGCTTCTCTCTTTCTTCAATCCCCATTGGTGGCTCCATCAACATACTAAACCAATTGATTGGTTGGGGGCCTCTACCGTGATCAAAGAATCAAGCAAATTATAAGATAAGTATAGTGAATTTTGATCTTTTCTATAATTTCTCAATGATTCTCTCTTCTCAACCCCTCGCAAGCTTGAGAAGCTTAATTGATATGGTTTTTTGAAATGCTATTGAAGTTAATTAATTAATGATAGTAAAGAATTACATAGAATTCTATTTATATTTAATTCTAATGGTCTTTCTCTCTCTCACTTAAGAAATGGTCATACTCATGACCCTTTTCAATCCAAATGAAGCTTTTCATAAGGCTTCTTCTTAATCCAAGATTAAGCTATGCTTGAGGCTAAATTAATGGCTTTTTTCTATGCTTTAGTTATGTATATCGATGATTCAATCCATTATGGATTGATGATCCAATTAGAGACCATTCTAATTATTTCCTTAATGGTAAGCCTTATCCCTTAGAAAAAATTGAGATTTATCAGTCATAGTAGCGGAGCTATGGCAAAATTTTTATAGAAATTACGCATAAAATAATTTCATTCAAAGCATAAAAAGAGGACTTCCTACCATATTCTAGGAACTATCATCCTAGATTAATTAAAAGAATATTATTATGCATGGAGATATAAAAGTTTGCATGTAGATGTAGAGGTATGGATGTGAGTGTGAATGTGGAGGTGGATGTATGCATGGAGATGTGGATGTATGCATGTAGAAGTAGATGTATAGATGAGGATGTAAATGGAGATGTGGATGGATGCATGTAGATGTAGATGTATAGATGTAGATGGGAATGGAGATGTGGATGTATACATGTAGATGTAGATGTATAGATGTAGATGTGGATGTGGAGGTGGATGGATGCATGTAGATGTATAGATGTAGATGTATAGATGTAGATGTGGATGTGGAGGTGGATGGATGCATGTAGATGTAGACGTATAGATGTAGATGGGAATGGAGATGTGGATGTATGCATGTAGATGTAGATGTATAGATGTAGATGTGGATGTGGAGGTGGATGGATGCATGTAGATGTAGATGTATAGATGTAGATGTGAATAGAGATGTGGATGTATGCATGTAGATGTATAGATGTAGATGTGGATGTGGAGGTGGATGTATGCATGTAGATGTAGATGTGGATGTGGATGTGGAGGTGGATGTATGCATGGAGATGTGGATGTATGCATGTAGAAATAGATGTGTAGATGAGGATGTAAATGGAGATGTGGATGTATGCATGTAGATGTAGATGTATAGATGTAGATGTGGATGTGGAGGTGGATGGATGCATGTAGATGTAGATGTATAGATGTAGATGTGAATAGAGATGTGGATGTATGCATGTAGATGTAGATGTATAGATGTAGATGTGGATGTGGAGGTGGATGTATGCATGTAGATGTAGATGTGGATGTGGATGTGGAGGTGGATGTATGCATGGAGATGTGGATGTATGCATGTAGAAATAGATGTGTAGATGAGGATGTAAATGGAGATGTGGATGAATGCATGTAGATGTAGATGTATAGATGTAGATGTGGATGTGGAGGTGGATGGATGCATGTAGATGTAGATGTATAGATGTAGATGTGAATGGAGATGTGGATGGATACATGTAGATGTAGATGTATAGATGTAGATGTGGATGTGGAGGTGGATGTATGCATGTAGATGTAGATGTGGATGTGGATGTAGATGTGGAGGTGGATGTATGCATGTAGATGTAAATGTATAGATGTGGATGTGAGTGTGGAGGTGGATGTATGCATGTAGATGTAGATGTATGGAGGTGAATGTGAATGTGGATGTGGATGTATGCATAGAGTTGTGGATGTATGCATGTAGATGTAGATGTATAGACGTATAGATGTAGATGTATAGATGTGGATGTGAATGTGGAGATGGATGTATGCATGTAGATGTAAATGTATGGATGTGAATGTGAATGTGGATGTGGATGCATGCATGGAGTTGTGGATGTATGCGTGTAGATATGAATGTATGCATGTAGATGTGGATGTATGGATGTGAATGTGGATATGGAATGTGGAATAAGTAAGGTGGGTTGATGAGGGATAATGTGGAAAAATGAGAGTTGATATAGAAACTGTATTTGTAAACTGTTTGTAAATGCCGTTTGTAAATGATTGTTTTATGTCAAGAATGCTGGGGGGAGCATTTTGGCCGTCTTGTGATTAAGGTCGTGATGATAGAGTTGCAACTGCTGACGGAGAGTCAATGAAGGACGTCTCGCGTAGCAAGGTCGGCCGAGGTCTTGACCAGCCTCGGTGCGATTAAAATGGTGAGCTTCCGGGGTACGGTGGATGAGGGGCCAAGGAAGCGGCCTATGAGTGAAGCGCTAGGTCACCTGCGAAGGATCCTAGAGGGTGCTGACCATACGATGCTCGGGCTCTAGGTCGCCTAGGATACCCACGCGTGCGTCGAGGAAGATATTGGAACAAGAGTAGGAGTTGTTTTCTGAAATCGGGCATGGATCTGGTTGATTGACCTTGCTGGTCTTCAATGGATGAGTCCATGGCTCTTTATATGGATCTGTTGGTTGATCTTGCTGATCTTCAACGAGAGTCCATCTTGATAAGTGATTATATTGCCGAGTATTAAGAGCTAGGAACTATCGAAACGGCCCCTGAGCGTTCTAGTTGCCAATGATGCCATAGATACTCTGATGAAGGAATGATGGAAAATTAAGAATCAATTGGATAAATTGGAAGATCGTGATCAGTGATACTATGGTTTTATTAAAGGATTGTTTTAAACTGGTTGAATCTGTGAAAAGGCAATTTCATATTGGGTGTGTGAGTGGTGTGACTAGTTTTATTTTGCATGAACATCCGGCTAGGGGGCCTTGGAACTCTTTTCCTTGGTACCCGGGACAAAACCTAACCAAATTCTTAATTGGATCCCATCACTACAGTGGTTGGGATCGGATGGGGTTAGGCTGGACTGATGGATCCATAAATCAAGACTCAAACTTTTGTTTTTACGATAGATAAAATAAATCCCAGATAGTAACTGTTCTATGGATAGGAATCAACGGCTGTGCCTCTTGAATGGGAAAAAAAGCGTTGATCCCAATGATCCAAGTGCAAGTTTGTTCCTTAATCTGACCAAGTATCTTATAGATGCAATTGGATCAGCTCGATCAGAAATGATCTTGACTACGTTAGAGTAAAAAGTTATCCTGGTGGAATCGCCCGTGCTTTCCGGTAAAGGAAGTTTTTCGGGGTTCGGTTTTGGAACAATCGACGGATTAGTCTCTTATCTGGATATCCGCGGGTGAGGCCTCGAATGTGGGACCCCTGTCCCGCGCGAGAAGTGCTACTTCCGCTGCTAGTATCCCGAATCTGTTGCTCGGTGGGAACAGGGATCTCACAGTTGGTATCAGAGCATTTGGTTAATAAAGATCAACTGAGAAGACAAATATATCAAAAATTTATCAAGAAACACCAAAAAGGTTATAATTGTGTGAGATAATTCATACAATTTGATATTCAAACTGAAATTCATAATTTGGTAATTGGGTCTTCAGATGGAAGTGCTGCAATTATATAGAATCCCTGGATTGCTTGAGGCCTAGACATGATAGTATTTACCTTATAATTCCAAGGGCCGTGACTACCCGTATATACCGAGAGTATACTGCAGCTCTTTATTGACAGTATATACGAGTAAATCTAAGACTTGAAATTATAAGCGTTAATGCTATCCAGATGATGATTTCGAATGTGATTGATATGATTTTTAATTCTGTTTGAGAATTGATGAATTGATTTGGATTCTGATTGAAAATGCTGATTGAAAAATGTTGATTTTTAAAAATTAGTTGAAATATAATGAAACCACAATGAGGGGGAATGGGACGAGTCCCTATGATGATATTCATAACTAGAATGATGATAATGAATTCAGCAAATCACTATGAGGTTAGTGGGTTGTGCTGTTAAATTGCTACTATTAATACTTGACCGGTAGATCAAGTTAAGGGATGTCAAATTGAGAACTTGCTTGACTGAAATTTCCGTGGAGGAATGTTCTGAAGGAAACTTTTGGGTCTAATGGACCATTATCATGTTAAAGATATGAATGACATGATCTAAATGAATTGTTATTTAATGATGAGCTCTATATAAGGGATATTTATCCCAGTGTTCTGTTGGGTTGACCAGAATATAAGGAACCCCAGAATAAAATTGGATCTTAAGAAAAAGAGATGTCCCCTACCTTGCGAGATGAAGACATCTCGCACTTTTTAAGTGGGGTAGAATGTAAGATTCCTCCCCAACCTTCGAGGTATACTGGAGTAAGGATCTTCCTTTCTGATCTTATAATTATTCCCTCTCTAAAATAAAAGAAAGTTTCTGTTTAAAAAAGGAAGACCCTTTCCTTAGAATACTTCTCAGGTGTCCCACCTGTTTTAAGGATTTAGAACAATGAGTTCAGAAGTGAGAATCGGTGTTTTGGATACCAAGGTTTTGGTTTTCATTCGAGTACAGCCCAAAAGAAGTTCTTTATCTCTTGGGGAGTATAAGAAGTTATCCCCCAGATATTGTGACGCTTATATCTGAATTTAATGAAAGTAGGTGACTTAGCCTACAAGCTTCTTTTATCTCCTCATCTCAAAATTCTTAATGCCTTCTATAGAAAAATGTGTCAAACTCAAATCATGGAAAGACGGTAAAACTTCAGTGGCAAGTTACCGTTGGCTTCTAGGTTACGCTAGCTCCTTCCTTTATATAAGTCGTAACTTTTACTTGTCGCTCACGGTAATCTTACTCCCATCAATCTCCTTTCTTTCTTAATCTCCTTCATGGATTGGCAACAGGAATTAGTTTTATCCCTTTTGTTTTCTCACCTTCAAGACGCAAGAGAGTCTGTGAAGAAAGACTTTATAGAACAGTATGAGCGCTCACTTTTTCCTCACCTAGGAACTTCTCTAGCGCAGACCAAATGGCGGACCTATCAAAACATAACTAGGGTAACACCCTGGGGTCAGCAGCACTTTCGTAACAATGTCCGCTTGGCCATGGTTATTGAAGCTTTGGGTTTGGGTCCCCGATACTACTGCGTCATGAGATCAAGGCATCTTGGGTTTTCTGAGCGGGTCTTCTTACTGGCGTGTTTTCTTCCTCATGAGAAGATATGCCTTTATCCCGTTTTTGGCTTACCTCTCAGAGGTCCTTTTGTTAGATCACCTCATACCACTGAGATAGGTGCGGCAATAACCAGCAGAATCATTCCCATAGATGAGTCACCCTATACTTGTGCAGCTTGTGAGTGCTACTTTTGTGACCATATGATGGACGGGCTTATGGAAGTGTAAAGAGTTCTTCTATCTTTACTGTATAAGTTTCGAGAATGAATAAAGTTTAAATCTTGTTCTTATCTTGCTTTCTTTAAGACTTTTCTTGGTGGTTAATCTTGATTAAAATTTTTCTCTAAGTCTCATATTCGTGCATCTTGCGAAATTATCCCAGTTTGCGAGATGAGGACATCTCGCATTTTTTAAGTGGGGTAGAATGTAAGATTCCTCCCCCAACCCCTTTTTGATGTCTAGTATCTTCCCCTGTAATCAATCCCTCTTCAGAAATATAAAGACCTTGTTTCTAACTGTTTTAGCCTAGAGAGAGAAAATTATTCTAGAGAGAGAATATTCAGATTATGAATATTTTTGGATAGAAAAATAACTCATCTTATTAAAATAAGTTCCCCTGAAATAGAAATTCAAAATTGCCCTGGGTGGAAGGATTGAGCAAGGAAGACCTCCTTGCATTGCGAATAAGGCAGTTGGAGAGGAGGCCTGAAGATGTAGAGCTTGCTAAAACTCGCTTGAAAGATGCAAGGTTGAAAAATAAAGAAAGATTTGATAAAAGACACAGACTCCGGCCAAAACCTATTGAAGAAGGTGATTGGGTCCTAATGTATGATAGTAGCCTTGACAACCAAATTTACTGTTCAAAGAAAATTTACAAAAAGATGGTTTGGCCCTTACATTGTCAAGCATGTGCATGGAAATGCCACGTATACCCTGTGTGAGCTTGATGGAACAGAGATAAAGAATCTTGTAGCAGGCAAAAGGATCAAGATTTTTAAAAGAAGGCTTGACAGAGATCCTTTTGATTCACAGGGAACTCAGGATGAGAGGCTTGATAGTGAAAACATGGATATGGCTGAAGAGGAAGAGGATGATTTCCCTAATAATGTAGAAGATGAAAACGACATCCAGATATATGTGGATCTTGATGATGATTTGGCACATACCAGAGGATGTGCAGGTTTAGAGAGGGTGGATGTCATGCCATGGCACGTCTATGGTGTGAAACCATGCATATGAGACTATCAAATGCAAATCTAGATGCATGGGATTAAGTGCTATGACGAGTCATTATATGATGCCATGTACATATGTTCATATTGTAAATGAGGTTCAATAAAACGAGCTGAGGCTGAGTCAGGTCTCGAAGCTTTTGTATATGAGTGTGGTGTGAAATATGGAGCCTTGTGCTTATGGTAAGCCTTGCAGTAAGGAACACCCTTCTCAACATGTATGGAAATGTGAGAGCATGTATGATATGAGGATTGGTTTTGAAGAATACCCTTTGGAGATATCGTGGAATGAGCAAAAACAAGAAGAACTTTATTAAGACACTGCACACATTCAAAGTTATTGTGTATCCTCATAGGCAGAATGATCCCTTCAATAATATCTTCATGCCCATGGATGGTGAACCTAGTGGCAACCATGCTAGTGAGAGCTATTTCAAAATGACTCTTGTGAGTATGGTGGTGGTGGTTCTGCTGTTACTCAGACCTCATGGGAAAGTTGGAAACACTCAGTTAAATACATGGTCTACGTGGCTATGTAAATGATGGTATGAGTGGCTCGCAAAAGGGATATGTTAATGATGTAAATGACTACCCATGTGCATGATGTGTAGTAGCTTCTCTATGGTATCGATGGGCTGAGTCAATGAATACCTCTTACGGGAGTGCAAGCATGAGGCATGCTTTAGTAGACTTATGACATGTATGTGATGTTTGATGTAGCTTGGGTCCAAATATTTTGCATATAAGAAGTGGATATATCATATGTATTAAAGCTTATAAAGGGGAAGCTTGCGTGGCAGTAATATCCGAAAATAATGCAAATGAAGGATGGCGCAAGTGTATTTTCAAACTGGGAAAATACGGGAATTTAGCTGCAAAAGTGGTGCGCCCGATTTCCTTGCGGGAAAGGGGAGAAAAAACCAGAGAAGCGGCGGGTATAGTAGGGGGTGTGCAGAAATAAAGAACCAGGGTCGTCATCTACCAGAGGATTTTAAATCAAATCAGTATTTACTGTTTACAGCTTGTTGGAGTTAGAATTGAAGAGGAATTTGAGTACTATTTAATGAGATGATTTTCATATTATACATGTATTCATCCTTGCGCAGTCTGCAGCGAAGCGGCCATATAGGGAATAGTGAAAAATCAAAGAAAATTTCACTTTGCTCTACTTACAGTTAAGTGGGTTTTTTTTATTTTTGATTACTATAACCAACGATTTGGAAAATCGTACGTTTTATAAACCTTTAAAGGTTTTGGAGAATGAGAAAAATTTGGATTTGAAGAGTCGTGGAATCAAAGCTTCAAAAATACAGTAAGGTTTCTGGAAATTTGATTTTGTTTTCTACTCAAATGGATTTGGAATGCAAGTCATGGAGTTTCTTAGAATCACGTGAGCATGTTATAGATATGCCCTATGTCATCTTTTGTTTGTGAAGTTGTTGGAATTTAAAGGCAGGTTTTCAGGAGATAAAGAGACACCTTGAAATGATGGAATTGGTGTCACTTGATGTATGGAATGTAAAGGGTCACATGTATGTGGAAAATATTTGAAGATTATGTTATGCCTACATGTGATTGGTTTGAGGGATTTGGAAAAAGGAGCCAGTAAATCTATGCTTGGAAAGCGACAAGCACTTGATACACAATTTATGTGCAATCATCAGGTTGAATTCAAGGATGTATTGAGGTGAATTGGCACATGTATATGTCATTAAAAATGGATATGTCCTATGCTCCTTGGAGAGTTATGTGTGTGAGTTTCCTTGTGGAGATTGGTACCTACTCTCACAGCTAGAAGTCTCGTACTTTCCCAGCAACACCGTCCACGTCACGACAACGTGAAGACCATAAATGAGGAAAAGCATTCGAGTAATTGATCCACTAGCATAAATCACCATGTTTGCAAAATAGACTTTAAAGCTTACTTGAGTAATGCATTCAAACTTGCATTGCTCCATCCATAGATGGTTTGCAAGTTTAGTAACTCAAGGGAGGCACATAGAACAGAGAATGTGCACCCCTCAAACAGTGGAGTCGATGCTGTGGTAAAAAGATCATCCTGCTCCATGCTATCATCCCTCCGTTCGGATTGATGGACATATAAATCCCGCACCATATCATCAAACACCTCCTCCTCCACGGCTTCATGAGGTAATGGCAGAGGGCTACTATCACCATCACTCCATGCATCCCCTCCTGAAGATCCCACCTCATATCGCTGACGCTTTGCCTCCTCACGCAACGAGCATAGGACAACATATGCGGGTGAAACGGGATCATAACTCAAACATATAAACACCCATAGGTATCTCAATCAACCTTAACTCTTTAACACTTACCAGGTTTACGGTTGCGTGCACGATACATGTTTCCTCGACATCGATCACACATACATTTGATTTTTTGCTCCAACCACATTTCGCGATGGTGGATACAGAGGGATTCATCCTCACTGGAGCTACTTCTTGAAAATGAAGACATCCTACAAATAAACAACCCAAAAAAATTTCTCTTGTATCAAATATTTAATCTAAAAACTCTGTGGCGCGTCTAATACCACGTCTAAAACCGCATCTATTCTGTGTGGTGCGCGTCTATAGGCGCATCTAAACCGTGCTGTAAACGTGCAATTAAACGCTCATTTAGACGTGTATAAACACGTGCACTACACAGAACAGACGCAATTTTAGATGCGATATTAGACGCGACATTAGACGCGCCTATAGACGCAATTTTTATTTTCAAACCTACTTTTAGCGCGCTTGCTTTTCTTCACATACTTTTAACGGGCTTGCTTTGCTATTAACAGATCCACAGCCTAGCATCCACACTTATCTTCAAGCACCCACACTTATCTCCATGCTTACACAATCATCTCCAAGCACACAAGAGAAGAGGGTGAACAAGGAAGAGAAGAAAGAGAAGCAGCTTTGAAGAAGGACAAGAAGCTTCCATACCTCTATCCAAGGTAAGTCTCTTTAGGGTTGATCTTCTTTGAAAGTTGCTCTCTTTGGATTCGTCCTTTGCTCTCTTTGAAACGAATGTTTTTGGTAGAGCTGTTGTGCTTTTGTGTCGGGCGCGTCGGGCCCAGTCCTTTTCAAGTTTTTAGAATAGTATGTCTGTCAGAGAGCATCTATAGACGCATCTGAGAGCGCATCTAAAAGCACGTCTAATAGCGCGTCTATAGATGCGTCTACTCTGTGTTGGAAACAAATAGCCGCGCCTATAGACGCGCGGTTATACGCGAAGATAGACGTTGTGTTTTTTCTATCTTTTTTTTCCTCTCCTCTTTTTCTGTCTTTTTTTCTCCTCTCTTTTCCTCTCCTTTCTCCTCTCTTTTATCCCCACTTTTCCTCCTCTCTTTTCCTCCTTTCTCCTCTCTTTTCCTCTCCTTTCATGGAAATAAGTGATTGCATGAATGATGGAAAGGGATTGCATGATTGAAGAAGGGGATTGCATGAATGATGGAAAGGGAAAGCATGATTGAAAAAATGGATTGCACTCTATATTTTCCTCTCTTTTTCCTTCTCTCTTTTATCCTCTCTTTCCTTCTCTTTTCGTCTCTCTTTTTCTCTCTTATCTCCTCTCTTTTTCTCTCTTTTTTTCTCCTCTCTTTTCCTCTATTCTCCTCTCTTTTTCTCTCTTTTATCCCCTCTTTTTCTCTCCTTTCTCCTCTCTTTTATCCCCGCTATGCATGCCTTTTCTACTCTCTTTTCTTCTCTCTCTTTCCTTCTCTCTCTTTCTCTTCTTTTTCTCTTCTCAGTTCATCAGTAATCTTCTTTTTTTCTTTTTTCCAGTTTATCATGTGGCCAGGAAGCTCTTCAGGCTCACCTGATCTTCGGGAGACCATCTTTCGGGACTTATATAACCTTTTGGGGCACCCTCCCAATCCTAGGGAGTTATACGGCTACATGACGGGTAATCTAAGCACCCCCCAAGAGTTGGCACTACAGACTCCAAACCACCCCAACCCCACACCTTTTGAGATTACCCCAGTGGAGTCAACATAGCCCAGTCGGCTACATAGCCGAGGCCCTTCCCCCATGCCGTCCTATGCCCCTTCCCCCATGCCGTCAGGAGGCCCTTTTGCCTCGCAAAGCTATCAGCGTACTCCCGTGTAGTCGAGACTTGGTTCTCCAGCTCCAGGTGGCCAGCGTACTAGCTCGACACGACACAGTAGCAGGGAGAGCGGTGGGGGATGCATGGCACAATGCTTTGGGAGGGGTGGTGGTGGGGACGAGAATGATTTAGATGATTTAGAAATGCCTCTGGGTGATGGTACGATCTACTATGACATCACTCAGACAGGAGGCATCTTGATGGATGCACGGGGGAAGGACACATGGCCTTCATGCGCTCTATAATAATTACAGCGATTGTTTTATTCACTACAAAGATCAACCAAAGAGGTTGGCTGATGAGACCCTCGCTGGTGTTCCTTGCACTATTGTCACAATTACACATGCATTTTATGGTCTTCAAATTACCACCTAGATGCCAATCCACACGAAAGGAGCCCACACCATCCACTTCAAGATCCTCCCCATTTATCTGTTGTTGGATGACTTCTAGAATTTGAGGGCATCATTGAAGCATCCAATTCAACACCTCAGTGTTCTCCTTTGGAATCTCAAAGGCTCCAAGCCACCAATTATCCTTCTCAGATTGAACACTGAAAGAAAGGATTTTATCCTTGTCCTTTGCATATGCCATTGCTTTATTCATATATGTGACTCCCATTCACTCCAATATTTTTCCTTTTACTAGTTGAGCCTCATCCAACTTGAGTATCAGCGCGATAGGATTCCCTCCGATTCTACATATCACATAAACCAAGCCAAACAACACATGTATTTCATGTCATTGATAAGGTAAATTTGCAAGTTAAACGATAAATGATCAAACCCAACCTTGATATGAAACCTTATAGAATCAGATCATATGTTGTAGAAGGTTCTAGGTCGAGAAAGAGGTTGTTGTATGTGTTGTAATGTACTTCAAGCCTATCCTTGGACTTAGGATCTAAAACCATTGTTCCTTCTACTACATGAATATACTCACCAAGGATTGAGTTAACATATGCATTAATTGCCTTCTTTTCTAAGGATACTTTGTAGGAAGGAGGAAGAAAGTGCCCTCGAATCCCTTGGGTAGGAAAAGCTCCTTTAATGACTCCATAAATTCCCTCGTAACCCTTGCGACTAATGCTGGCTTTTCATCACATGCATCTTGTACATCCCTTGCACTCATAAGCCCCTTGATGCCTTGCGTAATGTGCTTTGTAACCACCTCAACGACTCTCTTGTAATTTGGATCACGGATTATTGATGTTATCTCTTTGTTCTTCATATGCAGGCTTTGAAAATGTGCATAGTATCTCCCACACCAAATTCATCCGCTGAGAAGATCCTGGGACATAACGAAACCACCATTAAATTTATCAGAAAAAACCTTTAAATTAACACATACATAAAAAATATAAACAAAAATTCCATGGAAACATACCTTGTTGCCATGACCCTCTGTTTCCTTGCGCTGCGTGGCTCCGAAAGATTTTGAATATTAGAAAGCTTTCATTTACATTCACATGCACCAATTGGTGTGTGCTTCAACCTCCTTATTTTTCTTTGTAACCTAGACAATTTATCTCTTTGATTATTTGACTGTTTCTTGTTCCTTATTTTTCATGTCTAGGTCATGTGAATGTTTTTTCAAATATTCAATACTTTATTGAATACTTGAATTAATTGAGTGTATTGGTTATGAAGACCACCACTAACACAAAGTCTTTTACAATAACCTAAGAGCCCATTTTTCCCATCACCTACATATTGAACAAAACTAGTCAAATCACAAAATGGTGGACTGTACAAGGTCAAAGGATCATATGGGAAGAGATTTCCATCCACCCAAAGATCAACATTCTTCTTCTCCTCATTTCTTATTGTGGACATGGTTGAATTAGGTAATGGTTGCGTAACATATGGACGTTTTGCTAGTGCATAATCTTCATCTATACGAATGTGAATGTCTACTTTACGCTTTCTACCATTCATAATATCATCTAAAGGCATGTCTAATTCAAGATG
Source organism: Cibotium barometz (assembly GCF_041138505.1). NCBI lineage: Eukaryota > Viridiplantae > Streptophyta > Polypodiopsida > Cyatheales > Cibotiaceae > Cibotium > Cibotium barometz. Next base: position 24,706,793 of record NC_141110.1, read on the forward strand.
ATAGAAAAATAAGATTAATAAAAGATTAGAAAAGAGATTTATATTAGATAATAATATTCTAACTTTTGGAATGATCATAGAGAAATATATATTAAGAATATATCTCTCTAAAAAAGTCATTTTTGATATTCTAAAAATAAAGATTTCAGTCATGATTAGGAGAGATGATAAGAATGAAAGGAGTGGGGTGGCAGTAAATGACATTAAATGAGATAAGGATTTTATCATTATATTAAAAAATAAACTTTTCAATATATATATATATATTTGGGAGGAAAGTTTTAAATGAAAATACACTAAAATGTGAAAAGTATCAAAAAGTCATTATTTTAGTGGCCTCAAAAACACCCTTCTATTTTGGGATATAAAATATTAGAATGCATCTTCTAATCATTAGATAGCATAGCAGTTAGGAAGATATGATAAGAGTGAAGATTTTGAGGAAGCTATGAAGATATGACAAGATTGTTATGAGGTAGTTATCACTAAGAAATGATATAAAAAAATCACTTTTTGGGTTTATATATGTATAAGGAAAGTTTTTTTGATGGAAAAACTAAAAAAATTGAAGCTTTTAAAAGAGTCAATTTTTGGGCTCCCCTTATGGCCGAAAAGTGAAACCTTGGAAATGGTGATGCAACTTGCATCTAAAAGTAATGGGTTAAAATATTCCAAAACTATAAAAGTACTAAACACTAGTGAGAAAGTGGATTAAATGTAGATGGTAGGACCTAAAAATTCTATAAAAAATTAGGGGAATCATTTGCTTTGTCTCCCACTACGGAGTCAAAATTAGCCTTTTTAATCAAAAGATTACTAAAAATTAGGATTTCTTATAGGGCCCATTTCATAGTCCAAATTTTCCCTAATGAACTTGAGTTTTGCTTGCCATATGTGGAAACCTTCACCATTAAATTTATTTACTATGAGTTTATTTGACATGGTTTCCTTATGGTGATGTGGGGAGGTCTTTGCAATAGGGTTACCCAAAGCCAACGCCTAGCCGGTTACAAAAGTGGAGATATTCATTTGATGTGATTAACACTTTCCAAATTTAAAAACTATAAAATCAAAAAATACCTTAATTTAGAAGAGGGATTTTGAGTACTAAACCAAGGGGACAAGTTTATTTTATTGATGCACAAGTGTTTAAAAATACCTTATCGATAAATTAGAACCTTCAATGGCTCTAAAAGTATATTGTAAACAGCCCTAATTATCCTATTAATAAACGTAATGTTTAGAGTAGAGAATGGTTTGTCAAATAAAGCTTCAATATTTGTTGTTTATGTTCAACTAATTAATGTACACATCCTCTACAATATATGCACTGAGCCCATGAAACATTTTCTTGAGATGAATTGATAAATTACCCCCTTCTGGCTAGGAATTGCTGCCAACTAGTGTTGTGGGTACTTTTGATGCACTTGATTTGATCAACAAACAATGCTCCCCTTGTGATGAGTTGTAGACCTAGCTCTCCAAGGTATGGCTTCTTGAAGACAATGGAGCAAAAACCTTTTATTTGTATTGATTTTGGAGCTTGATACAAGATGGGAAAATATGTTTGAAAGTAGTTTAAATTTAAATTTCAGAAAACATATAAACATTTTAATAATCTAACCTATCCTAAGTGTATAGCTATCCAGGGGGTGGCTCTGATACCAACTTAAGATTTGCACCTAGAGTTGATAAGGGTTTATATAAATGGATCATAATCAAGATTATAGAATGCTAGAAAGCAAGGAAAAGATTAACACTAATGACAATGCTAATGATCAAAATGAAGCTTAATGATAAGGTAAGAGGTTTAGCTCAAAAAATCATATGTTTAATCCAATAGATAGCGTGCATTTTTATCAGCTTGAGTACACCTCCATTAGCCATTAAACATGGCCCATAAGCTTGATTAAGTATCTCCTAATCTATTATATATTCGAGCACCACCTTCTTTGAAGTGACCACCCATTTGGCATCCCTCTCCACTTCTTCTAGATGCCTATTGTTGGCCTCCTTATGGGTTGTCCATCTTCATCCTTTGGGCTCCCTTTGAGCCATATTCTATGCTTTATGAAACTCTTAAAAATGTTTGGGGGTAACATACCACTCCCCATTGCTCCAAACATTTATCCCACATCACTAGCTTTTTTGACATTGGATACTTTGAGCATGGCATTGATATATCTCTACCATTGAGCATCAGCACAGCTAGTTTTCTCCATAGAGTGTCAGTGCATTGAGTTAGAAATAAGGGGACGTATGACTACAGTGTGGTCTCATTTCATGTGGGCATGATACAGATTGAATCACCTACACACTGTTAAGTACAAATGGTTGTTTAATTTACATACATTTGGTATGTTCATTCATAATACTAATCTAATTATCACCCATTTCTCAAAGAATGTCATGAAACATTAATGTCTTCAAGGACTTTTGTAAAGTCATGCAGTTTATTTTCCTTCCACATGCTACTTTTATCTCACCCAACACATCAATAATATAGTTACAAGAATGTAATTCAATAATTAAAGTAGAATTTAGATAAGTAAAGTTACAAGAATAAAGAAAATTTGGATAAGGTGAAATAGAATCTTGAAATTGAAAGGGATGTGTAAAAGAACAAGTGAGAGAAGTATCAAGTAAAATATGGACATCAAATAAGAACACAAAAAGGAACAATAGAAGAAATAAGATTTCACCTTTTTTTGAACACAGCCTTCTCTTTAGAGGACTCCCTTTTTAGGTAGGGACTCCCATAGAGTCCTAGAGCAAATAAATGTAGGAGAATAGATAAATTTTGTTGGGTAGTGCAATGCAAGAGTGCACATATCTTTCTTTAGGCCCTTTGTGTACTCACAAGTTATTCAATATATAGCACATGGTTTCATTAATGTTATAAACCATATATGGCCCATTCTCCTTGGTGCATCATATTGAGATGTATCAAGCTCCAAAATCAATACGAATAAAAGGTTTTTGCTGCATTGTCTTCAAGAAGCCATAGCTTGGAGAGCTAGGTCTACAACTCATCACAAGGGGAGCATTGCTTGTTGATCAAATCAAGTGCATCAAAAGTGCCCACAACACTAGTTGGCAGCAATTCCCAGCTTGGAGGGGTAATTTATTAATTCTTTTTCCATCATACTCTCAAGAAAATGGTTCATGGGCTCAATGCATATATTGTAGAGGTTGTGTACATTAATTAGTGGAACATAAACAATAAACATTGAAGCTTTATTTGACAAACCATTCTCTACTCTAAAAGTTATGTTTATTTAATAGGATAATTAGTGCTATTTACAATCAACTTTTAGAGCCATTGAAGGTTATAAATTATTATTGGGGTATTTTTAAACACTTGTGCATCATTAAAATAAACTTATCCCCTTGGTTTAGTACTCAAAATCCCTCTCCTAAATCAAGGTATTTTTTGGTGTTATAGTCTTTAAATTTGGGAAGTGTTAATCACATCAAATGAATATCTCCATTTCTGTAACCGGCTAGGCATTTGGCTTTGGTTAACCCTATTGCAAAGACCTTTGCACATCACCATAAGGAAACCATGTCAAATCCACTCACAGTAAATAAATTTAATGGTGAAGGTTTTCACATATGGCAAGTAAAACTCAAGTTTGTTCTCATGAAAGATGGGCTTTGGGGGATAGTAATTGGAAAGGAAAGTGTCCCTATTTAGGAGGGCAAGATAAAAGAGATGAGAGAGCCATTATTACATTAGGGCTAGGTGATAGTTTTATCCACACCATCACATTGCATTAGAATAAAACTCTAAAAAAAGGAACAACTCTAAAGGAGCATGGGATGACCTCAAGAAACCATTTGGAGCCAAACAAAGTCAGTGTAAAAAGTTCATTTTTTGGGTTGGACATTAAAGAGAATGAGTCACTCCAAGCACATATAAATAAAATTAAATGTGTTATGCAACAACTTGCATGTGTTGGGTCTCTAGTGGAAGAGGAGTATGCCACATCAATCCTTCTCAAGAGTATGACCTTGAAAGAATTCAACCCATTGGTGGCTACTTTGAAGAACCTACCCGACCCAACCTTTACCAGCATTAAAGCATTAAACATAAATCATTAGGAAAGAAGAGCCAAATAAGTGAGCTTGCCCAAGAAGACGGCTAATCATTAGAAAGAGTCTTCTAGTTTATGTAAGGAGGCACACCTCCCATCTTGTGTTTATATCACTCATTGTATTCCTACCCTTATGTAAACCTGTGATGATAGACCACTCTAGCAAATGACTAAGTGTGTAGGTCCAATGTACGCATGGTGGTAGCTCAGGGGGTTCACTATAAGTAAACTCTCTATATCACGTGCATTCAAGGTCTATTTTAAAAATCACTGATCAATGAATTTTTCATGAATAAAACATACCCTTTTTCTATTCAACATGTGAATACCCGCTTTAAATGGTACTCTTCTGAATGTAAAAAATGTGTTAAAAAAGGATTTTAAAAATACCTTCTGTTGAACCCACGTGCTACACTTACATATTTATGAGTGAACCCCCCAAGGGTGGTAGTGGTTGATCACTCGAGAGGGGGAGTATTGAAAAAGGAAGTGATGTGGGGTAAATGTTTCCAGAAAGGGACAGTGGATTTGTAAGAGTTGAATAACTCATAGACTACAGTTTGAAGGGTAAAACGGAGGCCAAAGGATGAAGAATATGTGGAATGTCCAGCCCATGTTGAGAACATATAGGTTCTTAGAAAAGATGAAAAAGGATACCAAGTGGGTGCTTACTTCAAGGGATATTCAAGAGAGATAATGATAAAATCTACAAAAGATTAGGGAATGCTTAATCAAGCTTATGGGGCCCAAGGATGAAGAATATGTGGAATGGCCAGCCCATGTTGAGACCAAAGTAGATGCCTAAAAAAAATGGGAAAGGACACCAAATGGGTGCTTACTTCAAGGGATATTAAAGAGGTATGGTACTCAAATCTAGAAAAGATCAAGTAATGCTTTATTGTTCCTAAATCTATAAGAGAATGAGACAACTTAACACCAAAATGCATAAAATATGGGTTTTCTCGATCCCAACTTATCTGAATGGTGTCTAGTTGGCTAAACTTTGCAAGCATGTGGTGTACCCCACCTGTCACACTTAAAAAGTTTGGTAAACGATTGGTGGTCATTTCGGCGAAATTGGTGATCTATCTCGATTTTTCCATGCAAGCTTCTCCAAGAGGAGGTAGGGTGGTTGTGAATCTTAGAATCTTTCCCCACCCCCTTTGCAAGAGAAAGAGGGTTGAAAAAACATGAAAAATCCTTTTCAAATCTCTACCTCTTCTTATGAGCGTCGTCATCTTCACTCGATTTGACAAGATCAGTAATATTGCATCTGATTTATATATGAAACTTATTATCCCAATGGTTTATGATTACATTAACAACCTATTCTTGCACTCTCTTCATAAGAAACCAATAGCTCATCACCTCTCCTTCCACAACCTATTCTTGCATTATCTTCATAAGAAACCAATAGATCATCACTCACCATGGAGAATGGGCCATACATGGTTTATAACATTAATCAAACCATGTGTGTGGGAAGTACCCCTACCCCCATGGAGAACTTTGCAAGTGTGTGGGAAGTACCCCTACCCATGTACTTGTAAAGTTTGGTCACCATCGCACGTCTTTTGGGTGAGATATTGTGCTTTATCTCACATTTTCTATGTGGGACGTTTCTCAAAGAGGGCCCCAATGAACCTAAGATCTAACCTTCTTAATCTTAGATTTTCTCTAATACTTACTAAGAATATACATAACTTACCTCCTCTCTAAACTTTATAATAATTAGCACTTCTTTTTGGATAAAGTTATGGAGCGTATTAAGGATAAGTGAAGGATTAAATAAAGATAGTCCATAATTGCTGATCTTAGTCTCTCTCTCACTCACCTCCCTCACAATAAGAGTAGTTATTCCTACTATCAAATAGAATTTCTTGTTTCAAAGGTTGGAGAAACCCCTCTATTTTGTAAATTTGTATTCCTACTATTTCACGATATTGAAATAGAATTTATAATTCAAGTGGTTAGATATTAAATGGAGAACAAATCTTCCCAACCCCTCTATTTTGAAAATTGGTACTTAATATGTTGTGTATATTCGTAAAAGTTCACATATTTTGTGGAAAAAAGAGGTGATGAGCTATTGGTTTCTTGTGAAGAGAATGCAAGAAAAGGTTGTTAATGCAATCATAAACCATTGGGATGATAAGTTTCATATATAAATCAGATGCAATATTAATGATCTTGTCAAATCGAGTGAAGATGACGACGCTAATAAGAAGAGGTAGAGATTTTAAAAGGATTTTTCATGTTTCTTTTACCCACTCTTTCTCTTACAAAGGGGGTGGAGAAAGATTCTATGATTCAGAACCACCCTACCTCCTCTTGAAGAAGCTTGCATGGAAAAATCGAGATAAATCACCAATTTTGCCCAAATGACCACCAATCATTTACCAAACTTTTTAAGTGTGACGGGTGGGGTACACCTCATGCTTGCAAAGTTCAGCCAACCAGACACCATTCAGATAAGTTGGGATCGAGAAAACCGATATTTTATGCATTTTGGTGTTAAGTTGTCCCATTCTCTTATAGATTTAGAAGTAATAAAGCATTCCTTGATCTTTTCTAGATTTGAGTACCATACCTCCTTAATATCCCTTGAAGTAAGCACCCATTGGGTGTCCTTTCCCATTTTTTTACGGCACCTACTTTGGTCTCAACATGGGCTAGCCAGTCCACATATTCTTCATCCTTTGGGCCCCATAAGCTTGATTAAGAATTCCCTAATCTTTTGTAGATTTAATCACTATCTCTCTTGAATATCCCTTGAAGTAAGCACCCACTTGGTATCCTTTTCCATCTTTTCTAGAAACCTATATGGTCTCAACATGGGATGGACATTCCACATATTCTTCATCCTTTGGCCTCTGTTTGACCCTTCGAATGGTAAACTATGAGTTATTCAACTCTTACAAATCCACTGCCCCTTTCTGCAAACATTTACCCCACATCACTTCCTTTTTCAACACTCCCCCTCTCGAGTGATCAACCACTTCCCACTTCGGCCGGGGGGGGGGGGGGGGTTGTTCACTCATAAATATGTAAGTGTAGCATGTGGGTTAAACAGAAGGTATTTTTAAAATCCTTTTTTAACACATTTTTCACATACATAAGGCTACCATTTAAAGGGGGTATTCACATGTTGAATAGAAAAAGGGTATGTTTTATTCATGAAAAATTCAGTGATAAGGGATTCTTAAAATAGACCTTGAACGCATGTGATATCGAGAGTTTACTTATAGTGAACCCCTCAAGCTACCACCATACGTACATTGGACCGACACAGTTAGTCATTTGCTAGAGTGGGTACTAAACCAAGGGGATAAGTTTATTTTAATGATGCACAAGTGTTTAAAAATACCCCAATATTAAATTAGAACCTTCAATGGCTCTAAAAGTTAATTGTAAATAGCACTAATTATCCTATTAATAAACATAATTTTTAGAATAGAGAATGGTTTGTCAAATAAAGCTTCAATGTTTGTTGTTTATGTTCAACTAACTAATGTACACATCCTCTATAATATATGCATTGAGCCCATGAAACATTTTCTTGAGAGTATGATAAATTACCCCCTCCTAGCTAGTAATTGCTGCCAACTAGTGTTGTGGTGGGTGGATACTTTTGATGCACTTGATTTGATCAACAAGCAATGCTCCCCTCCTGATGAGTTGTAGACCTAGCTCTCCAAGGTATGGCTTCTTGAAGACAATGGAGCAAAAACCTTTCATTCGTATTGATTTTGGATCTTGATACAAGATGGGAAAATATGTTTAAAAGTAGTTTAAATTTAAATTTCAAAAAACATCTAAACATTTTAATAATCTAACCTATCCTAAGTGTATAGCTATCGAGGGGGTGGCTCTGATACCAACTTGAGATTTGCACCTAGAGTTGATTAGGGTGTATAGAAATGGATCATAATCAAGATTATAGAATGCTAGAAAGCAAGGAAAAGATTAACACTAATGACAATGCTAATGATAAAAATGAAGCTTAGTGATAAGGCAAGAGGTTTAGCTCAAAAAATCATATGTTGGATCCAATAGATAGAGTGCATTTTTATAAGCTTGAGTACATCTCCATTAGACATTAAACAAGGCCCATGCTACTTTTATCTCACCCAACACATCAATAATGAAGTTACAAGAATGTAATTCAATAATTAAAGTAGAATCTACATAAGTGAAGTTATAAGAACAAGTAAAATTTGGATAAGGTGAAATAGAATCTTGAAATTGAAAGTGATGTGTAAAAGTACAAGTGAGAGAAGTATCAAGTAAAATATGGACATCAAATAAGAACACAAAAAGGAATAATAAAAGAAATAAGATTTCACCTTGTTTTGAATACACCCTTCTCTTTAGAGGACTCCCTTTTTAGGTAGGATGAGGGGGGAGAGGGAGTTGGAGGTGGAGGTGGCAGTGGCGGTGGCGGTGGCGGTGGAGGACTATGAGGTGATGTTGGATGCTTACGTGTAGTGTTTCAATTTCAAGATCCTCTTCCACCTTATCCAAATTTTACTTGTTCTTGGAACTTCACTTATCTAAATTCTACTTTAATTTTTGAATCACATTTTTGTAACTTCATTATTGATGTGTTGGGTGAGACATGTGGAAGGAAAAGAAACTGCATGACTTTACAAAAGTTCTTGAAGACATTAATGTTTCATCACATTCTTTGAGAAATGGGTGATAATTAGATTAGTATTATGAATGAACATACCAAGTGTATGTGAACAACCATTTGTACTTAACAGTGTGTATGTGATTCAATCCGTATGAGGCCCACATGAAATGAGACCACACTGTAGTCATACGTCCCCCTATTTCTAACTCAATGCACTGACACTCTATGGAGAAAACTAGTTGTGCTGATGCTCAATGGTAGAGATATATCAATGCCATGCTCAAAGTACCCAATGTAAAAAAATCTAGTGATGTGGGGTAAATGTTTGGAGCAATGGGGAGTGGTATGTTACCCCCAAACATTTCTAAGAGTTTCATAAGGCATAGAATTTGGTTCAAAGGTTTAAAGGGAGCCCAAAGGATGAAGATGTACAACCCATAAGGAGGCCAATAGTAGGCATCTAGAGGAAGTGGAAAGGTTAGATTATTAAAATGGTTAGATGTTCTTTGAAATTTAAATTTAAACTACTTTCAAACATATTTTCCCATCTTGTATCAAGCTCCAAAATCAATATGAATAAAAGGTTTTTGCTCCATTGACTTCAAGAAGCCATACCTTGGAGAGCTAGGTCTACAACTCATCACAAGGGGAGCATTGCTTGTTGATCAAATCAAGTGCATCAAAAGTGCCCACAACACTAGTTGGCAACAATTCCTAGCTAGGAGGGGGTAATTTATCATTTCATTTTCCCATCATACTCTCAAGAAAATGGTTCATGGGCTCAATGCACAAAAAACATTGCACGTAAGCATCCACCATCACCTCATCGTCCTCCACCTCCCTCTCCCCCCTCATCCTCCCTAAAAAGGGAGTCCTTTTAAGAGAAGGGTGTGTTCAAAACAAGGTGAAATCTCATTTCTTTATTGTTCCTTTTTGTGTTCTTATTTGATGTCCATATTTTACTTTATACTTCTCTCATTTGTACTTTTGCACATCCCTTTCAATTTCGAGGTTATATTTCACCTTATCCAAATTTTACTTGTTCTTACAACTTCACTTATCTAGATTGCACTTTAATTATTGAATTACATTCTTGTAACTTCATTATTGATGTGTTGGGTGAGATAAAAGTAGCATGTGGAAGGAAAAGAAACTGCATGACTTTACAAAAGTTCTTGAAGACATTAATGTTTCATGACATTCTTTAAGAAATGGGTGATAATTAGATTAGTATTATGAATAAACATACCAAATGCATGTGAACAACCATTTGTACTTAACAATGTGTATGTGATTCAATCCGTGTTAGGCCCACATGAAATGAGACCACACTGTAGTCATACGTCCCCCTATTTATAGCTCAATGCACTATAGTCATATGTCGAAAAAGCTAGTGATGTGGGGTAAATGTTTGGAGCACTCTATTTATTGGTGTACTCTATCCCATAAAAATGCACTCTATCTATTGGATCAAACATATGATTTTTTGAGCTAAACCTCTTGCCTTATCATTAAGCTTCATTTTTATCATTACCGTTGTCATTAGTGTTGTTGCATTTTTTTCCGCCGGGATCCTAAATGAAAACCAAAAAACTCAAGGGGCTCCCAAAGTTGTATGCTAGGATCCCATATGTACAAGGCTAGAGTTCGTGCTCTAGAAAATGCCAAAGGAAAGGTATGTCGGTGGACATGGTATCATTAATGAGGCCCATGGCAGGTATATCCAAGCAAAGGCCAATTATGTGAATAAGAACCATACAAATTGAGGCCTATGGAACAAGGTGGAGCGAAGGTCTCCAAATATAATGTGGAATGGAAGGGAAACAAGGGTGGAGCATATACGAACCACCGCCAAGCAGTTGGCATCGAAACGTCACCAGTCTTGCCACCCGCACACGTGTGCGTTTGAAGAGAGAGAGGTGTCACCATAATCTTTGCCGGCCTATGTGCTGCGAGCATAAGTACTAAAGCAACATTTGCTAGCCGGCCTATGTGCTCCGAGAGCAGAAGGACTGAAGCAAGCCATCACCATTTCCCGTCGCCGGCCTTTGTGTTGCGAGCAAAAAAAAGAAGAAGTGAAGCAAGCCAGCGAAATCGCCGCTGTTGCCGGCCGTTGTGCTGCGAGCAGAAAAAAGAAGCAAAGCAGCCCGTACAGCGCCGCTACAGCCAACCTGTCGTGCTGAGGCTGTGGAGGAGAAGGGAGACAGAGTCGTGCGCTCCCTCTACACACAATCACTCTTTCCCTCTTTTTCTTACTCACAAAGAAATTCTCCCTCTCTCACTCATATTTGTAGAGGGTTGTCAACATACAATGATATGATCACATAGATCTTGAGAGACTCCTCTCTCTCTCCTCACAAAAGCGATTGTGAATCTCTCTTCTCAATTAAAAATAACTCTCTCACTTCCTCTCTTGATTGCCACCATCATTAAGAGAAAATAACTCTCTCTCACTTCCTCTCTTCATTGCCACCATCATGAAGAGAAAATAAGATGTACCTTACCTATGTGAAAAAACCAACACCCACAGTAGTGTTACACAAACAAACTCTCTCTCTCAATCTTGTTGATTTTTCACTAATCGATGATTAAGAGGTTAGTTTTATGTCAAATGAGAATTAGTTTCACTTCAACAAGATTCCCTAATCCCAACATGTGCCACTCAAATGGAGATTAGTTAGAGAAATGAAATGTGTTCTCACAACAAGTTGTCTTGTCAAATATTCCCACAAACAATGACAAGATCAACTCACAAAGGGTTAGTTACAAATAACAAAGAAGATTAACGACGTATCCCACTAATTCACCCATGATTCCCACACATGAAATGAAGGCCTAGGAAAGTCGCTCTGATACCATGTTAAAAAGAGTGGTTAGCAAACATCATAAGATAAGCTAATCACAAATATAAGACTCCTTGATTATAAGAGAAAACACAAATATTAACAAGGAGTATTTCCAATCTATTGACAAGAAAGGCTTGCCTTTATAATAGATGACTACTCACAAAGTAGAATGAAGCTTGCATAAGCAAGAGACAAAGACTAGAGTATTATTTCCACAAAGGTTCACTTCTCTATTGATCTCCAAAAGAATACACCACAAAGGATACAACAAAGAAGTGTACATCCACATAGGGTGTTGGGGTATATATACATCAAGCCAAGGGGGGACGCCTGGATCAAGTGGGTATGCCACTGGTCTCCACAAGATCATCCTCCTCCACATATCCAAAAGGTCCTAAGATAGCTACAATCACCTAAGACCACCAGGAATAAATCATATCATAGTAAGAATTAGTGTACACCCACATAAGGTGTGGGGATTTTTATACATCAAGCCAAGGAGGGGCACCTGGATTAAGTGGGCATGCCACTTGCCTCCACAAGATCATCCTCCTCAACATATCCAAAATGTTCCTAAGATAAGCTAAGATCACCTTGGACCACTATGATTAATCATATCATAGTCTCATAGCCTACAAAGTATTAAAACCACCCATTTAAGGTAATGCGCCTACAACTAATGTAGATCACATCATCCAATATTGATGACTAGATATCTATCTTGATAGAGTGTCTAATTTCATCGTAGTATTTTTGTTCATTTCATGGTTGTACTTTTAGAGGCATTTCATATTTTCTCATGTTCACATCTCTTCTACCTCAATGATGTCTTTGTACTTTACCAATGCGTTTGATCTTGATTATATCTTTGTACTTTATCATTACAGTTGATCTTGATGATTAATTATGTTCTATTGATCATGGCTACATCTAAGTGTCTCTTTTATTTTATATACCAACTTTGTGTTAAGATTTCATATTTTTTAAATTGCACACTGTACTTGATTACCTAAACATCGTCCCCGATGGTGACCAAACTTTGCACACTGTATTTAAATACTTTGTTTTGGGATTGTTTTAATTGCTTTTGGTATTTTCATAAACCTTAGTAACTAATGTGTGTACACACACACATATACTGACAAGTTTGTTATGTACCAAAAACTATGCATCGCATGAGAATGCTTGTTGATGTGTACAAAACTTAGTGACATTCTATATTATATTACGATTGGATAGTATATTAGACAATATTCAATAAGTTGCTTTTTCATGGATCAAACCACTCTTACAAGTCTACAATACTAAGTCAGTGGATGTTTGTAATTTCCACATAAAACATTAGTGAATCTATATCTGTACATTTACAATGGTATAACGTTAATAAAGTGAGCCAAATTCATATAAACGCTTTGTCTACATTTTCTTTTCTATAATCTACATATAATATACAATACAACATGGAAACATGGATTATATACAAGTATTTATATTCTCTTGAATATCCTAATCATTCAAAAATTGATTATGATCTTATGTAATATTTTTTTAAATAGTGTAAGTCTTTATAATAGTCTAAAATAGAAGGTCAAGGCCATGCCTAAGAAAATAGGGTACAAGAAAAGAAAATGGGAGGCTAACAAATCTTGCTCAAAGCTTTACCATGGCCCTGCTTAGTTTTCAGACAAGAAAGAGATTATTGAGTGCAATGGAATCCCTACCTAAAAAGGGAGTCCTCTAAAGAGAAGGGTGTGTTCAAAACAAGGTGAAATCTTATTTCTTTTATTGTTCCTTTTTGTGTTCTTATTTGATGTCCATATTTTACTTTATACTTCTCTGACTTGTACTTTTACACATCCCTTTGAATTTCAAGATTCTATTTCACCTTATCCAAATTTTACTTGTTCATGTAACTTCATTTATCTAAATTCTACTTTAATTATTGAATTACATTCTTGTAACTTCATTATTGATGTGTTGGGTGAGATAAAAGTAGCATGTGGAAGGAAAAGAAACTACAGTACTTTACAAAAGTTCTTGAAAACATTAATGTTTCATGACATTCTTTGAGAAATGGGTGATAATTAGATTAGTATTATTAATGAACATACCAAATGTATGTGAGCAACCATTTGTACTTAACAATGTGTATGTGATTCAATCCGTATTAGGCCCACATGAAATGAGACCACACTGTAGTCATATGTCCCCCTATTTCTAACTCAATGCACTGACACTCTATGGAGAAAACTAGCTGTGCTGATGCTCAGTGGTAGAGATATATCAATGCCATGCTCAAAGTACCCAATGTCAAAAAATCTAGTGATGTGGGGTAAATGTTTGGAGCAATGGAGAGTGGTACGTTACCCCAAAACATTTCTAAGAGTTTCATAAGGCATAGACTATGGCTCAAAGGTTTAAAGGGAGCCTAAAGGATGAAGATGTACAACCCATAAGGAGGCCAACATTAGGAATCTAGAAGAAGTGGAAAGGGATGCCAAATGGGTGGTCACTTCAAAGAAGGTGGTGCTCGAATAAAAATGCACTCTTTCTATTGGATCAAACATATGATTTTTTGAGCTAAAACTCTTGCCTTATCTTTAATCTTCATTTTTATCATTAGTATTGTCATTAGTGTTAATCTTTTCCTTGCTTTCTAGCATTCTACAATGTTGATTATGATCCATTTCTATACACCCTAATCAACTCTAGGTGCAAATCTCAAGTTGGTATTAGAGCCACCCCCTGGATAGCTATACACTTAGGATAGGTTAGATTATTAAAATGGTTAGATGTTTTTTGAAATTTAAATTTAAACTACTTTCAAACATATTTTCCCATCTTGTATCAAGCTCCAAAATCAATACGAATAAAAGGTTTTTGCTCCATTGTCTTCAAGAAGCCATACCTTGGAGAGCTAGGTCTACAATGCATCAAGGGGAGCATTGCTTGTTGATTAAATCAGGTGCATCAAAAGTGCCCACAACACTAGTTGGCAGCAATTCCCAGCTAGGAGGGGGTAATTTATCAATTCATTTTCCCATCATACTCTCAAGAAAATGGTTCATGGGCTCAATGCATATATTGCAGAGGATGTGTACATTAATTAGTTGAACATAAACAACAAACATTGAAGCTTTATTTGACAAACCATTCTCTACTCTAGAAATTCCGTTTATGAATTGGATAATTAGTAATGTTTATAATCAAATTTTAGAGCCATTGAAGGTTCTAATTTATCATTGGGGTATTTTTAAACACTTGTGCATAATTAAAATAAACTTATCCCCTTGGTTTAGTACTCAAAATACCTCTCCTAAATGAAGGTATTTTTTGGTTTTATAGTTTTTAAATTTGGGAAGTGTTAATCACATCAAATGAATATCTCCACTTTTGTAACTGGCTAGGCGTTGGCTTTGGGTAACCCTATTGCAAAGACCTTTCCACATCACCATAAGTAAACCATGTCAAATGAATATCTCCACTTTTGTAACTGGCTAGGCGTTGGCTTTGGGTAACCCTATTGCAAAGACCTTTCCACATCACCATAAGTAATCCATGTCAAATCCACTCATAGTAAATAAATTTAATGGTGAAGGTTTCCACATATGGCAAGTAAAACTCAAGTTTGTTCTCATGAAAGATGGGCTTTGGAAGATAGTAATGGGAAGGGAAAGTGCCCCTATTTAGAAGGGGAATATAAAAGAGATGAAAGAGCCATTATTACATTAGGGCTAGGTGATAGTTTCATCCACCATCACATTGAGTTAGAAGAAAACTCTAAAAAAAGGAGCAACTCTAAAGGAGCATGGGATGAACTCAAGAAACCATTTGGAGCCAAACAAAGTCAGTTTTTTTGGGTTGGACATCAAAGAGAATGAGTCACTCCAAGCACATCTAAATAAAATTAAATGTGTTATGCAACAACTTGCATGTGTTGGGTCTCTAGTGGAAGAGAAGTATGCCACATCAATCCTTCTCAAGAGCATGACCTTGGAAGAATTCAACCCATTGGTGACTACCCTGAAGAAC
The DNA here is from genome assembly GCF_041138505.1 of Cibotium barometz. Taxonomy (NCBI): domain Eukaryota; kingdom Viridiplantae; phylum Streptophyta; class Polypodiopsida; order Cyatheales; family Cibotiaceae; genus Cibotium; species Cibotium barometz. The sequence goes on from NC_141110.1 coordinate 24,722,404, forward strand.
CTATTCGACCCAAACTTTACCAGCATTAAAGCATTAAACATCAATCATTAGCAAAGAAGAGCCAAATAAGTGGGCTTGCCAAGAAGAAGGCTAATCATTAGAAAGAGTCTTCTAGTTGATGTAAGAAGGCACACCTCTCATCTTGTGTCTATATCACTCATTGTATTCCTACCCTTATGTAAACTATAGGCTCTCACCCAACATTGTATCCTATGAGGCACCTGTGATAGACCACTCTAGAAAATTACTAAGTGTGTAGGTCCAATGTACATATGGTGGTATCTCGGGGGGTTCACTATAAGTAAACTCTCTGTATCACGTGTATTCAAAGTCTATTTTAAAAATCCCTTATCAGTGAATTTTTCATGAATAAAACATACCCTTTTTCTATTCAACATGTGAATACCCCCTTTAAATGGTACCCTTTTTCTATGTCAAAAATGTGTTAAAAAAGGATTTTAAAAATACCTTCTATTGAACCCACGTGCTACACTTACATATTTGTGAGTGACCCCCCCCCACCCCCCACCCCCCCACCCCCCGAGGTGGTAGTAGTTGATCACTGGAGATTGAAACAAGAAATTCTATTTGATAGTAGGAATAGCTACTCTTACTGTGAGGGAAGTGAGAGAGAGACTAGGCTCAACAACTATGTACTATATTTATTTAATCCTTTACTTATCCTTAATACGCTCCATAACATTATCCAAAAAGAAGTGCTAATTATCAAGTTTAGAGAGGAGGTAAGTAATGTATATTCTTATTACGTATTAGAGAAAATCTAAATTAAGAAGGTTAGTGAAGAGCGATTCTCTCTACCATGCAATATAGTGCTCATAGAGTACTATCGATCAACAAATGTGTTGAGAAACACAATGTCAATCCGAGGACTCGACCCGATTAGTGCATGAAGGCTTATCCCTTGCGGGAGAGCTCACATACACGAACCACCACTTGACGATTCAACCATTCAACACCTCAATCAATCTCTCAATCCCTTAAACCCACTACACTAATCAAGAGAACAAACAATGCATGGCAATCTCTTAATCCCATTCAAACATTGATTAAATCTTAGCTTTCCCTGATGCAAGCAAACCCATAAGCATGCATCTACTAATCCACAAGCTTAAGCAAGCATAGAATGTAACATTCACAAACCCACAAGTCCTCTTTCACACATGGGCAGACAACCCCATAAGTGAGCCTTGCTTAATACACTTAGAACTCTCATTTAGAACCCACATTGGCCTAAAACAATTTACATTGCACTTCGGCACAAAAATATGGAAAAATTATGTGCGTCTTTATGTTCTCATGACTATGATCCCGCTCTCTCGCATTAATTGCTTCCATCCTCCTTCCATAATCGGTGTTCCCGTGAGTGTTCCCGTGGAACATTCCCCCCTTCCTAAATCGCACACGTCCTCGGGCGTGGTAGGAACAAAAGCTGCAAAAAAACAATGGAAGACAAGTAAAGCTTTTTATTGAAAAAAAACCATCAATGACAATCTCACATGTGAGCATGCAAGTGAAAGGTGGATTAGAGTTTTAAAGAGTGCTAAAAGAAGCGAGTAAAGACTAGCCAAAGTGAGACTAAGTGTGTAGATAGTGCTATGCAAAGGCAAGTGTGCATGTACGCTGCAGGTTATGACCGTAGTCTCAATGTCCTACAAGTGTTTAAGTTATTCCTAAGTGGCAACCCTACTCCTAAATATAAGCCATGGTGATTGGACCTTTCTTGCCTTTTTTTTGTGTGTAAAGAGCAAAAGATTAAAGAGAATTATTATTTTTAGCTTGATAAAGAGGAAGGTTCCATCCCAATGAGACCCAAGCAATGGCCAAGAGACCTCCGCCAAGAGAATCTAAAGGCCGCTAAGTATCTCAAAGGTGACGGACCCTTTTCTTTCTTTTTGACATAAGGAGTACCCCATGAAGGTGAGGGCATCAGTCTCGAGGGCCCATAATGTACCCAAGAGTCCTACCAGCATCTATCAAGGCGATGGAGTCCTTGTAGGTCTTCTTCTTAATCTTTTAGACGTCAGTGTTCACCCCATGGAAACCAAGGCATCAGCCCCAAGGTGCTAAAACAACCCAAGGTCCTACCAAGCATTCCACATGGCCGTAGACATGTCATGTCTCAAGTCACTTCTATATATTTTTTAGGGCATGTGTTTCGTAAATTTTTATTTATCGTAGCACCTAGCCCATACCTAAGAGGTAGCTACCACTAGGGATAACTAATATACTTCTAGAGCATAAGAACTTGGCATACTCCGTTGGTATATGTCTTACACCGTCTTCAAATAGAAATACCTTCTACTAAGTCCTCTAAGAATCTAGAAATCACTCGCCACATAGTAACAACTAATTTAAAACTTAAACCAGCCAACTGTTTGTGAGCATGCAAACAATATATGCAAAAGTGAAAAGCACATAAAGAACAAAAGATTATGATTTGAATACACCTATTGTAGTGGTCGTTGATGTGGCACGTTTGTCTTGATGCATTGTTGATGTGCAGATTGCTTCTCTTTGCTCGTTGTAGGCATTGCATGTCTCCCCCCTTCCTAATTTGTGTGCACGGTAGGTGGACTATTGGGACGTATTTGTATGCTCTTGTTTAGCTGAGATCTCTGCAAAATGTCTTATTAACAAACAAGAAAAGAAAAGAATAAAATTTGTTATTGGTGCCAATCACCGAACGAATATAGCCGAGGGGAAAAACCCAGTGGGAGAAAAGTGCCTTGGCTTGTTGATCTTATTGTGGAGTTTATGAGCTTACCTTGCACTGGCGGTGGATCCGTGTCCACTTCTGCTGGAAAGATGGTATCAATCACTGCAGGATGCAAGGACAACCCTGTACAACTGGAGAAGGTGGTAGAGGAAGGAGTGCTTCCTCGCTAAAATATGGCATTGGTTCTATGGGAAGGTTAAGCAGACAATTCCGATTTTGGAATTGCTCAATATAGGTGCTCATAGTGATCCAAAATTGACATGTTGAGGCTGGGGGAAGAAGGGCTTGCAAGATAGGTGGTTGCAAGTCGTTTATGCATGTATCCCTCCATTGTTGTGCTTGAACCTCCTCAGGTAATCTACGTTGATTTGGTCCTCGGTCTGGTACTCTCACATCAAGAAGGTTATGGCATTGGGGTGTAATTCCCACAATTTCTTTCATTAAGCCCGTGCCATATCGTCGAAAGTAAGAGCGGCATAGCCAACAAATGTGTGAAGCTTCCCCTAATACGAGTCGTGCACACTCTTGACAATGTGGAAATGGATGATGCTGTTGATAGAATAAAGTGACAAAGTGATGCCCACAGCAAATTTCACCTAAGGAAGCATAAAAGTACCTAGAAAGAGTTTGAAAAGGAGGAGCACTATAACCCCCACGATGTTCAGGTTGAGTACTATCAGGGTTGAATTTAACATGAAGCACAATTACGAACAAATTTTCCAGCATCCGCATGCATGGTAGGCCACCATTGCCCATCCTGACTCCTGAGTTATACATCGCACACAAGTAGTAGCTGATGCATGGATTCCACTAATACCCTCATGTGTCCATTCCAAGATCTCCTCATATTGGTCAGCGTTAGGTATAAGTTAGGTATAAGCCGCAACACTCCATCATTACCCTGACGATATAATCTCCCTGAGATTAACTTGAATGGTCACCATAGGTCCACATTAGGACCCGCTAGTTGTATCTGTCCACTTGTCAAAATTTCTAAGATGGGTTTAGACCACTTAGGAGCTGTCTTACAAGGAAAAGTCTTACAAGGAAAAGTGTTGAATCTAACATATCATCATCTACACCCACAGGAGCTTCTCCAGAGGTGATTCGAGACAAATGATCTGCCCTAAGATGAGTTGTTCCTTTTCTTACTGCCACTTCAAAATCAAACTCAAGAAGGATGACAAACCACCTCACAATCCTTCCAGTTGCACAAGGCTTATTCATCAAATATAGCAGTGCTTGATGGTCCACAAAAAATATAAATTTGTTTGCCAAAAGGTAATGGCGAAACTTTTTCATTGCATATATCATGGACAAACCTTCTCTTTCTGTTGTGGTATAATTCTTCTCAGCATTGTTCTAGCATATGAGATTGGGAAATCCTTATTATGTTCTCCCGATTGAGCCAAAATACATCCAATTGCAAAGTCTGAAGCATCAATATGGACATGAAAGATTTGGTTCCAATCTGGTGCCCGTAAGATAGGTACAGACACTAATGCTTGCTTCAACTTTTCAAAGGATTCCTCACACTCGTCACTCCAATTAAACTTTACAAGAAGAGCATATAATGGTCTTGCTAGGACAGCGTACATGTAGATGAATCGACGATAATAGCCACAATGTCCCATGAATATTTGTACCCCTTTAGGGTTGATAGGCCGAGGTAATGAGACAATGACATCAATTTTATCCATATCTGTTGAAATACCATTGCGAGAAACAATATGGCCCAAAATCGTCCCTTGTCTTACCATGAATTTGCACTTGTCAGGATTCAAGCATATACGATAAACTTGACACTTTTGAAACACAAGTCTGAGGTGTTCTATATGATCATCACGCTCTTGTGAGTGAACACATAAATCATCCATGAAGATCTCAAGAAATAGCCTAAGGTACTCCTTGAATACATGACTCATTAACGCTGAAAGGTTGCAGGTGCATTTGTTAGACCAAATGGCATAACACGATAGGCAAAGATGCCATCTTCAGTAGCAAAGGCTATCTTGTGTTGATCCTTCGGATCAATTGACACTTGATTGTAACCGGAGAATCCATCCAAGAAACTATCTGCCTTTTTCCCTGCAACACGCTCCAAAACATGATCCGTGATTGGAAGTGGGTAATGATCACGTACAGTAGCTGCATTTACCTTCTTAAGGTTTACACATACTCGAAGTTTTCCATTGTTCTTGGGCACCACTACAATACGGGAGACCCATTCAGTGTGTTCAATCTCATAGATAAATTTTGCCTCTAAGAGCTTGTCTATTTCTTCTTTTATCTTTCGTGCAAAATTCTCATTGTAAGTATAAGGACGTTGCTTGGAAGGCTTTGCATCGTCTTGCAATGGAATTGTATGCTGACATATGCTTGGATCAACTCCTTTGAGGTCTTTATAACTCCAAGTAAAAATATCGCGATACTCCTTTATTGTTTGAATTAATAACTTCTCCTCATCTAAGGATAAGTCTGTGGCAATCCACACATAGCGAGGCTCTTTTCCTGGTTCAGTGATATCAATTTTTTTTGCATCTTCTGGACCATCATACGAAACCCCTGGCATGCTTGGCTTTTGTCGCATGGGCTGTTGAAGAACAATCTTCCGATCTTGAAGAGTGTCTTGTGTGAAGTTGGGGGGAACATTGAGACCTTGTTCTTGTCCACTTGAGTCATCTCACTAATTGAAGACCATGCATTTTCGAGCTCTCTTTTGCAATCTTGCATCAGAGTTTTTTGTTTAACCTTTATCTTTGCACTTCCGACACTCTCTTTTGAATCTGTTTGAGACTTGAGTTTTTGTTTTGGTCTCTTTGTTTTTTTGCGATTTTTGCTAATAGTTTTTAGCTTTTCTCCTGGTTGGAATCCATCTGATCGTTTTACTTGGTCTTTGATACTATCTTGTGCTTGGATATAGTATAGATATCCATTCTTTCCTGAGAAGTGAGGTGGTGGTCGAGAGTGTTCATTCTTAAACTCCTCGTCTTCTTTTTGTATTCTTTCACGTCGTTCCCTCTCATCTTGTTTACGGATTCTCTTATGGCTCTTACAGCATTTACATTTAGGTCGGCTTCGAGGGATCTCTACTTGAACCTCCCTTCCTCTCAAGAGTAGGCGTGCCTTTCCTAACTCTTCCTCGGGGATTATCACATCATCATCAAAATCAGAGTCCCATCCATCTTCCTTATCAGCATCATTAGCAGATTCGAGTGTTAAATCCTCCACTGAGACTTCCTCTACATGCAGTGCTGTGGATGCATCCCCATAGTACAAATCATCTAGAAGGTCACGTGGTTGTACCATTCGTATAGGAATAATGTCATATCCATCTGAGTCACAAAATTGAATTGGCTTAGGTAAAGCACATGTTGATAATGTTGCAAGGACATGACTCCATTCTAGGGGATCAATTAAGTGCTCAGGGAAGGGTTGTGGAATGTATGCCTCATCTGATACACTTCGATTATCCTTAAGTCTCTCAGTGTTGAAATCCTTACATGAGGCTCCACACATTCACAGATCTTCTCGCCCATCTGACAATGTAACTCTTGAGCCCTCAAATGAAGCAGAATCAAACTCATCTATTGGAGACCTTGTTACATTACGATATGAGTGATTCTTTAGGTTGACCCTTGTGATGACAGAATCATATCGGAGGTACAAATAATTGTATACCCAATCTTGAATCATTTGAAATTTTCGCATGAATGGTCTACCCAATATCACTTCATAGTTTGGATGCTTTCCAAAATCCACTACTGCAAATGTGTGCTCATATTCAATCCCACATGTGGTGACCAATATATTCTCTAGCAACCCAATGGGATGTTCTAAGCTTCCATCTGCTAGCTGCAAGCGCATCCTTGTACTCCTAATTAGCTGGTTTGCTCCATTTTTCCCAAATGGACCTTGTCACAATGCCCACTCCTGCACCACTATCAAGTATTGCAGTTGAAGCTACTTTTCGCACTTCTAATGGGAGAGTAGCATTTCCCTGATCGTCCTCACAAAATTTTCCTACTTTGTTGATAGGAACTAGCATAACATGCTTTGTCTCAGGGTGTATAATACAATGATGGTGACCCTTTTGTAGCAATACCTGCTCTGACAAACATGTGGCAATATCATTCCACAACTCTGGTCGAAGCTTTATCAAATCAAGCAAAGGTAAGGTACAAGCCACTGGTGCTGACAAAAGAGCTTGCACGATACCCATATCCATCTCCTTTGTCAACCTTCTATGCATGGAGGGTATCCTCAAGGTTTGAGAACAGTTCTCATATTCTCCCAAATAAGATGGTAAGGTTTTTATTGTATGCTTACTTCTAGGAGAAACAATTGTTTGAACTTCCTCCTGGGTGCTTGGGCGTTTAAAGTTGTTTTCTGTGCCCCTAGTAAAATCCACTTCAGAGAATGGAGGTGAAATAATAGAGGACATATTCTCATTAACTTTCTCATGAACTGCTGCCCACATCTCATTTGCCATGTCCTCGTTAGCATCAATAACTTCGTCATTGCATGGGACGGCAAGACTAGGTGGTGGCAGAATGCCTTCTTTCAATGGGGTGTCAATTGGTGCAGAATTCTCGCTATGTGAGATCAGCTCACTTTTCATTTCCCAACTTGATGACACTTCTGGTATGGTTTCTAATGTTGGCTTAAGAGAGGTGGGGCCCCGAGGGATAGGTGGAGGTGGGTCCTCAAGTATTTATTGAGCTTCCCTAAAATGAGTTGCTGATGTACAGCTAGATTGATCTTCTCCTCACGAGGATTTGGGTATTCTTGAAGCTTCTTGGGTAGCTCACATAAAGCTGCAATGCGACTTCTATGAGCATCAATGATGGCATCTAGAGTCTCGTTCACCTTATCCACAAAAACAGAACCCCCTGAACTATCCTCGATTGTAATAGCCTCATCTTGTTTAGCACTAGGCCCAGGTTGAGGTTGATGCTCCTCATGCACTTCTTGGGATGTAAAAGCTTGATCCTTCATGTTTTGTTTGGAGACTTCTTGAGAACTAGTGGATGCACTCTTAGTTTGCTTGTTGCGGTTCTTTTTCCTCCTAGTGGTCCTTTTTCTATTGGAATGTAGGGTCTTGTCCACTAGATTTGCCTTTCCATCCCTAGTTTGAGGTGTCTCATCAGTCTTTCCATCCCTAGTTTGAGGTGTCTCATCAGTCTTTATTTCGACATTTCGTGTCTGTGATCTAGTCATGACTCTAAGTGGCACGATATCCTCATTCTCTGATGAAGGTGGCGATGGAACTGCCTTTACAAAGTTGAGTGAGACCTTTGGTTGAGAGGTGCCTTCCTCATGTGGTTTCAGCAAACAATCCTTTGGAAGGTGTTCTACACAACACCCTAGACAATATCTTTCAATTGGTGGAAACTGTGGTACTGTTGTATTGGATCGAGCTGCTTGCCTTTGGCGATGTGGACAATCACGAGCCCAATGGGCTTCTCCGCACTCATAACAGGGGCCCATTAGTTTGGCTTCTTCTTTCCTTTACTGCCATTGACCTGAGGGGCCTGGAGTCCTAGGTTGGTAGCCGCCTAGCAACATCAAAGAATTTTGTTCCCCCGGTTGAGGCTCCAGTGCTTGGCTTGGAAATGCGGGACTTTCAAAGAGAGTTTCCTTGGATGAATATGATGCATATTCCTCCTCCACATAGCTTGGGTTTACCAAGTCTCTACACATATTTGAATTGTCATAGTCAACAAACCTCACAGGAGGAGTCCCAGGAGCAGGAGGTTGAGCTCCAAGTACAGGTTGTGCTTGCTCTTATGCCATCGGTGGCTTACGTTCAAAATTAGTATACTATTGATGCATTTGTGGAGCCACTGCACCCCTTTGCTGCTCACGCTCTTGTCTCATTCTTACAATGCGAGTACATTCCTGTGTGGTGTGGGTATAATTCCAAGCACAGGCCTGGCACCACTTCTTTGTGGGTTGGTTTGTGACTAGAGGAGAAAAGGTATTACATTCTTCGGTTCTATGGTTACCGCCACATGATCCACAAAGATGAGAACCTCTAGGTAGTACACTCCTCATTCGCTGCTGCTGTTGTTGTGGCTGCATGGGTGGGCAATAGGTTTGTCCCAATCTCCTTAGCACTAGGTTAGCTATGGTCTAGATTTACTAGTGCGCTAGACCCTGAACTTTGGTCACTCATCACCCCACTCATCTCTAGGTTGCACCTCAGGGCCAGTACCATCTTGGAATTTGAAGTTATCTGTGAAATCCATAGCATCATGGCAACACTCATTGAAATTTGTATGCTTCTTTGCATAAAGATATGTGTGTAGTGTTGAATTTTTGAGTCCTTTTAAGAAGAGAGAAATTAATCCTCTGGGTGGGCTTCTCATCTTCTGTGCAACGATTAATGTACTGCTTCATCCTATTTACACAGTCTCTAACAATCTCGATCTCGCCTTGCTTGAAAGAGTAGATGTTTGCTACTGTGTCATGCTGAATCCCCATCAAGGAAAAAGCAGCAATGAATCTCTCTTCCAAAACTCATGATAAAAAAGATTTGTCTAAAGCCTCTAGTGCCTGAAACCAAGCAAGGGCCTTTCCCTCAAGAGTGAGCCTAAATCCTTCAATTTGCGTATGCTTGTCAGTCACTTGCTCAGCTCGAACTGCTTGCCTAAATGCTGCTACATGGTCATATGGATCTCCCGACTCTTCGTACTTCTTTACCAGTTTCTGAAGAGTTGATGGCTTTACTCGTCTTGAATACTCATCATCAGGCCTATGGCCTCTCACTCTCAGTGTTTCCTCTCTTTGGTAAGATGGTCCATATGCATCCCAAATTGGTGTGGGTCCCCTATTACCTGCCTCACCAACCCTCTCCAAAGATCTTGTTACCTGCATTTCAGGAGGTGCATTTATGGGAGGCCGAGTTGGCTCCCCTACCGTCCGATTGTCATAGTGAGAGAAACGTTGTTGTGGTGTGATCTATGGTTGCACTTTTGGTGTAGGATAATATCTTGGTGCTAGAGTTGGGCTACTTGCAGTGGTCCACTTTGATGTTGAGGGTCCCTCTCTAGTGAACTCTCGTAGGGGAGGAGCAACAGTTTCTACAAGAAAGGCTGTCTCTCCTGGTTTAGCTGTATTAGTTGAGAACACTTCCATGAATAATGGTTGTCCTCTCCACGTGAGCTCACGAATCTCCTTCTCCAATCTAAGGTTCGGTATTCATTGGCCCATTTATCAACGATTCGGTTCTTGTATCCTGCAAGCTTCTCGACTACCACCACAAGTGCTAGAGGAAGATCTAGCTCTGGCAATCTAGTTGTGGCATAATATCCTTCTAAAGAGTCCTTATAGACCTCTTGAAGTGGGTCATCCTGAAAGACCTTTGTCACTGGAATTTGTCGTAAAAACTCCCATTGGTTCTCAACCCCCTGATCCATTTTTCTCTTGCCTTTCCTGTCCCTTTCCAAATTTAGATTTACAAAAAGTAAATCATCTATGGATGGCTTTGAGGACTGGGCATTGGATGGTCCAGGCATGTCCGGCTCAATGAGCCAATCATCTCTAGACTCCCTTGCTCTGGAAGGCTTTGATAAGTCTAAGAACTCACTCTTAGAGAGCCCCCCTAATTTGTCTACATTCTTTGGATGATAGGTGACTTTGTAGAGCGAACACCATCTCCACCCATGTACATGTTACCGTGGTCATTGACTAGAGGTGCTCTATCAAGTTCTAAGAAAAAGTCCGCAATCTTAACGAGATACCGTTGTTGTGGATCCCTAAAGATTCGTGTAGATATATTGAAGTCTCACATTGAGTGGTAACCCCATGATGCCTGTGGAAGGAAAAGAAACTGCATGACTTTACAAAAGTTCTTGAAGACATTAATGTTTCATGACATTCATTGAGAAATGGGTGATAATTAGTATTATGAATGAACATACCAAATGTACGTGAATGAATATTTGTACTTAACAGTGTGTATGATATTCAATCCGTATTAGGCCCATATGAAATGAGACCACACTGTAGTCATACGTCCCCCTAATTCTAGCTCAATGCACTAACACTCTATGAAGAAAACTAGCTGTGGTGATGCTCAGTGGTAGACATATATCAATGCCATGGTCAAAGTACCCAATGTCGAAAAAGCTAATGATGTGGGATAAATGTCTGGAGCACTCTATCTATTGGTGTACTCAATGTTATAAAAATGCACTCTATCTATTTGATCAAACATATGATTTTTTGAGCTAAACCTCTTGCCTTATCATTAAGCTTCATTTTTATCATTACCATTGTCATTAGTGTTAATATTTTCCTTGCTTTCTAGCATTCTATAATCTTGATTATGATCCATTTCTATACACCCTAATCAACTCTAGGTGCAAATCTCAAGTTGGTAGTATCAAAGCCACCCCGTGGATAGATCTACACTTAGGATAGGTTAGATTATTAAAATGGTTAGATGTTTTTTGAAATTTAAATTTAAACTACTTTTAAACATATTTTTCCATGTTGTAACAAGCTCCAAAATCAATACGAATCAAAGGTTTTTGCTCCATTGTCTTCGAAGGTTTAAACTACCTTCAGATCAAGAAGCTACCTTCTCCCTATGCATGTAGGAGTGCGGTTCATCACTATCACTTGGAGATCCACATGAGTTGGGGTTTGGAAACTGCTTTCCTTCTAACAAATGGCATTGGACCAGAGCAGTCCGTTTAGCCCCTACCCTCGGACTTGCCATCTTGCTAAGCTGACGAATCCCACATCTAACCATTTTTTTCAATCTTCATTTGCTCTAGGACTCCATGGGATTCTTCTTAGGTTTCTCTTGTGTTTTGTTACTCAGGATTCTAATGAATCCCGCACCCAACCAATTTTTTCATTCTTCCTTCTTTTTGTTTTCCCTCTAGCACTCCATGGAATTCTTCTTAGGATTCCCTTGTGTTTGTTATGTTATCTGGATGTCCACCATCGGTCGAGGATATTTCATTTCCAGCAATCCCACCAAGTTTTAAATTAATGTAATTTTACCTCCCTCATATATAAAGAAACAAATGTAACTACCCTAGATTATTCTTAGCATTCTAGGTAATGTGTCGTATTATTGTCTAAAACTGATTTTTTGTACAACCAACATCATTTTGTCAACTCTTTGAATCTAGTTTACATTTGATATTTTATTTTGGTATCAAGGGATGGAGTTTCTTGATTCAAGATCATTTGTTTTCTTGAAGGAACACAACTAGGATAATCAAAGATGCATACCCTCATATTATGAAAGTAGAGTGAAAGATGTAGAGTTTAGCAATGTGATGGTGGATAAAACTTTCACCTAGCCCTAATGTAATAATGACTCTCTCATCTCTTTGATCTTCCCCTTCTAAATAGGGACACTTTCCCTTCCAATTACTATCCCCCAAAGCCCATCTTCATGAGAACAAACTTGAGTTTTACTTGCCATATCTGGAAACCTTCACCATTAAATTATTTACTAAGAGTGGATATGACATGGTTTGCTTATGGTGATGTGGGAAGGTCTTTGCAATAGGGTTACCCCCAAAGCCAATGCTTAGCCGGTTACAAAAGTTGAGATATTCATTTGATGTGATTAACACTTCCCAAATTTAAAAACTATAAAACCCAAAAATATCTTGATTTAGAAGTGGGATTTTGAGTACTAAACCAAGGGGATAATTTTGTTTTAATGATGCACAGGTGTTTAAAAATACCGTAATAATAAATTAGAACCTTCAACGGCTTTAAAAGTTGATTGAAAATAGCACTAATTATCCTAAATGGATCATAATCAAGATTGTATAATGCTAGAAAGCAAGGAAAAGATTAACACTAATGACAATGCTAATGATAAAAATGAAGCTTAATGATAAGGCAAGAGGTTTAGCTCAAAAAATCATATGTTTGATCCAATAGATAGAGTGCATTTTTATAAGCTTGAGAACACCTCCATTAGCCATTAAACATGGCCCATAAGATTGATTAAGCATCCCCTAATCTATTATATATTCGAGCACCACTTTCTTTGACGTGACCACCCATTCGGCATCCCTTTCCACTTCTTCTAGATGCCTACTGTTGCCTCCTTATGGGTTGTACACCTTCATCCTTTGGGCTCCCTTTAAACCTTTGAACCATAGTCTATGGCTTATGAAACTCTTAGAAATGTTTGGGGGTAACATACCACTCCCCATTGCTCCAAACATTTACCCCACATCACTAGCTTTTTCGACATTGGGTACTTTGAGCATCGCATTGATATATCTCTACCACTGAGCATCAGCACAGCTAGTTTTCTCCATAGAGTGTCATTGCATTGGGTTAGAAATAGCGGGACGTAGGACTAGAGTGTGGTCTTATTTCATGTGGGTCTAATACGAATTGAATCCCATACACACTATTAAGTACAAATGGTTGTTCACATACACTGGTATGTTCATTCATAATACTAATCTAATTATCACCCATTTCTCAAAGAATGTCATGAAACATTAATGTCTTCAAGAACTTTTGTAAAGTCACGCAGTTTCTTTTCCTTCCACATGCTACTTTTATCTCACCCAACACATCAAAAATGAAGTTACAAGAATGTAATTCTCAATAAATAAAGTAGAATCTAGATAAGTGAAGTTTTAAGAACAATGTGTTAAAAAAGGATTTTAAAAATACCTTCTGTTGAACCCACGTGCTACACTTACATATTTATGAGTGACCCCCCGAGGGTGGTAGTGGTTGATTAGAGGGGGAGTGTTGAAAAGGGAAGTGATGTAGGGTAAATGTTTCCAGAAAGGGACAGTGGATTTGTAAGAGTTGAATAACTCATAGACTACAGTTTGAAGGGTAAAACGGAGGCCAAAGGATGAAGAGTATGTGGAATGTCCATGTTGAGAACATATAGGTTCTTAGAAAAGATGGAAAAGGATACCAAGTGGGTGCTTACTTCAAGGGATATTCAAGAGAGATAATGATAAAATCTACAAAAGATTAGGGAATGCTTAATCAAGCTTATGGGGCCCAAGGATGAAGAATATGTGGAATGGCCAGTCCATGTTGAGACCAAAGTAGATGCCTAAAAAAAAAGGGAAAGGACACCAAATGGGTGCTTACTTCAAGGGATATTAAAAAGGTATGGTACTCAAATCTAAAAAAGATCAAGTAATGCTTTATTGTTCCTAAATCTATAAGAGAATGGGACAACTTAACACCAAAATGCATAAAATATGGGTTTTCTCATCCCAACTTATCTGAATGGTGTCTGGTTGGCTGAACTTTGCAAGCATGTGGTGTACCCCACCTGTCACACTTAAAAAGTTTGGTCAACGATTGGTGGTCATTTCGGCGAAATTGGTGATCTATCTCGATTTTTCCATGCAAGCTTCTCCATATCATTGAAGGGCTTGGTATAGGTGGCGTCGATCTCCACCACGGTCAGTGTATGGTTGGCGAGGCCGAGGAAGAGCTCGTCATTGAGGCCGGCATTGATGGTTCGGAGCAGGTAAGTCTGGTTCTGCGCCACCGGGAGCTTAAACATATCTGCAATTTAATACGCTGATTTTTACAACAACCAAATTGTGTACAGACAATAAGCTGTCCGTGCACAGAAATGATTACCCCTAGCGGAGCAATTGTAGAGGGCTCCCGGCTGCCCGTTGATCGTGTAGGCATCGGAGACGTTGGAGCCGGCTCCAGACTGCAGCGCTTGCTTTATCACAACTTCCGTATCCGAATTCCACCACTCACCTGAATTTGAAAGTTGCAAAACTCTCAACGTGTTACTGCATGATCGACGACCAGTGCCACCCCTACAGGATGGCCAATTTATCTATTCGATGGGGGGCAGCGTACCGAGGACGATAGGGATCTCTTGGGCAGGCTGGGGGAGTGGATAGCTGCGCTGTGCCTTTGTTAGGATGATGAAGGCCCCGTGCACAGTAGAGCGCATCCAGGAGATGTGGGCGTGCCAGAAGAGGGTGCCGCGCTGGCCGGTGACGGTGAAATTGTAGAGGTAGCTCCGCCACGGCTGGATGGGGCACTGCGTGATGTAGGCCGGCCCGTCGAACCACCCGGACCGCAGCTGACGAACGCCATGCCTTGATACATATCGATCGATCCACAGCAAAGTAAAAGCCGAAGTAAGTAAATACCTATGTGGCCGTAATGGCGTTCGTGTTAGTTCAGATGAAGTTACCAGTGGATGGTGATATTCTCGTCAGGCATCTCGTTGATCACTTTGACCAGCACACGCTCCCCCTCTCCCACGAGCAGCGTCGGCCAAGGAAACTCGTCGTTCACCGTCACCATGCGTTTGGTGTGGCAAAGCCGGGTGAAGTTGCTGTACTTCACCTGTGCGCGTGGCGGATTAATGTGAAAATTTGCAGCCCCTGCGCAACCAACGACACACACACAGAGAGAGTCGGTCACTTACATGGAATTTAAAGCAGCTAGTGCCGCAACGATCAGCAAGAGAGAAGAATAAAGGCCGAATTGTCCAATGACAATAATGAAGATCAAGTAGTACACCTTTAGAGCAAGGT
Source organism: Cibotium barometz (assembly GCF_041138505.1). Classification (NCBI taxonomy): domain Eukaryota; kingdom Viridiplantae; phylum Streptophyta; class Polypodiopsida; order Cyatheales; family Cibotiaceae; genus Cibotium; species Cibotium barometz. The sequence continues at coordinate 24,737,677 of NC_141110.1, forward strand.
GTTTGCACAGTTTGCTTCATGATTTGTAGGTTCTTCTTTCTTGCCTTTAGCTTCATTTGCCTCATCTCTCTTCTTTTTGTAGCAATCCTTGATGACAAGAGCTTGCATTTTTTTATTTTTTCTTTTGACCATCCATCAACAAAGCTATCTGTGCTAAGGGTTTGTTGTATCACTGGTAGGGGAAGTAGTTGAAGTAGAGTCTTTCCTTTCTTCCAATCTTGTTTCCTCGAGAATGAGTGAAGACGTTATAGTGACAAGAATTAGATTAGGTTGGTTTGCAATGAAACTAACACATTGTGCATATGCTGTAGGCATACTTGCAAGTATGCTGTAGGCATACTTGCAAGCAATATAAAAACAACCTCTTCTTCTTGGACTACCACTTCAGCTCCAGTAAGTTGCTCTATTAGACACCTTATGTCATTGATGTGAGAAGCCACTATGGTCTTCGCCTCTTTCTCCAACCTGTATGCAACATTTACTTCACTAAAAGTTGCTCTTAACCTTAGCCAATAATCATTAGAGGTAGGGGGAGGAACTAACTTGATGCATTGGGTTATCACTCACGCCATTGATAATGAATGAGAGAGCCTTTGCATAATTTCTTTCCCATTTTACAACCATATCAGGATTCCTTGAATTTGGTTTCCTCTCAGTCCCATTCACAATTCACCAAAGCTCTCTATCTGTCAAAGCCATTTGCATCTTTATGGCCCAAGTGTGATGCTTAGATCCATCAAACCTATCTCCTCTTTTAAAATACCCATTTCCATTTCCATTTTCCCCCCATTGCTAAAAAATGAGAAAACTACCCTCTCTGAACCCTTCATAGATAAGGGTTTGTACAAAAGAAGATAAGAGTACTACTACTCTTCTTGCTTTACAAAGAAGTTTCCCTCACCATACAAATCTAAATTTTTACTAAAAAAAACTATTAATCCCCAAGACCTAGCTGCACTAAAATAAGATGGAACTTTCTTCCCCTTAATGACAAGGCTCTTTAATTTTTTCAAGTGTTTGCTCCTAGGTCTCTCTTTTGGTTTTACCACACTCGTGGATTCACACAAGGATGCCATTTTTACTGTCCATAAAAGATGTGTGAAAGTCTTTTATACAAGGAGAGCCTTTTACAATGATTTTTCTCTCTTTGATCTTTAAAAAAAACTCACAAAGAGTGTGGACACAAATGTTGAGAAGAATTAGCTTCACACCACAACAAGATAATTGTTGAAAAATATTGATGAAGACTTTAATAGCCAACTAGGGTATATTTTCCAAAGCCCGAAATAGAAGGGAAGCGCCTAGAATCGACCTAGGTGACTGAGCATTACAGGCATGGCGTATTTTTTTTTGTGTTTGGTTGTCGCCTCGATAGGCCACCCAAGAAAGGTAAGTAATCACTCTACTACTACTTTACTACATCCACCAGTGTGTACAGCTCACCGACACCATCAGTCTTCGATGAGTGCTGAGTTTGCTGGCCACTGAGCGCACTTACTTTAGACATTGGCTTGTTGGTCGATGATACCCCTACCTTCAGCCAGGCGCTCCCTTGCACCAATCTTGGTTATTGCCACCAGACATCGCCACTTCAACGGTACACTAGCCACTTCAAAGGTACACTAGTTGCGATTTGGTTCTCCTGCTTTGTTGATCACCACAAGGAGATTTGATTGAGTGTTGCTTAGTCTTCTCACTCCCAGATTACACAAGTTCTTACATAAAACAAAATATTCACACACAATCACTCTTTCCCTCTTTTTCTTACTCACAAAGAAATTCTCCCTCTCTCACTCATATTTGTAGAGGGTTGTCAACATGAAATGATATGATCACATAGATCTTGAGAGACTCCTCTGAATCTCTCTTCTCAATTAAAAATAACTCTCTGTCACTTCCTCTCTTGATTGCCACCATCATTAAGAGAAAATAACTCTCTCTCACTTCCTCTCTTCATTGCCACCATCATGAAAAGAAAATAAGATGTACCTTACCTATGTGAAAAAACCAACACCCACAGTAGTGTTACACAAACAAACTCTCTCTCTCAATCTTGTTGATTTTTCACTAATCGATGATTAAGAGGTTAGTTTTATGTCAAATGAGAATTAGTTTCACTTCAACAAGATTCCCTAATCCCAACATGTGCCACTCAAATGGAGATTAGTTAGAGAAATGAAATGTATTCTCACAACAAGTTGTCTTGTCAAATATTCCCACAAACAATGACAAGATCAACTCACAAAGGGTTAGTTACAAATAACAAAGAAGATTAACGACATATCCCACTAATTCACCCATGATTCCCACACATGAAATGAAGGCCTAGGAAAGTCGCTCTGATACCATGTTAAAAAGAGTGGTTAGCAAACATCAAAAGATAAGCTAATCACAAATATAAGACTCCTTGATTATAAGAGAAAACACAAATGTTAACAAGGAGTATTCCCAATCTATTCACAAGAAAGGCTTGCCTTTATAATAGATGACTACTCACAAAGTAGAATGAAGCTTGCATAAGCAAGAGACAAAGACTAGAGTATTATTTCCACAAAGGTTCACTTCTCTATTGATCTCCAGAAGAATACACCACAAAGGATACAACAAAGAAGTGTACACCCACATAGGGTGTTGGGGTATATATACATCAAGCCAAGGGGGGACGCCTGGATCAAGTGGGTATGCCACTGGTCTCCACAAGATCATCCTCCTCCACATATCCAAAAGGTCCTAAGATAGCTACAATCACCTAAGACCACCAGGAATAAATCATATCATAGTAAGAATTAGTGTATACCCACATAGGGTGTGGGGATTTTTATACATCAAGCCAAGGAGGGGCACCTAGATTAAGTGGGCATGCCACTTGCCTCCACAAGATCATCCTCCTCAACATATCCAAAATGTTCCTAAGATAAGCTAAGATCACCTTGGACCACTATGATTAATCATATCATAGTCCCATAGCCTACAAAGTATTAAAACCACCCACCTAAGGTAATGCGCCTACAACTAATGTAGATCACATCTTCCAATATTGATGACTAGATATCTATCTTGATAGAGTTTATATTTTATGAGCTATGTCTTTATTGAGGATCATTGCATTTTAGTTGATGTTCATGGTTTATGGATTTTTTTAACACTTTGGCTATCATATTGTTTGTTAAAGTTCTCGCTCTTCCCCATGCCATCATACCCAAACATAATGCGATGGTGACCAAACTTTGCAAGCATGTGGGAGGAACCAAAGTTTGGTCACCATTGGATGATGTTTGGGTACGATGGCATGTAAAGAGTGGGATTTTCCATGGCCTCCTTTTGAGCACTAAGAGACTGGAAAATTTCACACTGGGCGCTAATTGATATACCAAACATCGTCCTATGGCGAGCAAACTTTGTGAGAATTTGGGGGGGGGACCCCCCCACATACTCGCAAAGTTATTGGATGATGTTTGGGTATGATGGCATGGGTGAAGAGTGGGATTTTCCATGGCCTCTCAAGCACTAGAGACTTGAAAATTCCACACCGAGCACTAAATTAATATACCAAACATTGTCCTATGGTGACTAAACTTTGCAAGCATGTGGGGGGTTCCCCCATATGCTTGTAAAGTTTATTCATGATATCTGGGTACGATAGCATGATGAGGACTGGGATAAGAAAGTTTTTTCTCAGTGCGAACAAGCTCCTTCCACAGGTTGATAAGGAAGTTTCTTCTCTGTCCAAACAAGCTTATCACACCGTGAAGGAAAATTTATGTGATTTGTGATTTTTATCTCTACTGCACGTGCCATTTTGAAAGTCACCTTCCACAGTGCGATAAGGAAGTTTGTTCTCTGTCGAACTCGCTTATCGCACCGTGGAAGGGAAAAGGGAAAATTTGTGTGATTTTTATCTCTACTGAAAGTCACCTTCCACGGTGCGATAAAGAAAGTTTGTTCTCTATCCAAATTTGCTTATCGCACCGTGGAAGGGAAAAGAGAAAAGGAAAAATTTGTGTGATTTTTATCTCTACTGAAAGTCACCTTCCACAGTGCGATAAGAAAGTTTGTTCTCTGTCTGAATGGAAGGGAAAAGGAAAATTTTGTGTGATTTTTATCTCTATTGCTCGCTTTTGAAAGTCACCTCCCACGGTGCGATAAGGAAGTTTGTTCTCTGTCCCCGAACATGCTTATCGTATCGTGGAAAGGAATTTTTTTTGTGATTTCTATCTTTACTGCAATGCACCCTTTTGATCAATGTCCACTTATGACAATCCTCTTCTTTAATGGTTTCAATATCGTTGATGATTTCAGTTCCTTTAGTTTCCCCGGTCGAACCAACAGGAAAGATCATGACAGTTGTCAGCATGGTCAAGTATAGGTTTGATAAAATTATTACTCCCTTGCCATTTAGAGATAGAAAGGCAGCTGAAATCCTAGCTACTCCTCCTTCTTTGAAACAGAAAAAGAAAGATGAGCTTAAGGTTGAAGAAGTCACATCCCCAAGTCCATTATGGAGGACTCAGAGGAGGTTGGTAAGACAAAAAGACTTGAAGGGTGAGGAAAGAGAACAAAATGTTGATGTAAGAGAATCTGAAGTGGATGAGAGTTTATACAACCTTCTGCAGTTAGAGACAGAGAATGATGAGAGGCTTGCAAAAGTACCTAGGCAACTCATTTGTAATGTATCCTTCACAATGGAAGATGATTACCTGTATTCTCTGTCTCTAGCCCTGCATTCACCTTTTAAGCATTTTATCTTTAAGCAAGGAACCCCCAAGAAGGTTGGCAAAAAGGTTACTCAAAAGAAGAAGCTTCGATTTGCACAGTGGATGCCTGCAGGGCTAGAGACAGAGAATCCTGAGGGCATGGAGCCCTAGCAGCCCTAGCCTGCACATATTTATTAGTACATTTCATTTTGTAAAGATTCTTCTCGATACGAGCTTTTTTCTTATATCTTTGTTTTTTTAAATATCCAAAATTCTTATTGAACCCCTCATTATTCTAGCAATTTAAGAGAACTTTAAAAATAATTTACGAAAAAATAGAGAGAGAGAGAGAGAGAGAGAGAGAGAGAGAGAGAGAGCAAAGTATAATACGAGTACATAGATAAATTGAAATGTCGCAATATATTTTCCATTAAGGTAACATTGAGATACAAATTGTTTTGAGTCCAAGTCCTCAATACAAAACATTCCTGAAATTCCTAATAATCCTACTAAGTAGGCTTTCTTCAATTGGGTTGTTTTGGGTCTTCTAAAGCATCGTTTGATACACGGCTTTGACTTCAGCTAATCAATTTTTTTGCATCTTCAAGGTCTTTCTGTCTGTTTTTAGAGTACACGAGAGATTTATCATCTATATCCCCAACAGAGGAATACACTGAGTCATCTTGTCAGACTGGAGGGGGCATAGAAACCTTGCTAGGAGCATCCTTATCGCAAGAAGAATTCGCATCCATGGGAGGCTGGCTTTTGTTGTGAGCTATGAGTAAGAACTATTATGTCACAACTTTCATATGTAGGATGTCTTTATATACTGCTGAAAACCATGTTCTACAATCCTGTGTGCCATAAAACCACCCTAGATTTGAACAACTATCATCTCCAATCTTGTGTGCCATAAAACCATTTTCCCAGCCTACAATGAATTGACCATTCATGTGTTGTAAGAATTCGCATCCATGGGACAGCTTTCTACAATCCAAGAAAATATATTAAAATACAAATTGCACTTTTGATTGGTAAATCATAAAAAATTTTACAAAAAATGATTTGAAAGGAAAGCTTGGAAGGTGTTGTTCTAGAGAAGTTCATTAACTCATTGATATACCCTCAGCCTCCCAGTCGGTATCTACCAAGGCCATTGGCTCCATTCGCTTATAAATCTTCCTATTATTCACCTTGAATTGTGCCTTGCTAGTATCCTCACCTCCTACGATTTGAAGATGCTCCCTAACATTTAGGAGGCTCCAATGTCTACTTGCACTTGCAACTTTCACAATACCACTTGGCAACCGAACACATATGTCAACAGGTAAAACAACTTGTTCATCTACCTACATTGGATCCCAATAATTGTTCTTTTTCATCCACCTACATTGGAACAATTATTGGAACCCAATAATTGTTCTTTTTCATCCACTGCTCATAATCAAAGCATATGTATAACGTGGAAGGAGCTTTGAGATACCGAAATGAAACACTAGAGTCTACTATATTACACTTGAATGTGTCATTTTTATGCACCCCCTCTACAATACTCCAGTGTTCTCCAAGCAAGGCAACCATGTCATCACCTAGTACTTTCTTGCACACAAACATGGTAGATGTTTGTGAGAAGGTAAATTGATTGAACACCTTAGCAAAAAGATATATTGGGCATACCCAACTAAGACCCACAGATCGAGAGGGCTTTGCAAACTTTAAAGACCCTTGTATATCACAAAGCATCTTTGATTTCATGACCATTACAGTCCAAGCATCTGAGATTGGCCATTCAATATAAGAGAGAGGGGGAGATGTTATCATCTGTAGCTTACCAAAACCACCATCATGCCTTGGAAACACAGAGAAGTGCCGATAAAAGAAAACTTTTTCTTTGAGAAGTTATGCACTGTTTCTATAAGAAAACATTGCTTCATCGATATCTCCATGTAATGCTTGAAATGTTCTAGTAAGACTGCGTAATGGCTGCTCCTCTACCAAGTTTGAGGGAAAAATGTCTACAAACAAGAAATAAGATGACTTAGAAAGAAAGAAACTTCTGGCAGTCAATGAAATCATATGCTCCTTTCAAACTCATGATACTTACAGTTGCATGGAAATCTAGTTTGTTGGCGAAGATGGATATCTTGTGCTGTGTAAACGTGTTGTACCATGGCCATTAGTTCTCCATTGCTCACCTTTTTGAAACCCTGTCGAACTCGATGGGGACCAATTGTGTAGTAGGCTGTAGATAAACCCAAGAATCCTTGCGGAATGCCTCTCCCACCCAAGCACCATCGTCGTCCTTCCTATTATGTAGCGATATCTCCTCGATCTCATCTTTTGGTCTTCTTGGTGTGGCCATATCAACCTGAAGCTAAAGGCGAAGCTTGTTGTGCAAAAGGTTAGGATTGGGTGAATGTTCTAGAATAAGATTTGTAGATTAGGGTTTTGGAGGAGCCTTGGAGAATGAAGAGATGAAAGAAGGGAGGAGATTAACGAGAGTATAGTTTGGATGATCAAGAAGCTAAGCGGACTTGAAAATGAAATTTTGGTCTGTAATCAAGTTTGAGATGAGTTTTTGGGGGGAAAAGTGACTGTTTTAGAATAATGAGCCACGAAAATTGTGGGACCACACCTACCTACTCTAACCCCCTACTTTTTGTAGGAGACAAACGTAATTATAAGTGTCAAAAGCCTAGTCCCCCTCCTTATAGCCTAGTCTCTCTCCCTATATACAAAGGAGACCAAATGTGCACACTCCTCTATTCTTATTGGTCCATTACTAATTACTTTCATTAGTAAAAGGCCCAAAATATGTTCAAATGCCCCCTAATGCAATGTTGCTTTGTCATTTACAAAGGTTGAGTACAGAGGGGTAGTAGCAGGCAACATGTGAGTCAGTATAGTTATGCAACCTACTTCGTCAGATTGATGTTATGGACCCCATACCTTTTATGTGTGACAATATTAGCACCATCATGCTAGCTAATAATCATGTGTTTCATGGTCACACAAAACACGTAGAAGTTTACTATCACTTCATTAGGGAGAAAGTGCTCAATGGGGAGTTTGATCTCCAGTATGTATCTACCAGGGACTAGGTTGCAGATATCACAAAGTCATTGCCCCAAGAGAAGTTTGAGTACTTTTGAGCATCTATGGGAGTACATTGCTTGGGTGAAGCAAGCTTAAGCACTTATCTTCCTCGAGACTTGAGTTTTAGGGGGAGTGTTGACATGTATGGTGACATGTGTCTCTATCTGCAGCAGTAGGAAAAGGTGGGTATGACTGATGGTGGTGAATAAATGGGACACATACCTATATTTCTAGATGTAGCGTGTGTGTAGTGCCGTAAGTACATAAGGCATACTTAGTCATTTAAATGTGTGCTCTCAAATCATTATGGATAATGAGTAGAGAAATTACTTAGAAGAAGAACATGTAATGTGTCTCTGCAAGCGTGTGTGCGTGTGGTGAGAGAGACTGGTACTCATATCTCGTGATACTCAATAGAGAAGAAGGGCTCCCTTCTTGTCTTCATATAGAAAGTGTTTCTCCTCTCTCCTTCCACACTACTCATGGCTATTGGCTCCATGTCTCTCCTCGACACCTCGTGCATCGTGCACCAAGTAGGGTTTTGTCTCGTATCTTGTCGCATCTCTTACTCGGGGTGTATGCCTACTTTCTCGTTGTACTTGATGTGAAAATGCAAGGCTTTGGGGTCCCCCTCCTAAGCTTATACTTGGTGTGGCCTATCTCTATCCCAAATAATTTGCATTAAAAAAATGCTTGACAAAGTTTTGATAGAGCCTACCCCCTTGGGAGATAAATCCAATAAAAAATGATGGTAGAATCTACCGCCTTGAGAGAAAACTCCAACAAAAAATGATGGCTCCCCCACTTTGATTAAACAACTGGCAATTTCACTTGTTCTTGCCATCAATATTTTCCAACACTTCTTCATTTAATTCTTCCCACGTCTTGGTTCTTATTACAACTATTTTTTTTAGGTGTTATAAAAATGGGCAATTCTTTGAGAAGCATGAGCTCTCAGTAGAGATCCTCAAAAGGTTGCCACCACAACCATTAGTGGATTCACAACCTCTAGTGGATGTATATGTAGCTAATTCAAACAATTGTAAATAATTTTAGTCCTTTTTTGCATTTTGTTGATTATAAGCTTAAGATGCTTTGTATTTGATCACATAGGTCATATTTGGCCTCTCTCTCTCTCTCTCTCTCTCTCTCTCTCTCTCTCTCTCTCCTTCTCCCTCTCTCCCTCTCTCTCTCTCTCTCTCTCTCTAACAAAACTTTAAATTAGACTGAAGCCTAGGAATGAACATTCTATAAGAATAACTTTATTTTTATTTTAAAGTGTTTAATTTTTTCAAAAAATCACTTTTATCAAAATTTATTTTTATTCTACAACTTTTTTTTATTATCTATCGTAATTGTCTCATTCATCTTATTAATATATAGAAGAATGGTTGAATACTATGCCTGGGAATATATAACATATTTGGTAAACTCTTTGTTTAGAAAAAAAATGGAAATAATAATAAGCTAGATATTTAAAATTCAATAGTGAAATTAACATCAAGAACAGAGCCATGTGATAAATGATTTTTAGGAAATGATTGCTTGAGCATTAATATAATTCTTTTAGAGAACACTTCTAATGTTTATATTCTTTCAATAGAGGATACGCCAATTTATAACTATAAAAGAAGCCACCATGGAGGATATATAATAAAGAGAAAGAAATGTCATTGTGGTTTCCCATATTTTTCTCTATGTAGTGTATGTAGTGAAGGATTTCCAATATATAAATATGGGGGCAATGTATGAACACAATGATATTTAAGGCTATCTTATATAAGAGAGATTCACATAACTAGAAAACTCCCTTGACTTTAGTTATAATTCAAATATATAATTCAAAGTTGCCTAACAAAACCACAACCAATAATGCATGATATGATATAAATAACCCAATCAATGACACAAAGGGGTTCAAAATAATACACATCAATATCATGTCTTTCTAGAAATACAAAAAAAAGAGTTGGTATTCGAATGCTTAAGTTGGATCTCATTAAATGGCTACACAATTCTCTCCCCTCTCTCTCTCTCTCTCTCTCTCTCTCTCTCTCTCTCGCGCACACACACACACACACACGCACCTATTTGTGCAAACATGCATGCGTGTGCATGCACGCACACACACACACACACACATGCGTACACACACACACACACACACGTGCACATACACATGGACCCTCCAAAATCATAATGAAGTTATTCAAAATGTCCTCACAACTTTCAAAATCAATACTTACACATGTAAAGCAATGTAAGATGTTACTACAGTGTATTGGTGTCATTGAAAATTTCCCCATCTCCAATGGTTTTGTAAATTGGTGTAAAGAGTAGCTATGATTGAAAATGCAAAATTTGTAGGTGTGCATGAATAGGATAAAGGGGCCAATGGGGGATAGAGAAATATGGAAATTAGTGCCCTGCCCATTTTAAACAAAAAAAATAAGATTTAGCTTTTCCACAATGAAAATTAAGGAACGCAAAATGCGAGGCGACATCTTCTCATTTGTTGAAAAACTGCAATAAAAATGATTTTTGATGTGCATGAGTTGGAGGTTGAAATGTCCATTAATGGTCCATCTTCTCATTGGTTGAAAAATTGCAATAAACATGATTTTTGATGTGCATGATTAGGAGGCATTGACTTTTCGACCTTTAAGATCTCTAAATAAAATAGCAAAATCAATAAAATGCATAACATAAAAGGCTTATATTTTTGAATTTTGAACTTGATAAGAAAAAGGATTGAAAAGAGGCTTTTGTTATGGTGTCCATGTATTGGGTATTACTAGCATGGCTCGAGTATCCATAATTTTTGAGTTTCAATATCACATAAGTATTGAGGATAGATGTACATTCCCTCACCTTCAGCTGATGTGAACTCAAAAAGGAATTTAGCCGATAGTATATTAATGGAATAAATAGAACAATAGTTTCAGATTGAGTGAAACCTCAAGAGGAAATTTACATGTTTATCTCAGCAAACTTCCTTGAACACTCATCACACATGAATGCCATCATGATTATGACTGGTTACTTGTGGCACCTCGTGCTCAAAAAAGATAAAAAAAATTCCCAACCAATCAAATAGATGCAATGCTCCAAAGTATTCGAGATTAATAGCATCTACCTAAGGTCGTAAAAGCATCGAAATCCTCCTCTCTGTATTAAAGACTCCTTACCAATGCTCGAAAAAAAAACATATTTTTCAACCAATCAAAATAAGGAGAACTCTTAAATTTATCTGGTTCTTGTTTCCAAAATCTCTACTATATTCCCAAATATATGAAAATTTTATTCCTTAAGAAAGGGCTACTTAAAATCTTAGCCAGTTTTCTTCTGGCCCAGTGTAAATACACTATAATGTCTTATTTTAGTAAAATATATGAAAAATCATTCCTTAGAAAATAGGGCTATTAAAATCTCAGCCAGTTTTTCTTGTAACCAATACAGATACACGAAAATGCCTTATTTTTGGAGCACTGCTCCCTGCATTCCCTCTACGATGAAAGGCTACGGAAGGTTGATGTTTTGAGACGAATTTCTAAGTGGGCCAACTAGAGAATATTAACCCGGTTAATTAGAAGTTAATTTGGCCATGGGAAAGGGTTGTTCTTCAGAGAACAAGAGGGAATTATAAATAAGTTTATTGAAATATATAATAATAAATGTCGGTTGAAAATCAAGACTTATGCCCATTGCCAACTTGCCCACTTCACCATCCATGTTCCAAGGCTCAATTCCCAACGTTAAATTGTAAATTGATATCAAAGGTGGGCAACAGTGCTAGAATTTGAAGGTTGCAGTACCCTTCCAAAGGGTTCAAAACCTTCACAAGAAGGGTGAAAAAACAATTACCCATCAAAAAAAAGGGAAGGGTTTTTGAAAATTTCGTTATATGCCCTTCCAATCTCTTCATGAAGAAAATCTAGGAAAAGAAAAGCCCTTCAAAAAGAAAAAATAGGGTACCCTTCAAATTCTAGGCCCGGTGGGCAATGGCACCGGAGTCCAGACGTACCACCCGCCATGGCCTTGTTCTGTCCGTACAAATGTACCTTCTCCATGAGTGCTGCTCAATGCTCGCATCACGCGTGTGTGATACATCCATCCTAGTCCTGCGATTCCGGGGCAGCCGGCCACGGAGTTCCATGTACCGCGCCGAGCCTTGAGGCCCTAGAGCCGTACACTAGCAGGCGGCAGCTGGCAAACCCGCTAATATGACACCAAAATGTTTTTTTTGGCATTTTCAAGAATAAGAGTGCCATATTATTGCAACTTGTTACGTAATAAATTTTAATGGAATATTCTATATTTTTAAAACGTGCTACTATAAGACCTCGAGCCTAGGGTGACAAGCCAAAGAAATTAAAATTAGTTTCATTGCGCTTGACATTGGATCTATTTACAAGAGTTTGCTGTGTTTAAAATAAAATTCATTGTGCTTGACATTGGTGGGGCGACGAGTCACTCACTGTCATCAATATATACGGTCCTTGTGATGCTAAAGGAAGGGCTAGACTTTGGATAGATCTTAGAGACTTCCTCTTGCTGCTCTACTGGGGAGTGATGTCTTATTGGGGACTTTAATATGGTCGAGGCCCAAAGAGACAAAACTAGCCCCTCTAGCCTATTAACAGGGTCTGAGAAAGCTAAATGGAGATCTTTGTGTGAGAAGTGGGCCATGGTAGATATATGGTCCATTGGCCCATGGAACTGCTCACTAGGCTTCACTTACACAAGTTTATAATATGCCAACACAGCTTCTAGATTGGACAGATGCTATTGTTCTCACCAAGTGGATTGGCTACCCCACTCATTGGATGTCAAAGTTGATACCTCCCAAACTCTCTCTGACCATTTGCCTTTAATTATCAAACTTGAAAAGGCCAGGGACGCTGAGTGCACTCCAAAAGGTAAAAGGAAAAATCTTATAATAGGTGCTCATTTTTTTAAAGCTCCATTCTTCAGAAAACTGGCCAAGGAGGCATTGCTCAAACTAGGGAAAGATGTGGAATCCTCAAACCCACGGGCCTAGCATTCCTTTGCTCAGAGCATCGAGTCTGCAATCAAGAGGGTTGGTGGGCCGAGGGTGAAGAAAGACAGAGAAGGCAAGAGCTAGGATCTACAACAGCAGGTAGTAGAGGGAATCACGATAAAGAAATGAGAAGGAACTGCTTCGGTCTCGGATCATGAGAAATGGCTCAAGGCAAAGGCATTGCTGGCTGAGATCCAGCTCGAGAAGATTAAAAGGACCAGGGTACTAGCAAGAGAACTTTTCCTAAAGCCAAAGGTTTCCAACCAAGCTCATTTTTTCCGCGCCCTCAAAATAAAAAGGAGACAAAGCATCATCTCTTCGATCACGGATGATACAAGGAATGTACTCACAAAACCCAACGAGATGGCCACACTTATGCTGGACCATCTTAGCAAAGTCATAGGTCAACCTGAAGACTGCTTCCGTGAGGTTGAGGAAGCTCGGGATCTCCAACTCAGCAATGTGAAGTGTACCTTATTAGCCTTGGATGCGAATAATCTTGAGAAGCCCATATCTGAAGAGGAATGCAAGATGACCTCCATTCAATGGGGAAAGAAAAATCCGTAGGATGGGATGGATTGACAACATAGTTTTTTAAGGAATTTTGCAAAGATCTCCGAACACCAATTGCCGTAATGGCTAACAGAGCCTTTAGTGAGGGAACCTAGAAACCAGTGTAAAGAAAGGGCTAATTAAGCCAATACCTAAACTAAATGCTGCTCACTTCTCAAGCACAGGCGCCCCATCTCAATGATGTCAGTGGCATATAAGATCATAGCGAAAGTGATAGCACAAAGGCTGGCAACATGGTTTCATCAAAGAAAGGTAAATTTATGACAATATCCTTGCAGCATTAGTTGCCATTGAATATGCAAACTTCACCAACCAAGAATGCATTCTGCTCTCATTCTGTTGTAGCTTGATCTTGACAAAGCCTTTGACAGAATCTCTTGGAACTACATAGAGAGAGTTCTGCAAGCAATTGGCTTCGGACCCCGTATGTGTAAAAGAGTCTACACACTAGGAGTGAACAGCTCATCAGAGCTGCTATTCAATAACAGAGTAGTAGCTCGAGAGTAGTAGGCTCTTTTGAAGTTAAGAGATCTATCAAGCAGGGGTGCCCTCTTGTCCCCTCCTATTTGCAATTGGCTCACATCCGCTAGTTGTCGCCCTTGAGGCAGTTGTGGACAAAGGAGAAATCCAAGGACTATCCCTATCCGGGCAAACAACTCCTTGCGAGGCTATTTGCAAATGACTCTCGGCTATTTGTCTCTTCAAATCTAGGATACTAGACTCTACATCTTGCACTATACAATTAATTCTAGAAGCACGTACCATCCTCCTAAATCTATAAGAGAATGGAACAATTTAACACCAAAATGTAAAATTTGGGTTTTCTCGATCTCCCAACTTATCTGAATGGTGTCTGGTTGGCTGAACTTTGCAAGCATGTGGTGTACCACACCCGTCACACTTACAAAGTTTGATAAACAATTGGTGGTCATTTGGATGAGATTGGTGATCTATCTCGATTTTTCCACGCAAGTTTCTCCAAGAGGAGGTAGGGTGGTTGTGAATCTAAGGATCTTTCCCCACCCCCTTTGCAAGAGAAAGAGTGGGTAAAGAAACATGAAAAATCCTTTTAAAATCTCTACCTCTTCTTATGAGCGTCGTCATCTTCACTCGATTTGACAAGATCATTAATATTGCATCTGATTTATATATGAACCAATGGTTTATGATTGCATTAACAACCTATTCTTGCATTCTCTTCATAAGGAACCAATAGCTCATCACCTCTTTTTTCCACAAAATATGTGAACTTTTAAGAATATACACATAACATATTAAGTACCAATTTTTAAAATAGAGGGGTTGGGAAGATTTGTTCTCCATTTAATATCCAACCACTTGAATTATAAATTCTATTTGAATCTCATGAAATAGTAGGAATACCAATTTGCAAAATAGAGGTGTTTCTCCAACCTTTGAAACAAGAAATTCTATTTGATAGTAGGAATAGCTACTCTTATTGTGAGGGAAGTGAGTGAGAGAAAGACTAGGCTCAACAACTATGTACTATCTTTATTTAATCCTTTACTTATTCTTAATACGCTCCATAACATTATCCAAAAAGAAGTGCTAATTATCAAGTTTAGAGAGGAGGTAAGTAATGTATATTCTTAGTTAGTATTAGAGAATATCTAAATTAAGAAGGTTAGATCTTAGGTTCATTTGGGCCCTCTTTGAGAAATGTGCCACATAGAAAACATGAGATGAAGCACAACATCTCACCCATAAGAGGTGCGATGGTGACCAAACTTTACAAGTACATGGGTAGGGGTACTTCCCACACACTTGCAAAGTTCAACCATCATCCAATGTCATTCAGGTAGTAAGATGGGATTGAGAAAAGCTAAAATTTATGTGTTTGTGTCCTTTGGGAGAAACCTATATAGTAAATGTGAGATGGAACAACATATCCACCCGAACAATGTCCAATGATGGTGTGACCAAATTTTGCAAGTGTGTGAGGATGGCTACTCTGCACACACTTACAAAGTTCGTCAAAACCATTAGACGCCATTCAAGCAAGACAAGACCGAGAAAACCTAAAGTTTGTGCGTTTGGATTCTTGAGAAACCTGAATGGAAACATGAGGTGGAGCACCAATCTCACTTGATGGATTGTCGAATGATGATGACCAAACTTTGCAACTATTTGGGTAGGGGTACCCCACACACAGTTGCAAGTTCGACCACTATCAGCCATCTTTTAGGTAAGAGGAGATTGAGAAAACCAAAATTTTATGCGTTTGGACCCTCTTTGAGAAACTTGCATCGTATCCCACCTGAGTGTGACATCGGATGATGACCAAACTTTGCAAGTGTGTGGGAGGGTTTTCCCACACATGTTTGCAATGTTTGGGCACTATCAGACATTGTTCCAGTAAGAAGGGTTCCAGAAAACCTAAATTTTGTGCATTTGGTCCCTCTAAACTCGGATTATGTCCCCTCTCATGTCAAACTTTTAGAGAGATATATTCTTAATATATATTTCTCTAGGACCATTCTAAATGTTAGAATATTATTATCTAATATAAATCTCTTTTCTAATCTTCTATTAATCTTATTTTTCTATCATCTTGAAATAGACATGCCTTTAGATGATATTACGAATAGTAGAAACCGTAAAGTAGACATTTACATTCATAAAGATGAAGATTATGGACTAGCAAAACGTCCATATGTTAGGCAACCGTTACCTAATTCAACCATGTCCACACTAAGAAATGAGGGGAAGAAGAATGTTGATCTTTGGGTGGATGGCAACCCTACCTTTGGGTAAGGGCCATGTTGCTCTTAGTACCCCAAATCTCTTTATTCTCATGAAATGTCCTATATACCCCAACCGTACCTTTGGGTAAGGGCATTGTTGCTCTTAGTATCCCCTTCATTTGATACTTTTTTCCATGTGTCTCGTCTCCTTATCTCCATCCTAAGATGAAAGCTTTATTGCTCCTTGTCGTATTTCTTTAGTCCTAAACTCTACATCTTTCACCCTACTTTCATAATGAGGGTATGCATCTTTGATTATCCTAGTTGTGTTCCTTCCAAGTGTTTCTTTAGTCCTAAACTCTACATCTTTCACCCTACTTTCATAATGAGGGTATGCATCTTTGATTATACTAGTTGTGTTCCTTCGAGAAAACAAATAATCTTGAATCAAGAAACTCCATCCCTTGATACCAAAACAAAATATTAAATGTACTCTCCAACATGGTATCACTCATTAGGTTCAGGCTGCTCCATCTTCTGCAAATGTGCCCCGTAAAATTACATTTATTGAAAACTTGGAGGGGTTGCTGGACATGAAATATCCTCCGTCGTTGGTGGACATCCACATAACGTACCAAACAAAAGGGAATCCTAAGAAGAATTCCATGAAGTGCTAGAAGGGGAAAACAAAAAGAAGGAAGAATGAAAAAATTGGCTGGGTGTGGGATTCATCAGAATCGTGAGTAACAAAACACAAGAGAAACCTAAGAAGAATCCCATGGAGTGCTAGAGCGAAGGAAGATTGAAAAAAATGGTTGGATGTGGGATTCGTCAGCTTAGCAAGATGGCAAGTCGAAGGGCGGGGCCTGAACGGACTGCTCTGATCCAATGCCGTTTGTTACAAGGAAAGCAGTTTCCAAACCCCAACTCGTGTGGATCTCCAAGTGACAGTGCATGAGCCACACTCCTGCATGCATAGGGTTGTGACACTAATGTGAGCAATGCAAGAACATGAAAACTTGTTGAAGGCATAATATTGATGTAGTTGTACCTGGATTGTCCGCCCGGAAGCGGAGGGCGACCCACCCTCCCTTGGGGACGCCTACAGTGTTGCGCTCAGGAGGGTCGGCCATGTTGAATGTAGAGGGATCGCTCGTGGTATTGTAGTTTCCGACTCCTTGGCCTACCACAAAGAAGTTGTAGCCGTGGAGGTGGATCGGGTGACTCTCGGTGCCGAGGATGCTGGTGCCTTGTAGAACGAGCTGTACACTGGAGTTGAAGGGCAGCCAGGAGAGCCGTGTGCCCATCTGCGGAGCGAGGTTCTTGGGTTGTGCACCAGTATAGTTGAAAGGCCTTACGGGGTTGTCCGGAAAGCTAGTGGGAAAGACATTCATGGCACTGGTCCGATTCTTCTTGACGCTCATCGACTTGAAGAAGAAGGACTGCAGGAGGGCGGTGTTGGGAAGGGTGAAAGAAACATTGCTGACTGCGGCTGCGAACATGCCTCCAGAGGGCCCCTGGCATACTTTGGCGCGAGGGCACGGTTTTCTAGCCAGGCCCACGGTGAAGAGCAAGTGGCGGTCTACATTGAGGGGAACGGTGGCTGGGAAGGCGTTGGAGTTGAGGCTTCTCAGACTAGCGCTGAAGTTGTTGGCCAAGGTGGTGTCGTTGTAAGAAGGAAGGGCAGGCAAGACCGGCGTGGAGGAGTTGGGGGATCCCAAATACTCAACCACTGCGGTGGCCGTGGTATTGTCGAAGGGCACGGTGGGACCTGCGGAGTTGTAGGCCCTCACTGCGAGCAAGTACCTTCCGGTTGGCTGATCGGCAGTGAGGAGGACGTTAGTGGTCTGCCCTGGCGCGATGAGTATTGAGCTGGCCTTGAAGGGCTTGGTATAGGTGGAGTCGATCTCCACCACGGTCAGTGTATGGTTGGCGAGGGTGAGGAAGAGCTCGTCATTGAGGCCGGCATTGATGATTCGGAGCAGGTAAGTCTGGTTCTGCGCCACCGGGAGCTTAAACATATCTGCAATTTAATACGCTGACTTTTACAACAACCAAATTGTGTACAGACAATAAGCTGTCCGTGCCTGAACAGTAATGATTACCCTTAGCGGAGCAATTGTAGAGGGCTCCCGGCTGCCCGTTGATCGTGTAGGCATCGGAGACGTTGGGGCCGGCTCCAGACTGCAGCGCTTGCTTTATCACAAATTCCGTATCCGAATTCCACCACTCACCTGAATTTGTAAGTTGCAAAATTCTCAACGTGTTACTGCATGATCGACGACCAGTGCCACCCCTACAGGATGGCCAACTTATCTATTCGATGGGGGGCAACGTACCGAGGACGATAGGGATCTCTTGGGCCGGCTGGGGGAATGGATAGCTGCGCTGTGCCTTTGGTAGGATGATGAAGGCCCCGTGCACAGTAGAGCGCATCCAGGAGATGTGGGCGTGCCAGAAGAGGGTGCCGCGCTGGCCGGTGACGGTGAAATTGTAGAGGTAGCTCCGCCCCGGCTGGATGGGGCACTGCGTGATGTAGGCCGGCCCGTCGAACCACCCGGACCGCAGCTGACGAACGCCATGCCTTGATACATATCGATCGATCCACAGCAAAGTAAAAGCCGAAGTAAGTAAATACCTATGTGGCCGTAATGGCGTTCGTGTTAGTTCAGATCAAGTTACCAGTGGATGGTGATATTCTTGTCAGGCATCTCGTTGATCACTTTGACCAGCACACGCTCCCCCTCTCGCACGAGCAGCGTCGGCCCAGGAAACTCGTCGTTCACCGTCACCATGCGTTTGGTGTGGCAAAGCCGGGTGAAGTTGCTGTACTTCACCTGTGCGCGTGGTGGATTAATGTCAAAATTCGCAGCCCCTGCGCAACCAACGACACACACACACACACAGAGTCGGTCACTTACATGGAATTTAAAGCGGCGGATGCCCAAGTGTAGCTGTGCCCTATGAACAGGGAGAATTGCTAGCGCCGCAACGATCAGCAAGAGAGAAGAATAAAGGCCGTGCGCCATGCTTGCTAGTTGACTTTCTCAGGAATTGGCGTCCACGACTTTGGCGCCCACTTTATATACGCAGGACGATCGTCACCAACCGTTGCTAGGACTCACCAACCGCTGCTAGAACTGCAGAGGGTGCTCTTTTCTTATCGCAGTTGCTTCAAGCTATCATCCATATCTTCCGGCCCCGAGTGCCTTGAGTCTCACCATATCTAGTAGCTGTAACTTGTCCGTTTCTAATGTTTGGCAAAGCAAAATGGGGCCTTATCTTTAGTGGGTGGCGTTTCTTGACAACCCACATCTACCCGTTGTACGTTACAAGCAACAATCACACTTGATATATATATATCACGTGCTTTGACAACTTTTTTCAACCCCTTTTGTTCATTTTGCCTTTCTTTTTTGATCGAACTAAAATAAGTTTCTTCCAGAACTAGTGCAATTGCAAAATTCTGATTGTAAAACTCATCGACCATATAAGAGTACATATATATATTCTTAATTAGCTTACTGTTGCTTTTTTAAATCTATTTTTTCAATGCTCAGGAGATATTCATTTTTTAAATACTTTGATTTTATATTTCATCCACTTTAAGATCGAAATATTCCTAACTAAGTTGTGGTTGTTTTTCTAAATCCACTTTTTATCTGCTCACGGACGCTAGATTTATTTGACTACTTTGTTTTGGGATTGTTTTCATTGCTTTTGGTATTTTCATAAACCTTAGTAACTAATGTGTGTACACACACATATATTGACAAGTTTATTATGTACCAAAAACTATGCATCGCATGAGAATGCTTGTTGAGGTGTACAAAACTTAGTGACATTCTATATTATATTACGATTGGATAGTATATTAGACAATATTCAATAAGTTGTTTTTTCATGGATCAAACCACTCTTACAAGTCTACAATACTAAGTCAGTGGATGTTTGTAATTTCCACATAAAACATCCACTGACTTTAATAAAGTGAACCAAATTAATATAAACGCTTTGTCTACATTTTCTTTTCTATAATCTACATATAATATACAATACAACATGGAAACATGGATTATATACAATTATTTATATTCTCTTGAATATCGTAATCATTCAAAAATTAATTATGATCTTATGTAATATTTTTTTAAATAGTGTAATTCTTCATAATAGTCTAAAATAGAAGGTCAAGGCCATGCCTAAGAAAATAGGGTACAAGAAAAGAAAATGGGAGGCTAACAAATCTTGCTGAAAGCTTTAGCATGGCCCTGCTTAGTTTTCAGACAAGAAAGAGATTATTGAGTGCAATGGAATCCCTACCTAAAAAGGGAGTCCTCTAAAGAGAAGGGTGTGTTCAAAACAAGGTGAAATCTTATTTCTTTTATTGTTCCTTTTTGTGTTCTTATTTGATGTCCATATTTTACTTTATACTTCTCTCACTTGTACTTTTACACATCCCTTTCAATTTCAAGATTCTATTTCACCTTATCCAAATTTTACTTGTTCTTGTAACTTCATTTATCTAAATTCTACTTTAATTATTGAATTACATTCTTGTAACTTCATTATTGATGTGTTGGGTGAGATAAAAGTAGCATGTGCAAGGAAAAGAAACTACATGACTTTACAAAAGTTCTTGAAGACATTAATGTTTCATGACATTCTTTGAGAAATGGGTGATAATTAGATTAGTATTATGAATGAACATACCAAATGTATGTGAGCAACCATTTGTACTTAACAATGTGTATGTGATTCAATCCGTATTAGGCCCACATGAAATGAGACCACACTATAGTCATATGTCCCCCTATTTCTAACTCAATGCACTGACACTTTATGGAGAAAACTAGCTATGTTGATGCTCACTGAGATATATCAATACCATGCTCAAAATACCTAATGTCAAAAAAGCTAGTGATGTGGGGTAAATGCTTGGAGCAATGGGGAGTGGTACGTTACCCAAAAACATTTCTAAGAGTTTCATAAGGCATAGACTATGGTTCAAAGGTTTAAAGGGAGCCTAAAGGATGAAGATGTACAACCTATGGAGGCCAACATTAGGCATCTAGAAGAAGTGGAAAGGGATGCCAAATGGGTGGTCAATTCAAAGAAGGTGGTGCTCGAATAAAAATGCACTCTATCTATTGGATCAAACATATGATTTTTTGAGCTAAACCTCTTGCCTTATCGTTAATCTTCATTTTTATCATTTGCATTGTCATTAGTGCTAATCTTTTCCTTGCTTTCTAGCATTCTACAGTGTTGATTATGATCCATTTCTATACACCCTAATCAACTCTAGGTGCAAATCTCAAGTTGGTATTAGAGCCACTCCCTGGATAGCTACACACTTAGGATAGGTTAGATTATTAAAATGGTTAGATGTTTTTTGAAATTTAAATTTAAACTACTTTCAAACATATTTTCCCATCTTGTATCAAGCTCCAAAATCAATACGAATAAAAGGTTTTTGCTCCACTGTCTTCAAGAAGCCATACCTTGGAGAGCTAGGTCTACAACTCATCACAAGGGGAGCATTGCTTGTTGATCAAATCAAGTGCATCAAGAGTGCCCACAACACTAGTTGGCAACAATTCCCAGCTAGGAGGGGGTAATTTATCAATTCATTTTCCCATCATACTCTCAAGAAAATGGTTCATGGGCTCAATGCATATATTGTAGAGGGTGTGTACATTAATTAGTTGAACATAAACAACAAACATTGAAGCTTTATTTGACAAACCATTCTCTACTCTACAAATTACGTTTATGAATCCGATAATTAGTGATGTTTACAATCAACTTTTAGAGCCATTGAAGGTTCTAATTTATCATTGGGGTATTTTTAAACACTTGGGCATAATTAAAATAAACTTATAGTACTCAAAATACCTCTCCTAAATCAAGGTATTTTTTGGTTTTATAGTTTTTAAATTTGGGTATCTCTGTAACTCGCTAGGTGTTGGCTTTGAGTAACCCTATTGCAAAGACCTTCCCACATCACCATAAGTAAACCATGTCAAATCCACTCATAGTAAATAAATTTAATGGTGAAGGTTTCCACATATGGCAAGTAAAACTCAAGTTTGTTCTCATGAAAGATGGGCTTTGGGGGATAGTAATTGGAAGGGAAAGTGCACCTATTTAGAAGGGGAATATAAAAGAGATGAGAGAGCCATTATTACATTAGGGCTAGGTGATAGTTTCATCCAACATCACATTGTGTTAGAAGAAAACTCTAAAAAAAGGAGCAACTCTAAAGGAGCATGGGTGAACTCAAGAAACCATTTGGAGCCAAAAAAAAGCCAGTCTAAAAACTCCATTTTTTTGGGTTGGACATGAAAGAGAATGAGTCACTCCAAGCACATCTAAATAAACTTAAATGTGTTATGCAACAACTTGCATGTGTTGGGTCTCTAGTGGAAGAGAAGTATGCCACATCAATCCTTCTCAAGAGCATGACCTTGGAAGAATTCAACCCATTGGTGACTACCTTGAAGAACCTACCCGACCCAACCTTTACCAGCATTAAAGCATTAAACATCAATCATTAGCAAAACGAAGATCCAAATAAGTGGGCTTGCCAAGAAGAAGGCTAATCATCAGAAAGAGTCTTCTAGTTGATGTCAGAAGGCACACATCTCATCTTGTATCTATATCACTCATTGTATTCCTACCCTTATGTAAACTATAGGCTCTCAGCCAACATTGTAGCGTATGAGGCACCTGTGTGATAGACCACTCTAGAAAATGAATAAGTGTGTAGGTCCAATGTACATATGGTGGTATCTCGGGGGGTTCACTATAAGTAAACTGTCTGTATCAGGTGCGTCTCTAAAAAAAGGAACAACTCTAAAGGAGCATGGGATGATCTTAAGAAACCATTTGGAGCCAAACAAAGTAAGTCTAAAAAATCCATTTTTTGGGTTGGACATCAAAGAGAATGGTGAAGACGGGGATTTTCCATGGCTTGAAAATTCCACAATGGGAATTTTGGAGGGGAATTGGAAAATTCCACAATGGGAATTTCGGAGGGGGGGTCCCCGC
Source organism: Cibotium barometz (assembly GCF_041138505.1). NCBI lineage: Eukaryota > Viridiplantae > Streptophyta > Polypodiopsida > Cyatheales > Cibotiaceae > Cibotium > Cibotium barometz. The sequence continues at coordinate 24,760,839 of NC_141110.1, forward strand.
CCACATGCTTGCAAAGTTTGCTCACCATCAGATGATGTTTAGGTACGATGGCATGGTGAAGAGCAAGATTTTCCATGGCCTCTCGAGCCCTAACAGACTTTAAATTTCCACATTGGGCGCTAATTGATATATAAAACATCATCCTATGGTGACCAAATTTTACGAGCATGTGGGGGGGTTCCCCCTCCACATCCTCGAAAAGTTTTATCACCGTCAGACGATGTTTGGGTATGATGGCATCGTGAACAATTGGGATTTTCTATGGCCTCTATAGCATTAAAGAAATTTGAAAATTCCACACCAGGTAGTAATTAATATACCAAAACATCATGTGATGTGGTGACCAAACTTTGGGAGCGTTTGGGGGTTCCCCCCACATGCTTGCAAAGTTTCGTCACCATCGAACAATGTTTGGGTACGATGGCATGGTGAAGAAAAGATTTTTCCATGACTTTTCAAGCACTAAGAGACTTTAAAATCCCACACTAGGCTCTAAGTGATATGCTAAAAACCATCCTATGGTGATCAAACTTTGCTTGCACATGTTAACCACTCCAGTAATATTATTTTTCAAGCATGGCTATGCTTCTTATAACTTATATTTTTGTAACCGTGCAAAGCATTGAACGATAAAAGAGATATGGAATGACTTGTGTAATGCTAGTCTAGGAAGGAGATATACATAGAGCTAGGAATCTAGTTTTGGGCCCCCGATTGTAAATGGGTGGTCAACCATTGTAAAATAAAAGCTATTGTATATAAGAAATTTTATGGAATATGAAAAGGGACAATTCCATTAGTCTCATTTGAGTTTTTCCTCCCTCTTTTTCTCACTCTCTTGAGCTTGTGGATACATGCTTGTATTGTTGATGCTTGCATGCTCCCTCCTTCTTGCTCTTCACCTAGCTCTTAAATCTCCACTTGGGTGACACAAGTGGTGGTGGAGTTTGCCACTAGTAGCCTCACAAACGGGAGTTAACTCTCATTAGGTTTGGCTAAGTGCACATCTCTAACTCGATCCTTGTATGGTTGTTTCTCTTCTTCTCTCCCTCTCTTGTGTGTAAGGTTTTATGTTTAGTTTAACATCTTTGGTGTTGCTGTGTGAGATAGCACTTAGCTTAGGGTCCTCCGCTTATTTCATTTGCTAGAGTTCTCATTTGGCCTTGTTGGAGTGCAAATCCACCAGTTGTATGTTTGTGTTTGAGTTTGTTGTTTGTTTTTTTTTATGGTGTTCCATGGAGCTATAGAGGTCAACCGAAGTATTGGAGCATTGAAGTGTTCACCAAGTGCGGGGGGAGACACAAGTAAGTGTTCAATCTTTGCTCTTGAAATTCATAAATATTTTGATTTGTTGTTTATCTTTTATTAAGTTTGCACCATAATTTAATTATCGAATTAATCTTCATTTGTTAGGTTTCTTTAAGCATTATACGCATAATTAGGTATCTAGAGATTAGCTAGCTCCCTATCAAAGCAAAAATCCACAAAAACATTAGGAAGATACTTGAATTTACAAAAATAAGAGGAGGAAACTAGGCAAAAAATCCCATTGTAGAGGAATCTCTGAGAAGCGAACGCCTGTTCCATTCAGAGGACACAATCGTGGTGGCAAGTTTGCCATGCCTGTTCCATTCCTCCCGGGCTTAGGAAATCTTCAGCCATTAATTTGGAAGTTAGCGTTAAAAAGAGAATATTTACATTAAGTAGGTATAAATTGAATCTAACCAAAGGGTATAGTTGCACTGTCAGAGAATATTGTGACCTACAACCTTACATTCTCTGAAAAATCTCTACAAACTGGAAATGCCATGGCCGTTCCATTTGTGTCACGAGACGAGTGTTTCTTCTTAGAAGCGTACACTCATTCCAACATGTTCCCTTCAATTGCCACGCCCATGTCAGTTTCGCCATGCGCATGTCATTCTCTTTTTCCCTAGCTCCAGCAAGCATACATCCGTGACATTTGTGCCATGCTCATACCATTTGTCTATTCTAAAGCATATGCTCGTGGCAAACTTTCCACGCCATACAATCTGCTTGCCACACATATACTTTCTCCATCCAAAAGTGCATGCATGTTCCTTCTTGAAGCCACGTCTATGTGTTTGAGGAAGCATACACCCATGCCATCTGCATCCTGAGAAGCGTACGCTCGTTCCCTTCTAAAGCGTATGCCCATACCATCTTAAAGCATACCGCCATATTTCTTAAAGGGACTCCTCTAAAGACAAGGGTGTGCTCAAAACAAGGTGAAATCTTATTTCTTTTATTGTTCCTTTTTGTGTTCTTATTTGATGTCCATATTTTAATTGATACTTCTCTCACTTTATTGAATGACATTCTTGCAACTTCATTATTGATGTGTTGGGTGAGATAAAAGTAGCCCGTAGAAGGAAAAGAAACTGCATGACTTTACAAAAGTTCTTGAAGACATTAATGTTTCATGACATTCATTGAGAAATGAGTGATAATTAGTATTATGAATGAACATACCAAATGTACGTGAACGATCATTTGTACTTAACAGTGTGTATGTGAGTCAATCTGTATTAGGTCCATATGAAATGAGACCACACTGTAGTCATACGTCTCCCTAATTCTAACTCAATGCACTAACACTCTATGGAGAAAACTAGCTGTGGTGATGCTCAGTGGTAGACATATATCAATGCCATGGTCAAAGTACCCAATGTCGAAAAAGCTAATGATGTGGGGTAAATGTCTGGAGCACTCTATCTATTGGTGTACTCAATGTTATAAAAATGCACTCTATCTATTTGATCAAACATATGATTTTTTGAGCTAAACCTCTTGCCTTATCATTAAGCTTCATTTTTATCATTACCATTGTCATTAGTGTTAATATTTTCCTTGCTTTCTAGCATTCTATAATCTTGATTATGATCCATTTCTATACACCCTAATCAACTCTAGGTGCAAATCTCAAGTTGGTAGTATCAAAGCCACCCCGTGGATAGATATACACTTAGGATAGGTTAGATTATTAAAATGGTTAGATGTTTTTTGAAATTTAAATTTAAACTACTTTTAAACATATTTTCTCATGTTGTAACAAGCTCCAAAATCAATACGAATCAAAGGTTTTTGCTCCATTGTCTTCAAAGGTTTAAACTACCTTCAGATCAAGAAGCTACCTTCTCCCTATGCATGTAGGAGTGCGGTTCGTCACTATCACTTGGAGATCCACATGAGTTGGGGTTTGGAAACTGCTTTCCTTCTAACAAATGGCATTGGACCAGAGCAGTCCGTTTAGCCCCCGCCCTCGGACTTGCCATCTTGCTAAGCTGACGAATCCCACATCTAACCATTTTTTTCAATCTTCATTCGCTCTAGCACTCCATGGGATTCTTCTTAGGTTTCTCTTGTGTTTTGTTACTCAGGATTCTAATGAATCCCACACCCAACCAATTTTTCCATTCTTCCTTCTTTTTGTTTCCCCTCTAGCACTTCATGGAATTCTTCTTAGGATTCCCTTGTGTTTGTTATGTTATCTGGATGTCCACCATCAGTCGAGGATATTTCATTTCCAGCAACCCCACCAAGTTTTAAATTAATGTAATTTTCCCTCCCTCATATATAAAGAAACAAATGTAACTACCCTAGATTATTCTTAGCATTCTAGGTAATGTGTCGTGGTATTGTCTAAAACTGATTTTTTGTACAACCAACATCATTTTGTCAACTCTTTGAATCTAGTTTACATTTGATATTTTGTTTTGGTATCAAGGGATGGAGTTGCTTGATTCAAGATCGTTTGTTTTCTTGAAGGAACACAACTAGGATAATCAAAGATGCATACCCTCATTATGAAAGTAGGGTGAGATGTAGAGTTTAGCAATGTGATGGTGGATAAAACTTTCACCTAGCCCTAATGTAATAATGGCTCTCTCATCTCTTTGATCTTCCCCTTCTAATAAATAGGGACACTTTCCCTTCCAATTGCTATCCCCCAAAGCCCATCTTCATGAGAAAAAACTTGAGTTTTACTTGCCATATCTAGAAACCTTCACCATTAAATTATTTACTATGAGTGGATTTGACATGGTTTGCTTATGGTGATGTGGGAAGGTCTTTGAAATAGGGTTACCCCCAAAGCCAATGCTTAGCCGGTTACAAAAGTTGAGATATTCATTTGATGTGATTAACACTTCCCAAATTTAAAAACTATAAAACCCAAAAATATCTTGATTTAGAAGTGGGATTTTGAGTACTAAACCAAGGGGATAATTTTATTTTAATGATGCACAAGTGTTTAAAAATACCGCAATAATAAATTAGAACCCTCAACGGCTTTAAAAGTTGATTGAAAATAGCACTAATTATCCTATTAATAATAAGCATAATATTTAGAGTAGAGAATGGTTTGTCAAATGAAGCTTCAATGTTTGTTGTTTATGTTCAACTAATTAATGTACCTATAAGTCAATATTAGATAAAGTGGGAAAAATCCCATTCCCATGAAAAAAGTGGGGGTATGGTAAACTCATCCAAAAGTTTGTCAAAACATATTCATGTGACATATCATTGGAAAGAGCTTGAAAAGTAGAATCTAGATCTACTTTGTCCGACAAATTTGGAGTTTGCATGTTCAAGTTATGGCCAAAATAAATTTTTTAAATACATTCCCATTTTGAGGGATTTTTTCCATTTTATCTAATATTGACTTATATCCTCTACAATATCTGCATTGAGCCCATGAACCATTTTCTTGAGAGTATGATGGGAAGATGAATTGATAAATTACCCCCTCCTAGCTAGGAATTGCTGGCAACTAGTGTTGTGGGAACTTTTGATGCACTTGATTTGATCAACAAACACTGCTCCCCTTGTGATAAGTTGTAGCTCTCCAAGGTATGGCTTCTTGAAGACAATGGAGCAAAAACCTTTTATTCGTATTGATTTTAGAGCTTGATACAAGATTGGAAAATATGTTTGACAGTAGTTTAAATTTAAATTTCAAAAAACATCTAAACATTTTAATAATCTAATCTATCCGAAGTGTATAGCTATCCAGGGGGTGGCTCTGATACCAACTTGAGATTTGCACCTAGAGTTGATTAGGGTGTATATAAATGGATCATAATCAAGATTGTATAATGCTAGAAAGCAAGGAAAAGATTAACACTAATGACAATGCTAATGATAAAAATGAAGCTTAATGATAAGGCAAGAGGTTTAGCTCAAAAAATCATATGTTTGATCCAATAGATAGAGTGCATTTTTATAAGCTTGAGAACACCTCCATTAGCCATTAAACATGGCCCATAAGATTGATTAAGCATCCCCTAATCTATTATATATTCGAGCACCACCTTCTTTGACGTGACCACCCATTTGGCATCCCTTTCCACTTCTTCTAGATGCCTACTGTTGCCTCCTTATGGGTTGTACACCTTCATCCTTTGGGCTCCCTTTAAACCTTTGAACCATAGTCTATGGCTTATGAAACTCTTAGAAATGTTTGGGGGTAACATACCACTCCCCATTGCTCCAAACATTTACCCCACATCACTAGCTTTTTCGACATTGGGTACTTTGAGCATTGCATTGATATATCTCTACCACTGAGCATCAGCACACCTAGTTTTCTCCATAGAGTGTCATTGCATTGGGTTAGAAATAGGGGGACGTAGGACTAGAGTGTGGTCTCATTTCATGTGGGTCTAATAGGGATTGAATCACATACACACTGTTAAGTGCAAATGGTTGTTCACATACATTTGGTATGTTCATTCATAATACTAATCTAATTATCACCCATTTCTCAAAGAATGTCATGAAACATTAATGTCTTCAAGAACTTTTGTAAAGTCACACAGATTCTTTTCCTTCCACATGCTACTTTTATCTCACCCAACACATCAAAAATGAAGTTACAAGAATGTAATTCTCAATAATTAAAGTAGAATCTAGATAAGTGAAGTTTTAAGAACAATGTGTTAAAAAAGGATTTTAAAAATACCTTCTGTTGAACCCACGTGCTACACTTACATATTTATGAGTGACCCCCCCCCCGAGGGTGGTAGTGGTTAATTAGAGGGGGAGTGTTGAAAAAGGAAGTGATGTGGGGTAAATGTTTCCAGAAAGGGACAGTGGATTTGTAAGAGTTGAATAACTCATAGACTACAGTTTGAAGGGTAAAACGGAGGCCAAAGGATGAAGAATATGTGGAATGTCCAGCCCATGTTGAGAATATATAGGTTCTTAGAAAAGATGGAAAAGGATACCAAGTGGGTGCTTACTTCAAGGGATATTCAAGAGAGATAATGATAAAATCTACAAAAGATTAGGGAATGCTTAATCAAGCTTATGGGGCCCAAGGATGAAGAATATGTGGAATAGCCTGCCCATGTTGAGACCAAAGTAGATGCCTAAAAAAAATGGTAAAGGACACCAAATGGGTGCTTACTTCAAGGGATATTAAAGAGGTATGGTACTCAAATCTAGAAAAGATCAAGTAATGCTTTATTGTTCCTAAATCTATAAGAGAATGGGACAACTTAACACCAAAATGCATACAATATGGGTTTTCTCGATCCCAACTTATCTGAATGGTGTTTGGTTGGCTGAACTTTGCAAGCATGTGGTGTACCCCACCTGTCACACTTAAAAAGTTTGGTAAACGATTGGTGGTCATTTCGGCGAAATTGGTGATCTATCTCGATTTTTCCATGCAAGCTTCTCCAAGAGGAGGTAGGGTGGTTTGTGAATCTTAGAATCTTTCCCCACCCCTTTGCAAGAGAAAGAGTGGGTTGAAAAAACATGAAAAATCCTTTTCAAATCTCTACCTCTTCTTATGAGCATCGTCATCTTCACTCGATTTGACAAGATCATTAATATTGCATCTGATTTATATATGAAACTTATTATCCCAACGGTTTATGATTGCATTAACAACCTATTCTTGCATTCTCTTCATAAGAAACCAATAGCTCATCACCTCTTCTTCCACAACCTATTCTTGCATTATCTTCATAAGAAACCAATAGATCATCACTCACCATGAAGAATGGGCCATACATGGTTTATAACATTAATCAAACCATGTGTATGGGAAGTACCCCTACCCCCCATGAAGAACTTTGCAAGTGTGTGGGAAGTACCCCTACCCATGTACTTGTAAAGTTTAGTCACCATCGCACGTCTTTTGGGTGAGATATTGTGCTTTATCTCACATTTTCTATGTGGGACGTTTCTCAAAGAGAGCCCAAATGAACCTAAGATCTAACCTTCTTAATCTTAGATTTTCTCTAATACTTACTAAGAATATACATAACTTACCTCCTCTCTAAACTTTATAATAATTAGCACTTCTTTTTGGATAAAGTTATGGAGCGTATTAAGGATAAGTGAAGGATTAAATAAAGATAGTCCATAATTGTTGATCTTAGTCTCTCTCTCACTCACCTCCCTCACAATAAGAGTAGTTATTCCTACTATCAAATAGAATTTCTTGTTTCAAAGGTTGGATAAACCCCTCTATTTTGCAAATTTGTATTCCTACTATTTCATGATATTGAAATAGAAGTTATAATTCAAGTGGTTAGATAATGGAGAACAAATCTTCCCAACCCCTCTATTTTGAAAATTGGTACTTAATATGTTGTGTATATTCGTAAAAGTTCACATATTTTGAAAATTGGTACTTAATATGTTGTGTATATTCGTAAAAGTTCACATATTTTGTGGAAAAAAGAGGTGATGAGCTATTGGTATCTTGTTGTGAAGAGAATGCAAGAATAGGTTGTTAATGCAATCATAAACCATTGGGATGATAAGTTTCATATATAAATCAGATGCAATATTAATGATCTTGTCAAATCGAGTGAAGATGACGACGCTAATAAGAAGAGGTAGAGATTTTAAAAGGATTTTTCATGTTTCTTTTACCCACTCTTTCTCTTACAAAAGGGGTGGAGAAAGATTCTATTATTCAGAACCACCCTACCTCCTCTTGGAGAAGCTTGCATGGAAAAATCGAGATAGATCACCAATTTTGCCCAAATGACCACCAATCATTTACCAAACTTTTTAAGTGTGACGGGTGGGGTACACCTCATGCTTGCCAACCAGACACCATTTAGATAAGTTGGGATCAAGAAAACCCATATTTTATGCATTTTGGTGTTAAGTTGTCCCATTCTCTTATAGATTTAGGAATAATAAAGCATTCCTTGATCTTTTCTAGATTTGAGTACCATACCTCCTTAATATCCCTTGAAGTAAGCACCCATTGGGTGTCCTTTCCCATTTTTTTAAGGCACCTACTTTGGTCTCAACATGGGCTAGCTAGTCCACATATTCTTCATCCTTTGGGCCCCATAAGCTTGATTAAGCATTCCCTAATCTTTTGTAGATTTAATCACTATCTCTCTTGAATATCCCTTGAAGTAAGCACCCACTTGGTATCCTTTTCCATCTTTTCTAGAAACCTATATGGTCTCAACATGGGCTGGACATTCCACATATTCTTCATCCTTTGGCCTCTGTTTGACCCTTCGAACGGTAAACTATGAGTTATTCAACTCTTACAAATCCACTGCCCCTTTCTGCAAACATTTACCCCACATCACTTCCTTTTTCAACACTCCCCCTCTCGAGTGATCAACCACTACCAACCTCGGAGGGGGGGGTTCACTCATAAATATGTAAGTGTAGCACGTGGGTTCAACAGAAGGTATTTTTAAAATCCTTTTTTAACACATTTTTTACATACATAAGGCTACCATTTAAAGGGGGTATTCACATGTTGAATAGAAAAAGGGTATGTTTTATTCATGAAAAATTCAGTGATAAGGGATTATTAAAATAAACCTTGAACCCATGTGATATTGAGAGTTTACTTATAGTGAACCCCTCGAGCTACCACTATACGTACATTGGACCGACACACTTAGTCATTTTCTAGAGTGGGTACTAAACCGAGGGGATAAGTTTATTTTAATGATGCACAAGTGTTTAAAAATACCCCAATATTAAATTAGAACCTTCAATGGCTCTAAAAGTTAATTGTAAATAGCACTAATTATCCTATTAATAAACAAAATTTTTAGAATAGAGAATGGTTTGTCAAATAAATCTTCAATGTTTGTTATTTATGTTCAACTAACTAATGTACACATCCTCTATAATATATGCATTGAGCCCATGAAACATTTTCTTGAGAGTATGATGGGAAAATGAATTGATAAATTACCCCCTCCTGGGAATTGCTGCCAACTAGTGTTGTGGGTACTTTGATGCACTTGATTTGATCAACAAGCAATGCTCCCCTCGTGATGAGTTGTAGACCTAGCTCTCAAAGGTATGGCTTCTTGAAGACAATGGAGAAAAAACCTTTCATTCGTATTGATTTTGGAGCTTGATACAAGATGGGAAAATATGTTTGAAAGTAGTTTAAATTTAAATTTCAAAAAACATCTAAACATTTTAATAATCTAACCTATCCTAAGTGTATAGCTATCGAGGGGGTGGCTGTGATACCAACTTGAGATTTGCACCTAGAGTTGATTAGGGTGTATAGAAATGGATCATAATCAAGATTATAGAATGCTAGAAAGCAAGGAAAAGATTAACACTAATGACAATGCTAATGATAAAAATGAAGCTTAGTGATAAGGCAACAGGTTTAGCTCAAAAAATCATATGTTGGATCCAATAGATAGAGTGAATTTTTATAAGCTTGAGTACATCTCCATTAGACATTAAACCAGGCCCATAAGCTTGATTAAGCATCTCCTAATCTATTATATATTCGAGCACCACCTTCTTTGAAGTGACCACCCATTTGGCATCCCTTTTCACTTCTTCTAGATGTGTAATATTGCCTCCTTATGGGTTGTACATCTTCATCCTTTGGGCTCCCTTTAAACCTTTGAACCATAGTCTATGCCTTATGAAACTCTTAGAAATGGTTGGGGGTAACATACCACTCCCCATTGCTCCAAACATTTACCGCACATCACTAGCTTTTTCGACATTGGGTACTTTGAGCATGGCATTGATATATATCTACCACTGAGCATCAACACCACTAGTTTTCTCCATATAGTGTCCGTGCATTATTGAGTTAAAAATGGGGGGACGTATGACTACACTGTGGTCTCATTTTATGTGGGCCTGATCCGGTTTGAATCACATACACACTGTTAGGTACAAATGGTTGTTCACATACATTTGGTATGTTCATTCATAATACTAATCTAATTATCACCCATTTCTCAAAGAATGTCATGAAACATTAATCTCTTCAAGAACTTTTGTAAAGTCGTGCAGTTTCTTTTCCTTCCACATGCTACTTTTATCTCACCCAACACATCAATAATGAAGTTACAAGAATGTAATTCTCAATAATTAAAGTAAAATCTAGATAAGTGTAGTTATAAGAACAAGTAAAATTTGGATAAGGTGAAATAGAATCTTGAAATTGAAAGCGGTGTAAAAGTACAAGTGAGAGAAGTATCAAGTAAAATATGCACATCAAATAAGAACACAAAAAGGAACAATAAAATAAATAAGATTTCACCTAGTTTCGAATACACCCTTCTCTTAAGAGGACTCCCTTTTTAGGTAGGATGAGGGGGGAGAGGGAGGTGGAGGTGGAGGTGGCGGTGGCGGTGGAGGACTATGAGGTGATGCTGGATGCTTACGTGTAGTGTTTCAATTTCAAGATTCTATTTCACCTTATCCAAATTTTACTTGTTCTTGGAACTTCACTTATCTAAATTCTACTTTAATTTTTGAATTACATTCTTGTAACTTCATTATTGATGTGTTGGGTGAGGTAAAAGTAGCATGTGGAAGGAAAAGAAACCGCATGACTTTACAAAAGTTCTTGAAGACATTAATGTGTCATGACATTCCTTGAGAAATGGGTGATAATTAGATTAGTATTATGAATGAACATACCAAATGTATGTGAACAACCATTTGTACTTAACAGTGTGTATGTGATTCAATTGGTATTAGGCCCACATGAAATGAGACCACACTGTAGTCATACGTCCCCCTATTTCTAACTCAATGCACTGACACTCTATGGAGAAAACTAGTTGTGCTGATGCTCAATGGTAGAGATATATCAATGCCATGCTCAAAGTACCCAATGTAAAAAAATCTAGTGATGTGGGGTAAATGTTTGGAGCAATGGGGAGTGGTATGTTACCCCCAAACATTTCTAAGAGTTTCATAAGGCATAGAATTTGGTTCAAAGGTTTAAAGGGAGCCCAAAGGTTGAAGATGTACAACCCATAAGGAGGCCAATAGTAGGCATCTAGAAGAAGTGGAAAGGTTAGATTATTAAAATGGTTAGATGTTTTTTGAAATTTAAATTTAAATGACTTTCAAACATATTTTCCCATCTTGAATCAAGCTCCAAAATCAATATGAATAAAAGGTTTTTGCTCCATTGACTTCAAGAAGCTATACCTTGGAGAGTTAGGTCTACAACTCATCACAAGGGCAGCATTGCTTGTTGATCAAATCAAGTGCATCAAAAGTGCCCACAACACTAGTTGGCAGCAATTCCTAGCTAGGAGGGGGTAATTTATCATTTCATTTTCCCATCATACTCTCAAGAAAATGGTTCATGGGCTCAATGCACAAAAAACATTGCACGTAAGCATCCACCATCACCTCATCGTCCTTCACCTCCCTCTCCCCCCTCATCCTGCCTAAAAAGGGAGTCCTTTTAAGAGAAGGGTGTGTTCAAAACAAGGTGAAATCTTATTTCTTTTATTGTTCCTTTTTGTGTTCTTATTTGATGTCCAGATTTTACTTTATACTTCTCTCACTTGTACTTTTACACATCCCTTTCAATTTCAAGGTTATATTTCACCTTATCCAAATTTTACTTGTTCTTACAACTTCACTTATCTAGATTGCACTTTAATTATTGAATTACATTCTTGTAACTTCATTATTGATGTGTTGGGTGAGATAAAAGTAGCATGTGGAGGAAAAGAAACTGCATGACTTTACAAAAGTTCTTGAAGACATTAATGTTTCATGACATTCTTTAAGAAATGGGTGATAATTAGATTAGTATTATGAATAAACATACCAAATGCATGTGAACAACCATTTGTACTTAACAGTGTGTATGTGATTCAATCCTTGTTAGGCCCACATGAAATGAGACCACACTGTAGTCATATGTCCCCCTATTTATAGCTTAATGCACTGTAGTCATATGTCGAAAAAGCTAGTGATGTGGGGTAAATGTTTGGAGCACTCTATCTATTGGTGTACTCTATCCCATAAAAATGCACTCTATCTATTGGATCAAACATATGATTTTTTGAGCTAAACCTCTTGCCTTATCATTAAGCTTCATTTTAATCATTACCATTGTCATTAGTGTTGTTGCATTTTTTTCCGCCAGGATCCTAAATGAAAACCAAAAACTCAAGGGGCTCCCAAAAGTTGTATGCTAGGATCCCATCTGTACAAGGCCAGAGTTTGTACTCTAGAAAATGCCAAAGGAAAGGTATGCCGGTGGAGATGGTATCATTAATGAGGCCCATGGCAAGTATATGCAAGCAAAGGCCAATTATGTGAATAAGAACCATACAAATTGAGGCCTATGGAACAAGGTGGAGTGAAGGTCTCCAAATATAATGTGGAATGGAAGGGAAACAAGGGTGGAGTATATCCAAACCGCCGCCATGCAGTTTGCATCGAAACGTCGCCAGTCGCCACCCGCACACACGTGCGTTTGAAGAGAGAGAGGTCATCACCATAATCTTTTTCGGCCTATGTGCTGCGAGCAAAAGTACTAAAGAAACCTTTGCTAGCCGGCCTATGTGCTGCGAGCAGAAGGACTGAAGCAAGCCATCACCATTTCCCGTCGCCGGCCTTTGTGTTGCGAGCAAAAAAAAAAAGAAGTGAAGCAAGCCAGCGGAATCACCGTTGTTGCCGGCCGTTGTGCTGTGAGCAGAAAAAAGAAGCGAAGCAGCCCTTACAGCGCCGCTCTATAGGCAACCTGTCGTGCTGAGGCTGTGGAGGAGAAGGGAGACAGAGTCGTGTGCTCCCTCACACGCGAAAGAAGAGGAAGGAAGCGATTCATATCGATCTGCATCGTAAGACAACGATCTGCATTGCAGGGAAATTACCTTCACATTACATATTATATATATATATATCTAAAGCTTTTCTCTAAAAAAAAGCATCGTTAAAAAAGAGGCTTTTTTCGTTTTCACTTGACCTAGAAAATAAAAGAAGAAAAAAAAGGCATAACAACTTCGTCTCTTTTCCTTGCATGTGAAGAGGGAAGTGGAAGAGGAGAAGATATTTGTGATAATAAAGAATCGGCAAGCGCACAAAAGATTCGTCAACATCAAGCAAGAAGCGGCTAGATAAGATCTCTCTCTTTTTCTCATCATAAAGAGCTACATAATTCGTCTTGTAAATCAAGCACCGTGCACGTGAAATCCAATAAACAAAGCATATTCCAGACTACATTTTGCTTCACTTGATGTTGTGGTGTCATCTCGCTCTTTTGTCATTTAGTACAAAGCTTGTTTAACATTTTTGTGTGTATACATCATCGGTATCCTATCATTGCAACGCTGCATTTGTCAGAAAGATTCATAGCACACATTCTTTTTTACTAGTGCCTTCTCCTTTGGGATATTGGCAGAGTGTAGCATTATTCTTTGTTGGGTATCTGGGGGGGGTTGTCGGGTTTCATCCTCTTTGCCTTGCTCGTCTAGATATTTCCCAGACAGTGGCATGCTCGGTGGGACCTTGACTTGGTCTTGGTTCCGCGACACGAACCTACTTGGAAAGGGGACAAATATTGGCAAGATAGCTTGAGAGAGTGATCGAGCTAAGAGATACCATAAAAGGGAGAAAGCCAAGCAACACCTACTTCACTCTAGTCCCACTAGCACTTTTCCATTACAAAGTTCACCTCCTTTGCCATCATCGGGAGGGAGTTCACCTGGAATCAAAATTTCTATATCAATTCCAATGATGGCTCAACCACCACTTCTTCCTCCATTCGCCATTCAATCACCTTTGGTTTTGCCACCACTGCGAGCGAGTACCTTCCGGTTGGCCAGTGAGGAGGACGTTAGTGGTCTGCCCTGGCGCGATGAGTATTGAGCTGGCCTTGAAGGGCTTGGTATAGGTGGCGTCGATCTCCACCACGGTCAGTGTATGGTTGGCAAGGCTGAGGAAGAGCTCGTCATTGAGGCCGGCATTGATGATTCGGACCAGGTAAGTCTGGTTCTGCGCCACCCTCTTTTTGCTAAGATGTTCAATCAATTTACCTTCTCACAAACATCTACCATTTTTGTGTGCAAGAAAGTACTAGGTGATGACATGGTTGCCTTGCTTGGAGAGCACTAGAGTATTGTAGAGAGGGTGCATAAAAATGACACATTCAAGTGTAATATAGTAGACTCTAGTGTTTCATTTCGGTATCTCAAAGCTCCTTCCACGTTATACATATGCTTTTATTATGAGCAGTGGATGAAAAAGAACAATTGTTGGGTTCCAATGTAGGTAGATGAACAAGTTGTTTTACCTGTTGACATATGTGTTCGGTTGCCAAGTGGTATTGTGGAAGTTGTAAGTGCAAGTAGACATTGGAGCCTCCTAAATGTTTGGGAGCATCTTCAAATCGTAGGAGGTGAGGATATTAGCAAGGCACAATTCAAGGTGAATAATAGGAAGATTTATAAGGGAATGGAGCCGATGGCCTTGGTAGATACTGACTGGGAGGCTGAGGGTATATCAATGAGTTAATGAACTTCTCTAGAACAATACCTTCCAAGCTTCCCTTTCAAATCATTTTTGTAAAATCTTATATGATTTACCAATCAAAAGTGCAATTTGTATTTTAATATATTTTCTTGGATTGTAGAAAGCTGTCCCATGGATGCGAATTCTTACAACACGTGAATGGTCAATTCATTGTAGGCTGGGAAAATGGTTTTATGGCACATAGGATTGGAGATGATAGTTGTTCAAAACTAGGGTGGTTTTATGGCACATAGGATTGTAGAACATGGTTTTCAGCAGTATATAAAGACATCCTACATATGAAAGTTGTGACATAATATTTCTTACTCATAGCTCACAACAACAAAAGCCAGCCTCCCATGGATGCGAACTCTTCTTGCGATAAGGATGCTCCTAGCAAGGTTTCTACGCCCCCTCCAGTCTTAGAAGATGACTCAGTGTATTCCTCTGTTGGGGATATAGATGATAAATCTCTCGTGTACTCGGAAAACAGACAGAAAGACCTTGAAGATGCAAAAAAACTGATTAGCTGAAGTCAAAGCCGTGTATCAAACGATGCTTTAGAAGACCCAAAACAAGCCAATTGAAGAAAGCCTACTTAGTAGGATGATTAGGAATTTCAGGAATGTTTTGTATTGAGGACTTGGACTCAAAACAATTTGTATCTCAATGTTACCTTAATGGAAAATATCTTGCGACATTTCAATTTATCTATGTACTCGTATTATACTTTGCTCTCTCTCTCTCTCTCTCTCTCTCTCTCTCTCTCTCTCTCTCTATTTTTTCGTAAATTGTTTTTAAAGTTCTCTTAAGTTGCTAGAATAATGAGGGGTTCAATAAGAATTTTGGATATTTAAAAAAACAAAGATATAAGAAAAAAGCTCATATCGAGAAGAATCTTTACAAAATGAAATGTACTAATAAATATGTGTAGGCTAGGGTTGCTAGGGCTCCATGCCCTTAGGATTCTCGGTCTCTGGCCCTACAGGCATCCACATCCTTTGCTTGGGTCTCTTCTGTAGAATTCTTCTTGCCTACTACAAATCAAAGCTTCTTCTTTTGAGTAACCTTTTTGCCAACCTTCTTGGGGGTTCCTTGCTTAAAGATAAAATGCTTAAAAGGTGAATGCATAAGCATTCTTTTCTTCTTTGATGTAGAGGCTTTTCTTCTCGGGAGCGATCTACAGGTAATCATCTTCCATTGTGAAGGATACATTACAAATGAGTTACTTTTGCAAGCCTATCATCATTCTCTGTCTCTAACTGCAGAAGGTTATATAAACTCTCATCCACTTCAGATTCTCTTACATCAACATTTTGTTCTCTTTCCTCACCCTTCAAGTCTTTCTGTCTTACCAACCTCCGAGTCCTCCGTAATGGACTTGGGGACATGACTTCTTCAACCTTAACCTCATCTTTCTTTTTCTGTTTCAAAGAAGGAGGAATAGCTAGGATTTCAGCTGCCTTTCTATCTCTAAATGGCAAGGGAGTAATAATTTTATCAAACCTATACCTGACCGTGCTGACAACTGTCATGATCTTTCTTGTTGGTTCGATCGGGGGAACTAAAGGAACTGAAATCATCAACGATACTGAAACCATTAAATAAGAGGATTGTCATAAGTGGACATTGATCAAAAGGGTGCATTGCAGCAAAGATAGAAATCACAAAAAAAATTCCTTTCCACGATACGATAAGCATGTTCGGGGGGACAGAGAACAAACTTCTTTATCGCACCATGGGAGGTGACTTTCAAAAGCGAGCAATAGAGATAAAAATCACACAAAATTTTCCTTTTCCCTTCCACGGTGCGATAAGCGAGTTCAGACAGAGAACAAACTTTCTTATCGCACCGTGGAAGGTGACTTTCAGTAGAGATAAAAATCACACAAATTTTTCCTTTTCCCTTTTCCCTTCCACGGTGCGATAAGCAAATTCGGATAGAGAACAAACTTTCTTTATCGCACCGTGGAAGGTGACTTTCAGTAGAGATGAAATTCACACAAATTTTTCCTTTTCCCTTCCACGGTGCAATAAGCGAGTTCGACAGAGAACAAACTTCCTTATCGCACTGTGGAAGGTGACTTTCAAAATGGCACGTGCAATAGAGATAAAAATCACAAATCACATAAATTTTCCTTCACGGTGTAATAAGCTTGTTTGGACAGAGAAGAAACTTCCTTATCACACTGTGGAAGGAGCTTGTTCACACTGAGAACAAACTTCCTTATCCCAGTTCTCACCATGCTATCGTACCCAAATATCATGACTAAACTTTACAAGCATATGGGGGAACCCCCCACATGCTCGCAAAGTTTTGTCACCATAGGACAATGTTTGGTATATTAATTTAGTGCTCGGTGTGGAATTTTCAAGTCTCTAGTGCTTGAGAGGCCATGGAAAATCCCACTCTTCACCCATGCCATCATACCCAAATATCGTCCAATAACTTTGCGAGTATGTGGGGGGGTCCCCCCCCCAAATTCTCACAAAGTTTGGTCGCCATAGGACGATGTTTGGTATATCAGTTAGTGCCCAGTGTGGAATTTTCCAGTCTCTTAGTGCTCAAAAGGAGGCCATGGAAAATCCCACTCTTTACATGCCATCGTACCCAAACATCATCCAATGGTGACTAAACTTTGGTTCCTCCCACATGTTTGCAAAGTTTGGTCACCATCGCATTATGTTGGGTATGATGGCATGGGGAAGAGCGAGAACTTAGACAAACAATATGATAGCCAAAGTGTTAAAAAAATCCATAAACCATGAACATCAACTAAAACGCAATGATCCTCAATAAAGACATAGCTCATAAAATATAAACTCTATCAAGATAGATATCTAGTCATCAATATTGGAAGATGTGATCTACATTCGTTGTAGGCGCATTACCTTAGGTGGGTGGTTTTAATACTTTGTAGGCTATGGGACTATGATATGATTAATCATAGTGGTCCAAGGTGATCTTAGCTTATCTTAGGAACATTTTGGATATGTTGAGGAGGATGATCTTGTGGAGGATGATGGCATGCCCACTTAATCTAGGTGCCCCTCCTTGGCTTGATGTATAAAAATCCCCACACCCTATGTGGGTGTACACTAATTCTTACTATGATATGATTTATTCCTGGTGGTCTTAGGTGATGGTAGCTATCTTAGGACCTTTTGGATATGTGGAGGAGGATGATCTTGTGGAGACCAGTGGCATGCCCGCTTGATCCAGGCGTCCCCCCTTGGCTTGATGTATATATACCCCAACACCCTATGTGGGTGTACACTTCTTTGTTGTATCCTTTGTGGTGTATTCTTTTGGAGATCAATAGAGAAGTGAACCTTTGTGGAAATAATACTCTAGTCTTTGTCTCTTGCTTATGCAAGCTTCATTCTACTTTGTGAGTAGTCATCTATTATAAAGGCAAGCCTTTCTTGTGAATAGATTGGAAATACTCCTTGTTAACATTTGTGTTTTCTCTTATAATCAAGGAGTCTTATATTTGTGATTAGCTTATCTTTTGATGTTTGCTAACCACTCTTTTTAACATGGTATCAGAGCGACTTTCCTAGGCCTTCATTTCATGTGTGGGAATCATCGGTGAATTAGTGGGATATGTCGTTAATCTTCTTTGTTATTTGTAACTAACCCTTTGTGAGTTGATCTTGTCATTGTTTGTGGGAATATTTGACACGACAACTTGTTGTGAGAATACATTTCATTTCTCTAACTAATCTCCATTTGAGTGGCACATGTATTAGGGAATCTTGTTGAAGTGAAACTAATTCTCATTTGACATAAAACTAACCTCTTAATCATCGATTAGTGAAAAATCAACAAGATTAAGAGAGAGAGTTTGTTTGTGTAACACTATTGTGGCTGTTGGTTTTTTCACATAGGTAAGGTACATCTTATTTTCTTTTCATGATGGTGGCAATGAAGAGAGGAAGTGAGAGAGAGTTATTTTCTCTTAATGATGGGGGCAATCAAGAGAGGAAGTGATAGAGAGTTATTTTTATTTGAGAAGAGAGATTCAGAGGAGTCTCTCAAGATCTATGTGATCATATCATTGTATGTTGACAACCCTCTACAAATATGAGTGAGAGAGGGAGAATTTCTTTGTGAGTAAGAAAAAGAGGGAAAGAGTGATTGTGTGTAAATATTTTATTTTATGTAAGAACTTGTGTAATCTGGGAGAGTGAGAAGACTAAGCAACACTGAATAAAATCTCCTTGTGGTGATCAACAAAGCAGGAGAACCAAATCGCAGCTAGTGTACCTTTGAAGTGGCTAGTGTACCGTTGAAGTGGCGATGTCTGGTGGCAATAACCAAGATTGGTGCAAGGCAGCGCCTGGCTGAAGGTAAGGGTATCATTGACCAACAAGCCAGTGTCTAAAGTAAGTGCGCTCAGTGGCCAGCAAACTCAGCACTCATCGAAGATTGTTCATCGAAGATTGTAGAATTATCACCGCTTGGCGACCAGCTTCAAATAAGGTATGGTGTTGGTGAGCTGTACACCTGGTGGATGTAGTAAAGTAGTAGTAGAGTGATTACTTACCTTTCTTGGGTGGCCTCATCGAGGCGACAACCGAACACACAAAAAAATACGCCATGCCTGTAATGCTCAGTCACCTAGGTTGATTCTAGGCGCTTCCCTTCTATTTCAGGCTTTGGAAAATATGCCCTAGTTGGCTATTAAAGTCTTCACCAATATTTTTCAAAAATTATCTTGTTGTGGTGTGAAGCTAATTCTTCTCAACATTTGTGTCCACTCTTTGTGAGTTTTTTTTTAAGATCAAAGAGAGAAAAATCATTGTAAAAGGCTCTCCTTGTATAAAAGACTTTCACACATCTTTTATGGAGAGTAAAAATGGCATCCTCATGTGAATCCACGAGTGTGGTAAAACCAAA
Organism: Cibotium barometz; assembly: GCF_041138505.1. NCBI lineage: Eukaryota > Viridiplantae > Streptophyta > Polypodiopsida > Cyatheales > Cibotiaceae > Cibotium > Cibotium barometz. Next base: position 24,780,511 of record NC_141110.1, read on the forward strand.
AAAGAGATCTAGGAGCAAACACTTGAAAAAATTAAAGAGCCTTGTCACTAAGGGGAAGAAAGTTCCATCTTATTTTAGTGCAGCTAGGTCTTGGGGATTAATAAGTTTTTTAGTAAAAATTTAGATTTGTATGGTGAGGGAAACTTCTTTGCAAAGCAAGAAGAGTAGAAGTACTCTTATCTTCTTTTGTACAAACCCTTATCTATGAAGGGTTCAGAGAGGGTAGTTTTCTCATTTTTTAGCAATGGGGGGAAATGGAAATGGAAATGGGTATTTTAAAAGAGGAGATAGGTTTGATGGATCTAAGCATCACACTTGGGCCATAAAGATGCAAATGGCTTTGACAGATAGAGAGCTTTGGTGAATTGTGAATGGGACTGAGAGAAAACCAAATTCAAGGAATCCTGATATGGTTGTAAAATGGGAAAGGAATTATGCAAAGGCTCTCTCATTCATTATCAATGGCGTGAGTGATAACCCAATGCATCAAGTTAGTTCCTCCCCCTACCTCTAATGATTATTGGCTAAGGTTAAGAGCAATTTTTAGTCAAGTAAATGTTGCATACAGGTTGGAGAAAGAGGCGAAGACCATAGTGGCTTCTCACATTAATGACATAAGGTGTCTAATAGAGCAACTTACTGGAGCTAAAGTGGTAGTCCAAGAAGAAGAGGTTGTTTTTATATTGCTTGCAAGTATACCTACAGCATATGCACAATGTGTTAGTTTCATTGCAAACCAACCTAATCTAATTCTTGTCACTATAACGTCTTCACTCATTCTCGAGGAAACAAGATTGGAAGAAAGGAAAGACTCTTTGTAAGATTCCTCCCCAGCCTCTCAAGATGTCCAGCATCTTCCCGTGTAATCAAATCCCTGCTTAGAAATATAAAAGATCTTATTTCTAACTGTTTTAGCCTAGAGAGAGAAAATATTCTAGAGAGAGAATATTCATATTTTTAATATTTTTGGATAGAAAAATAGCTCATCTTATTAAAATAAGTTTCCCTGAAACAGAAATTCAAAAAAAGAACTTCCAATGTGCAACTGGAATTTATTGGAATTGGGTATAAAGGACCTTAGCCTAAGGGTCTAGATTTTCAGAAATCCTTGGATTATGGTCTAATTAAGGTTCCTATGGACCAATAAGATCAATCCATGTGTGGGGAGGAGATAAATCCAATTTTGTAAAAGAAGATACCCAAAAATGAGTAAATGCTCACATAAGATGAAGAGTTGAATATGTACAAGGTTTATTAGTAAAAAACTATGAGTGATATTAAAAATATGAGATATTTTGGGTATAATGATTCCATTTTGACACATATGTAAGGAAGGTGAGTCCCTTCAATTCTCACATAAGATGAAGAGTTGAATATGTACAAGGTTTATTAGTAAAAAACTATGAGTAATATTAAAAATATGAGATATTTTGGGTATAATGATTCTATTTTGACACATATGTAAGGAAGGGGAGTCCCTTCAATGCTCACATAAGGTGAAGAGTTGAATATGTACAAGGTTTATTAGTAAAAAAATTATGAGTAATATCAAAATATGAGATAATTTGGATATAATGATGCCATTTTGACACATATATAAGGAAGGGGGAGAGCATTTAATGAGGCGCCTACTTCACATGATTAATTGAGTTTTAAATCATCATAAATTCAGATATTTCATCTCTCCTCTCTCCTAATTCAAGTCTAGTTGCAAAAAGTTAGCTCAATGGTCAAAAATTAACCAAACTGAATTGAAAAATTCTAGAATCAGTTTGTTTAGTTAGGAGCTCACTTTTTCCTATAAATAGAGGCCTTCCCCTTTGTTGAAACTCAATAGTGTTTATGCACTGTTACTCTATTCCACCCAAGCCAAGAACTGTGAATTCTTTAATAATTCACTAGTTTTTTGACAATTCCCTCTTCCAAAGATAGGTGGCCACTCTTGTTCAATCAAGAGTTGAACCCTCAAACCCTCAAGCCAAAGGAAAGCTATTAAAGTCTTTAGTAAGTTGGCGACTCTTCTTTTTCCAATTATTTCATGGTTTTTATGGTTTAAATGATTTTTATGCTTTATGTCTTCTCTAAAAATGTTATGGCTCATTACAGAAAGGCATTCCCCTCTCTTCTCTAGCGAAACCAACCATTCTCTATCCTTGGTAAATGGTTAATGATAAATCGTCAAGTTTTTTATAATGATGTTTTAACTAAGAGAAAAATTGTTTACTTTAGGATAAATCTAATACTTCTAGCTAATTTTTTTAAGACTTAGAAAGTTGAAAAATGGTCAGCCATACAAAGGAGGTTATGGCGAAATTTGTGAAATAAAATTCTTCTTTTATTATAATCTTTAGGGTTTCTATATTTTAAGTATCATTTTCATGCATGGGAGTATGCATAGTGATAACTTTTTATATCAAAAGTGTTACTTTTATTATTTTTATTTTCATGCATAGGAGTATGCATAAAGATAAATTTTTATATCAGAAGTATTACTTTTATCATTTTATTTTCATGCATAGGAGTATGCATAATGATAAATTTTTATATCAAAAGTGTTACTTTTATCATTTTTTTTAAATGCATAGGAGTATGCATAAAGATAAATTTATATATGAAAAGTGTTACTTTTATCATTTTTATTTTCATGCATAGGAGTATGCATAATGATAAATTTTTTTATCAAAAGTGTTACTTTTATCATTTTATTTTCATGCATAGGAGAATGCATAATGATAAATTTTTATATCAAAAGTGTTACTTTTATCATTTTTATTTTCATGCATAGGAGAATGCATAAAGATAAATTTTTATATCAAAAGTGTTACTTTTATCATTTTATTTTCATGCATAGGAGTATGCATAATGATAAATTTTTTTATCAAAAGTGTTACTTTTATCATTTTTATTTTCATGCATAGGAGTATGCATAAAGAATATTTTTTTATTATCAAAAGTGTTACTTTTATCATTTTTATTTTCATGCATGGGAGTATGCATAAAGATAAATTTTTATATCAAAAGTGTTACTTTTATCATTTTTATTTTCATGCATAGGAGTATGCATAATGATAAATTTTTATATCAAAAGTGTTACTTTTATCATTTTTATTTTCATGCATAGGAGTATGCATAAAGAATATTTTTTTTTATCAAAAGTGTTACTTTCATCATTTTTATTGCATAGAAGTATGCATTAAAAAAATAATTTTTTTATATATATCAAAAGTGTTACTTTTA